>NC_088650.1:12490006-12665006 GCF_964019385.1 Sycon ciliatum | reverse complement strand
CCCTCCTGCCAGGCCACGAGTTCCCAATTAACTGTGGGTCGCAGCACGGCTGGAAAAAATCCTTCCGCTTCCAAGCAGGACTTGAACCTGGTACCCTCTGTTTCTCAATCATGGTCTTAGACCATCCCACTATGCCTGCCTGGCATGGGGGTGCGACTTATAATCCGGGAAATACGATGCTCCAGGTGCCTGTGCATTGTGTGAACTTCTCATGAATTCGTACATGTTGGTGTTTGTATGATGGTTAGGCTGTTTGACTCTCAGAATAACAACAGAGGTGGCTACAATGTTGGAGGTACTTACTACTATGAAGGCAGTGATGTTCATTTTGAATGGTAAGGCACTGTGTGTGTGTGTGTGTTTGTTTGTGTGTGTGTGTGTGCTCGCGCGCGCGCGCGTGTGTGTATGTGTGTGTGCATGCGTGTGTTATTATTATTATTATTTATTGCGTTGATTATTATTATTAGTATTATATACGCACAAAGTAGAGATAAAGTAGCGGAGAAGACACGCTTACGCCTGTACAACGCTATCGTACTGCCGACATTCCTGTACAATTGCGAGACCTGGGGATTATCGTCAACAGCAATGGCCGATACAGACGCATTCCACCGGCGTCAAATGCGATCACTCCTTGGAATACGATACCCAGACACAATTTCAAACGACGACCTATACCGCAGAACCAAGAGCAACCCTATATCAGACACAGTTGCATGTAGGCGACTACGAATGACCGGTCATGTGCTACGGATGGACACGGACACGCCACCGCAAGTAGCCATGAGCGGCTATTTTGACAAGGGCAACAAAGCACCTCGTGGACGGACAAGGTTGACACTGGCCACAAGTCTGGTTGCTCAGCTGAATAAGCTGGGTGTGCCAATGAAGACCATGGAAGACCTTTCCAGGTGCCGACAACAAGCAGCAGACAAGACAGACTGGAGGAAACTGTGCAGCTCGACACCCGGTGAGAAATCGGTATCAGCAGCTACTACACCTAGCTGATGATGCTCACAAGACAGAAGCGGAAAAAACACTAAATTTCTTTATTTAGTGCTCTACTACGCGAAATGTGCTATTATTATTATTATTATTATTTCGTAATAAGTATTCGCATGCAACGACGCAAATCCACACAATTCAGTAGACACTTCTTTTCTATCAAACGTTTTCTTTCCCTTCTCTTCAGGATAGTACAGGGAATGTTGGAAATTTGGAAAAACACATAACTATATAGAAAAATAGAGAAAAAGTCAACACTTCAACATAGGCGATAAAATGACTAAAGTGTGAAAAAAAAAAAAAAAAAAACTCGAAAACAAAAGCAGCAAGTTGTAGACAAACACGTTGAACACATCAAGAAGCACTTGTCACACTTTCACGAGGTGTGACACCAAACAACTGCAACGATAACACATTCTCCTTCTGTACACATAGTTCTGGATCTAGTTTACGAATATACAGAGCTTCTAACACAGCAAGATGTAACTTAGACCTTCCACGAGTTAAAACCGAAAAGACATCATCACTATACAACTCACGACAATTAGCACTTCCCGACAAATGACGCTTGATGGACGATGTCCGATCATTTAGCTCTGTCACCTTCGACGTTTGCCGTTGTTCTCTTCCGTTGGGCTTGTTGACACCTCCAACGTCCTTTGAATTCATGGTCGTTTTCGTTTGACTCCTCGGTCTTCCTCGTTTCCTCTTGTTGATCGTTGTTGTCACTTCCAGTACCGACGTATTCAAATCTCCAGTACTTCGTCTCTTCACCTTGCTTCTGGTAACTCTTCCGGTGTCCGTGAGCTCCGGTGTCACATTGGGCGGTTTTCGGGATGGTCTTCCTCGCTTCCTCACGCTAGTCTGAGATGGGCCAAGCTCCCCGCCCGTCGAGGCGGAGGCGCGCATGCGTACATCTACACTGGACGCAGACAAAGGCGTTCCAGTATCGGACTGCACAGCACATTTTGGAGGACGGCCACGACGAGGACGAGTACCACGAGCGTCAACAGGGACAAGACCTAACGGCACATGTTGACGGATGCGTGCGCCCAGGTGTTGAAGGGTTCTACCTACGTACCGATCTTCACATTCTCGGCACTGAAAAAAATAGATAAGGTTGCTTCTACTAAGGGTAGGTAGAACGTCCTTCTTCACACTGAACGCACGCGTCGTTCCAAATACTAAATACAATTTCACGCACGGGTAAGACGAACAGACAATGTTGCGCACCTCCTTCTCGACGCGCGCAGAACCAGCACCCACCCAGGGTAAGCGGAGTACCACGGGGCACCTGTCCGGTCCAAATGGTTTCGGATCCTGCGTGATTTGTTTGTTATTAATAAGTTTTGTTAGTAGTGACGAGGGGTATCCATTGTTTGTCAAAATTGATGTGAGCCGCCTAAGTTCTCCTTGAAGAAGGTGAGGAGAGCAGATTCGATGGGCACGATAGACTAGTGCTTTGACAAGGTGAACTTTGGATTTAGTTGGTGTGTAGCTTCCCCATGGAATATACAAGCCAGTAAAGGTGGGTTTTCTGTAAACCGTCATGTCTAAACTCTTGGTGTCGTTGTTGCGGGTAATATTGACATCTAAGAAGGATATCACACCATCCCGTTCACCTTCTGCAGTGAATTTTAATGCAGGATGTAGTCCGTTCAGGGTTGTTAAAAAGTTCTCGCAGGTTTCTTGGTCCTCGTCGTGACAAAAAACATCATCTACAAAACGGTAGTACACCGAAGGCCATAGCGATGGGGGAATGGATGACTCGCAAAATCCAACGAATATGTTTGCTAATACCGGACCAAGTGGAGATCCCATCGCAACTCCATCCAACTGTTTATACATGACATTGTCAAAGGAAAACTCAACACCAGAAGTGACCATTAACATGAGTTTGACAAATTCGCTCTCATTCAAATCAGGTGGAGTCACAGACTTGTTATGGTACAACGCTGCTGCACAAATATCGATGGTTTCACGCAATGGAACATTGGTGAACAAACTGACGACATCGTACGAGCACATGTAACCACACGACTCAAACTTCGATTTCCTGATCTTATCCACGAACTCGAATGTGTCCTTGACGCAATGCCTATTGTAAAGGGTGAGCACAGTCTGTAGCATTGCGCACAACCACTTGGATATCTTATATTGTGGCGAACCGGACATGCTTAGTATCGGTCGTAACGGGATATTCTTTTTGTGAATTTTCGGCAGGCCATACATCCGTGGCCGAGTGGAACCCGTTGGTGCTAGCCGGTCATGTTCATATTGAGTAATCTGATGAGATTTAGATAGAAAAAGTAGGTATTTACTTAATTTCGTATCTATGTTTGCAGTGTGATCATAACCATCGCACGGGCCGAGTCTACAGAACTTAGTGGTGTCATTGAGTATGACCATCATCTTCGCTCTATACTCCACTGCCGACATGATCACCGTTGCTCGGCCCTTGTCAGGGCGAGATATCACGATTTCAGGGTTCTTCCTAAGTTCCTTGAGAACTTTTATATGTTCCCGCGTCAGTGAAAAGGATCGTGTATCTGGCGGAGACTGGGCAAATCGGAACGCCTCGGCAGCCAAGGAAGCTCGGCAGGTTGCCGCCGCCACGTCCGATTTCGCGGGAACAGCGGTCAGCTGTTGTTGAAGAAGTTCAAATTCAGCCAAAATATCAGTCTGGTTGAATTTGGGAGGGATACCGAAATCCATTCCACCACATAGAACATCTTTCTGTAGTTGACTGAGCGTGATACCGGCAAGATTAATGATTGTGTCGTAGTTGTCGCTGCAGGCTCCAAACCTATCTCTTCTCAACGCTGAAACTAGGTTAGTTCGCTTCGTGTCATGTTTGGATCGTTGCTTGCGATCACATTGGGAGAGTAGCCAAGAAAATCTGATAAAGTCAAAGATATTGAGAAGTCGGCGAATATTTTGATACGAGGAAACAAACTTTGATCGTACATTCTGCAGGTGACCCTTAGCCTTGTTTAGGTCATCTCCGAGGAGGACCTTTTCAATTGATATAGAGTCATATAGCTTCAATTTCTGGACCCGTTTCTGAAGGTACTTCGGTGCCACCGAATAATGGAGACACTCACGGAGTAGTCTTACATGGAAAATCGCAGTGTTTAGTCGTCCCCTAAGTGAAATGACTTCGTTAAGAAAAGCAATATAGTCACTGGGGAGACGTAGCTTAAAGTAGTTGAAACAATGCCGTGACGACAGAAAACACAGCAGAGCGGTATTGGTGGTGGTATGCATATATGGGGGACAAGGTCAACCCCACGAATCTCACTCCGTGAATCCCACGGAGGAGACCCCAGAGCCATAGGTGTGGACCCTCTGCTTATGGTTACAGGGGGCGGTATACCAACAGCCGTTGTGACTGCATGTGTGATACTAATAGAGCTTCAGCAAGAGATGTGGCACTGTGGCATGCATGTGTAAAATCGCATGTGTAAAATCGTGAAATCGTGATATCTCGCCCTGACAAGGGCCGAGCAACGGTGATCATGTCGGCAGTGGAGTATAGAGCGAAGATGATGGTCATACTCAATGACACCACTAAGTTCTGTAGACTCGGCCCGTGCGATGGTTATGATCACACTGCAAACATAGATACGAAATTAAGTAAATACCTACTTTTTCTATCTAAATCTCATCAGATTACTCAATATGAACATGACCGGCTAGCACCAACGGGTTCCACTCGGCCACGGATGTATGGCCTGCCGAAAATTCACAAAAAGAATATCCCGTTACGACCGATACTAAGCATGTCCGGTTCGCCACAATATAAGATATCCAAGTGGTTGTGCGCAATGCTACAGACTGTGCTCACCCTTTACAATAGGCATTGCGTCAAGGACACATTCGAGTTCGTGGATAAGATCAGGAAATCGAAGTTTGAGTCGTGTGGTTACATGTGCTCGTACGATGTCGTCAGTTTGTTCACCAATGTTCCATTGCGTGAAACCATCGATATTTGTGCAGCAGCGTTGTACCATAACAAGTCTGTGACTCCACCTGATTTGAATGAGAGCGAATTTGTCAAACTCATGTTAATGGTCACTTCTGGTGTTGAGTTTTCCTTTGACAATGTCATGTATAAACAGTTGGATGGAGTTGCGATGGGATCTCCACTTGGTCCGGTATTAGCAAACATATTCGTTGGATTTTGCGAGTCATCCATTCCCCCATCGCTATGGCCTTCGGTGTACTACCGTTTTGTAGATGATGTTTTTTGTCACGACGAGGACCAAGAAACCTGCGAGAACTTTTTAACAACCCTGAACGGACTACATCCTGCATTAAAATTCACTGCAGAAGGTGAACGGGATGGTGTGATATCCTTCTTAGATGTCAATATTACCCGCAACAACGACACCAAGAGTTTAGACATGACGGTTTACAGAAAACCCACCTTTACTGGCTTGTATATTCCATGGGGAAGCTACACACCAACTAAATCCAAAGTTCACCTTGTCAAAGCACTAGTCTATCGTGCCCATCGAATCTGCTCTCCTCACCTTCTTCAAGGAGAACTTAGGCGGCTCACATCAATTTTGACAAACAATGGATACCCCTCGTCACTACTAACAAAACTTATTAATAACAAACAAATCACGCAGGATCCGAAACCATTTGGACCGGACAGGTGCCCCGTGGTACTCCGCTTACCCTGGGTGGGTGCTGGTTCTGCGCGCGTCGAGAAGGAGGTGCGCAACATTGTCTGTTCGTCTTACCCGTGCGTGAAATTGTATTTAGTATTTGGAACGACGCGTGCGTTCAGTGTGAAGAAGGACGTTCTACCTACCCTTAGTAGAAGCAACCTTATCTATTTTTTTCAGTGCCGAGAATGTGAAGATCGGTACGTAGGTAGAACCCTTCAACACCTGGGCGCACGCATCCGTCAACATGTGCCGTTAGGTCTTGTCCCTGTTGACGCTCGTGGTACTCGTCCTCGTCGTGGCCGTCCTCCAAAATGTGCTGTGCAGTCCGATACTGGAACGCCTTTGTCTGCGTCCAGTGTAGATGTACGCATGCGCGCCTCCGCCTCGACGGGCGGGGAGCTTGGCCCATCTCAGACTAGCGTGAGGAAGCGAGGAAGACCATCCCGAAAACCGCCCAATGTGACACCGGAGCTCACGGACACCGGAAGAGTTACCAGAAGCAAGGTGAAGAGACGAAGTACTGGAGATTTGAATACGTCGGTACTGGAAGTGACAACAACGATCAACAAGAGGAAACGAGGAAGACCGAGGAGTCAAACGAAAACGACCATGAATTCAAAGGACGTTGGAGGTGTCAACAAGCCCAACGGAAGAGAACAACGGCAAACGTCGAAGGTGACAGAGCTAAATGATCGGACATCGTCCATCAAGCGTCATTTGTCGGGAAGTGCTAATTGTCGTGAGTTGTATAGTGATGATGTCTTTTCGGTTTTAACTCGTGGAAGGTCTAAGTTACATCTTGCTGTGTTAGAAGCTCTGTATATTCGTAAACTAGATCCAGAACTATGTGTACAGAAGGAGAATGTGTTATCGTTGCAGTTGTTTGGTGTCACACCTCGTGAAAGTGTGACAAGTGCTTCTTGATGTGTTCAACGTGTTTGTCTACAACTTGCTGCTTTTGTTTTCGAGTTTTTTTTTTTTTTTTTCACACTTTAGTCATTTTATCGCCTATGTTGAAGTGTTGACTTTTTCTCTATTTTTCTATATAGTTATGTGTTTTTCCAAATTTCCAACATTCCCTGTACTATCCTGAAGAGAAGGGAAAGAAAACGTTTGATAGAAAAGAAGTGTCTACTGAATTGTGTGGATTTGCGTCGTTGCATGCGAATACTTATTACGAAACTGTTTTCCCACCGCCTCCAAACTACTGTTTGAATTATTATTATTATTATTATATACGCACAATGTTAAATTATTAGTATTATTATTTTATTTATTTTACTAGGGTGTGTGTGGATATGCGTGCGTGTGTATGTATGTGTATATTTCTTTGAATATTGGAAGGGGTGAGGGTGTATTCATAAGTTGATGGAATGGAAAAGGGAAAAGTCTGAAGAAAAATTGATTTTCACCACCAGGACTCGAACCAGGGACCTTCGCTTGAGGCCAGCGATGCTCTAACCACTGAGCTTTGGTGTAGCTGTCATCCCAGCAGAGACGGTTTAGGGGTATTCGTGTTCTTTTAGCTGATCCTAATTTGTTCTTATTTTTGCATCGTTCCAGGACCAATCAGCACTCGTGTGGCAATGAGAATAACCACTGTGAGTTGATCATCCAGTATCACTGTGACAGTACTATCAGAGATGGGTCAACTACAGGCACCATTCCGCACAACCCCGGCCTGTGTCAGGACTACAATTGCGTCACCGATTTGAAGTGAGTCAGTACACGCATGTATTGTAGCAGTGCGTATCAGTTATAAGGTTGTCGTCTAAGAATATTATTCCAGGAGCACAGCATCTACAGTGATACGTGTATGATGTTCAGTTTCGTAAACACTGCCCTCTATTTATGACTTCATCGGTTATAGCGATAGTTGTCCATTCTTTCCCAGCAAATTCATGGACAACACTCGCGCTGCTGCCCGGAATTCACACGTTTTTTGTCACTGGAAGCAAAGCTTCCATATTCGACACAGTACCCAAAAGAGCTAGAGAAAAATGCTATGTACATGTCTGCACATGCTAGAATACAACATACCGTAGGTTATTTACTCACCATATCTACCCGTCTTGGTAGTCTTGATCCATGCCTCACTGTCACGGCTCATGACACATGTAGCTTGCGTAGCATATGACATACATGTAGGTGACGTAGCTGTTCTACTATAATGCTATGCTCAGGTACGGCATGCACGAGAACTTTGACTACTACCAGAACTGCCGTCATCGGGAGCGCAACATGGGACTGTTCATTGCGGACAGGGTAAGTATCTATTTGTGCACCCTCCTAGCTTTGACTCAAATTATGCACCGCTATAGCAATGCTGTGCTGCATGATGGAGACATTTGCAGGTTGGTTGAGTTGATTAAGGGCCCTGAACTCCTTTTTTGTGGAGTTCCGGGACCAGGTATTGTCCATAAATGTGAATTTTCCATAACACAACCGATCAAGCTTATTTAGATGGAGAAGGAGCAGAGATCTTGCATATGGCGTCATTGTCTCCAAAAACTTGAATTGAATGTGGTAGTATTTCAAAAACTTGACTTGAATGTGGTAGTATTTCAAAAACTTGACTTGAATGTGGTAGTTTTTCAAAAACTTGACTTGAATGTGTATGTAGTATTTCCACTAAAACTCACTTACAGGGTGCCCGGTAGACCGACCGAGGTGCCTGTAACTTCGAGATCTGGACATGAAAAATGACTCTGCTGTCCCAGCTGGTAACTTGCTGGTTGTGTTGAATTCTTATCAGTTGATCTTGAACCGAAGCCGTGATCGGATTCAAACTCTCTGCATTCCACACCTGCTGATCATCAGTCGTGCAAAATCCTGGCCACTACCAGGTTTTCCATATCGTTGTCTCTTGTTTTCGACTCTTCTGTACAGAATCTGCGGGGCACTACGGCACGGTTCACTCGTCAGAACAACAACGGCAACCGTCATGCCTACGAGTGTCCTGAGGAGCGTGACTATTACCCCTACTGGGAGCCAACTCCGTGGAAGGTACTAGTACTTTTTTCTATCGAACATGTGCTGTTCCCACTACATGAACTTGAAACATAATATGGCGTAGAACAAATCGAGCATTATTTTCAGTTGTTCTTCGCTCTATGCATGTACCTCATATGTATCTAATATTGACTGAGTACGAGGTCAATATCGGAAATAAAAGCCGAGTAAAAGACCGAGGCGAAGCCGAGGTCTTTTACGAGGTTTTTATTTCCTATACTGACCAAGTACGTAGTCAATATTAGATTTATCACGACAAATAGTCCGTATTTCAAATTCCAGAACGACAACCTCATGAATCCCGAGTATGATTGCACAACCGTTGCACCACCACCTACTCATGCAGTGACAATGCTGCACTAGGCACCGTTCAACTGCGCAACCCCTAAGCAGTCAAATATAAGCAGTCAATATAGCCCTAAGGAGTGAAATATGCAGGAATATTTGACTGCTTAGGTATGGCAAAAATCTATGTGAGTCAATACTAAGGGAGTGATAATTAGTTATAAAGTCATCGTCATAATCCTTTACAATCTTTGATCATTCTGTGAGAGCTATCCCTTGACTGGTGAGAAGGCGTCATTAACCCACTTGCCAAGTTGTTCGCTCTAGTGCCTTGTAGCAGAGTCACAGGGTGCCTGGTTTCAACACGGCATCTTCTGAAGAAGAAGAAGAAAAAAGCGTGTTTGTACAACCCCCTTCGGGCTCCTGGATGCGGGAGGCCAATGGCCTATGCGATGCACCAACATAAAAAAGAGGAGTTGCACTTGCACCGGGCCTGAGCAAAGTTAATCATGAAGGCCATGATCGATCATGACGTTGGCCATGAGTCTCTATACGAATTGTGTGTCAACTGTGTCAAGTCCTCATCTCATCTACTTACGAAGTAAGGGAAACAGCTATGCAGTCTGTTACAGAATAATCCCCACAAATCAATCAGGGCAGTCATTGTGTACAATGCAAAATGTAGTGCTGGGCCCTGTGCGTGGACTAGGCAACCCCAGTGATTTATTGGATTATTTTGCCACCAACTGTACTGAAATAAGGTCTAAAATGCTCTAGAAAAAATTATCCCCCCCCCCCCCCCCCCCCGGTCCACAAAGAACGAAACTTTAAACGTACTTCGAAGTAGATTCATCAGCTCTTTGAAACATAGTATTGATTTGTGTGAGGTGAAAGTAGGCGTGCTTCTCGGCATTCTCTCTAATGTGTAATGCACTAGGACATCGTCATCATGACAAATGACACGCGCCGATGCCCCTATTACCAGCAAGAGAGCCAGAACGTGAAGAGTCGCTTCTCCTGCATCGTACCCAGCCCGTACTTCCAGTACAACCGAGAATGCCGCGGCGGAAACCGGTACATCATACCGATCACTCGCGAGGAGTGCGAGGTCAGGATACACTCCTCACCGTATTATTCTGTGTTCTGTGCACTCCCAGTGTATGCTCACTTTGCACTGATATCATTCGCATTGCATAGTCCCACATGAGCTGAATGTAGGGATTGCACTGACCTCTCATGTTCTTGGCATGGAGAAGGTGTTACGGTTTAGTCTGTCAAGCCTCGTCCTTTGGTGCATGCATACCCATTACATGCTTTCTTCATTCTCGTTGCATACTGTATTTCCCCGATTATATGTCGCCCTCGATTATAAGTCGCACCTCCATTTTCAGGTTTGAGCAATATTGTTTTGATGTTATCACTTCAGAAGTAAGTCATGCTTGATTGTAAGTCGCACCCGCCTTTTGTGCCCATGAATTTTAGTGTAAAAAGGTGCAACTTATATTCGTGGAAACACGGTATTCCTGCACAAATAGAATGTAGGAATCCAATTGGCGTGTCATTTTACTTGGAATTTGTTGCCAAAACCTCCAATGGATTCCTTTCCTTCCTCCGCTGTATGTAGGCTGTGACGTGGAATTTCGAAAGAGACGCTTCAAGGACCAAGTGCATCAATGCGATCACCGTAGATCCTACGCGTGACAACACAACGCAAATCCTGTCCGGCGTGTGGGCCGAGTACCCCAGTCACGACATCGCCGCACCCGACTGCTTCGAGTCGCCCTGGTCACGTGACAATCACCTTGGTAACGGCATCGGTGGCTTCCCAAACACGTACAACTGGACGATGCCCAACTTGGAGCATGAGTTCTGCGTCTTCCGTATGCGGTAGGTTCTTGCGGTGATGACGAATTGTTGTGCTTAACCCATCAATCACTATGACTTCGTCCTCTTTTCCAGAAAAAGTCACCACTAACTAGCTAAGAAATGTATAAAAACAATTTTATGCTGCTAAGTTTTTGCTTTTCCTTTTGCCATCGAGTGATGATGTCCGCTGTTTGAGTGGTCGGCTATATTCACGTTCAGAGGTACCAAATCAGCATTCCATTATTCCATAAATTGCAATGGTGTTACACACCCTCTGTTTGACAGACTGCTTATCTTGTGTTTTGTCTGCAGCTACAACATCTCTACGTCGGAATATGATGCATGGTCACCGGGCAGGAACTGGACGGAGCTGAATTCCGCTCGCCCCAATCGACCCACAAATGTTCCTGTTTGGGAGCAGGTGAGCGTTGTATTGAGTATGGTCATTCTTTTCTCACTCACACGTCAGTACTGCACACATACTCACACACACCACACACACACACACACACACACACACACACACACACACACACACACACACACACACACACACACACACACACACACACACACACACACACACACACACACACACACACACACACACACACACACACCTGCACACCTACACACACACACTCTCTCTCTCTCACACACACACACACACACACACACACACACACACACACACTCACACACACACACTCATCACAGAATAACAACTGCGGGGGACAGCCACAGCAAGAAAACAAAAGATAGTTGTGTAGCCTCCATGGGGCACGGGGGGGGGGGGGGGGGGGAGGGGGGAGGGGGTCACGTGCCCCCCCCCCCCTCCCCTAAAGATTTCAACCCACATGTAGGTTCAGCATGCACATTATGACAATGAATGACATGCACCAGCTATCCTACACATATGCGACTGTGCACCCCCTAGAAGGGGGACCAGCTACGCCCCTGATGGTGATTTTCAATGGTGGCCAAAGAAATCCAACCCGTGAGCCGAAAGCAGCGCCAGGTCTCATGCGGTCCTCAGATGGGTATTTGAACAGTGCATGATGCAATCGGAATGTTAACACGGCACTAATTTTGATTCGCGGGTCGGATTTCTTCTGGCGACGATTGTACGACTCTTTATACTTAGTTATGAATATCCGTGAACTCTCAGCCATTTGAAATGGTGATCACAACTTGAGTGGCCTGGAGATTGCAGGGTTTTAGACATAGTGAAGCCTTGAGTCTACTGCCAGACATTGTACATACCGGGCACGTTTGCGTGAGACACTGACAACAGCTACATTTTGATTACAGTAAACTAGAGGATCACTCTTTGGCGAATGATCGTGCACTCAACATACTTTGAGAGGCTAGGTCAGAGCGATTTTGGGCTGTGTGGGATTACAAAATATGTTGCTTCTACGAATCCGTGCTGACATTGTCTCTGTAGGTTGGACTGAATGAAACTCTGGGTCGGGCGCGCGGATACGAGTTTGAGCAGAACCCCGTCGTGGATATTTTCGGCACGCCCAACCTGCCATTGAGGCTCGCTATCAACACGAACCAGTTTGGCAGGACATTTCAAGACAGGTACGAGCATTCAACCCGTCTGGTTTATCTGAGTGTCGATCCTTGTCAGAATGTTTTGGTAACTTCTCTTCTCTCAATTATTTCTTACGAACAGTCTACAGTTATCTTGCCATGTAGCGAGGCAAAAAACACTTCATTGTAGCTGACAACCACCCACCCACCAAAAAGAGTGCTGTGTGCATGAAATGTGATTTTCTAAAGATCCTTGCAACGTTTGATAGAGAAAACCGAAGTTCACCAACACACTGGCTTCTGGAATCAAATATTTTACGGATGCCAAAAGCCTCCTTTAGTCTCTTTCCCTGCGGAACGGAGATAGGGTATCTTTGTTTGCGACCCCAATTATTGTTGTTCTTTTCCCAGGTCACACACGTTTGCGTCTCGTCCGCGACCAGAGGATTTGGAGGATGCCGTCATCCACAATGTGCAGGTGCGCGGCAAACGTGGCAACATCGTTCAAGTGTATCCCGGGGTGGAGTACGACTTCGCCCCCAATCGACTACAGCTAGCAACCAATGACTACATCCATTTCCAGTAAGCAGCTACACTTCACTCCTAGGTAGTAGGCATTGCTGTTCCCTTTGCCAATGTTAGAAATGGCAGCTTGGATCTAGATTTAGACATCGTTGGATTGTGTATAAAATAAAGTAATTGCACCTCCACCAACAGGCCGAAAGCTGCTGGTTACCTTTTGAGAACAATGTGTCTAAAATACCTGGATTATTTGCTGATATTCTAACACTTGAGTTTCTTACATGCAGCAGCCATGTGCCTGTTGTATCCTGCTCAAGGCAGACCAACTCTTCGAAAGATGAGAATGAATCATCAGTAAAATGCAATGGCTTTTAGAGGGAAGCTTTCTCAGTATGCGAGGACTCCACTGTAGCCATCCGTCAACAATGTATATCGTTCAAGCAATATGACGACAGACCGCTGATGGCAGAGTTGTGATGCAGCTGCTGCACTAGACGCCGTGCATTGCACTGTTGGAAGCCTGACAGTCTGTTATTGTTGATAGACGCCACCCTGTTCATATCTCTCACCGAATGGATATTTTGTGATTTCATTCCATATCACTATTTCATGTAGTATGCTAGTACTGTTTGTCGGCAGTTCCGAGCAGATACTGTGACCCCTTGAGGATATGCATGGCCACGATGAGATTCCGGGGAAAAAAATCTCTGAACTGTGAACAAGATAACAAACCCACTACCATTACTGCATGTTGCTCTAGGTGGACGGGCTCCAACACAAATCCCAACAACAACGACGGTCAGGGGCGCCGTGGCACCGACCGACACAACGCCGTGATGCTGCACGAACCTCGGTATCCGGAGAGACCGGCGCAGGATCCGCTATTGAGGGAGCAGGTGTTTGGCAAGTGGGGCCTCAGCTATCCGCAGCACTTGGATAACACGACTTTCCTAGGACTGAGTAGAGAGGATACAGACAGCCTGGCTTTGCTGACATCCAGTAAGTATGCGTTTGACTATAACTTATAAGAGCAGGGGCGTCGCACACGGTATGGTCACTACGGTATTGACCGTACCACTATTTGCCCCAAGTACCCTGTGAATCAATACAATAAAATGCACTGATTTGGGCTCTAAATTTCCAAATTTTTGGGCTCAGCCACCGCTCACCCACGAGTAAATTGTACTTCAGATGGCTGACCGTACCGCACTAATTACCTTCCGACGCCCCTGAAGAGGCTGTTATTTGTAGCAGCAGCTATAGATTATATCTCCTCTGTCTTTTCGACTATCCACAATACTTTACATGTTGTCATGCCTTGTTTCGTAACTGTTTTATCTGAAATTCCTGCTGCCCATGGGTTGCTAAGGGATGACTTCATGCATGATCTGTGCCATTTGAACTGGTGAGTATGTATGTGCTGACCGATGCAAATTTGCGTTAATGCGGACAATTTTTCGCACTCACCCCTCAAGTTGGCCACAACTCTGGTGTGATACAATACAAGGCTGAAAATACTGGTATTGATTCCTCTGCCTCGAAAGATGTTTTACATGATTGTTATGGTGGTGTAAGCACATCCCGTGTTGCCTTACCTAGCGTAGCATGTTCACTGTCATCGCTTTAAGGTCCGAGGAAGCTGAGACGTTCCCTTCCTCCATTATTCCCAATCGAACTCGCCAATTCCACCGAAACTGGGTGGCTGCGCCCCACTACCGTACTATCTCTAGTATAAGCACAGTCTCCAATAATAGCACGTCTTCAATAATAGAACACCTTTGGGCGGCATTCAAAAAATAAAGTGCTCAGTCTCCATTATAAGCACACTGTCTATCGGTACCTGGTAAAAAGCATGTACCGTATTATCTCTAAAATGCAGTACCGGCGAAAAAGCCCTGAAATGTGTGTGTCTGACATGAATTTGGCATGGCAACATGCCTCTGAAATGAGGTTGAAATAATAATGGAACAGTCTCCAATAAAGGAACGTCTCCATTAATATCACGGGGCGGAGCCTGTACATTGAAAAAATACAGGACCGTGCTTATATTAGAGATAATACGGTAAATGTCACTAAAAGCGCCGTATCGTTCTTATAAAAGCACGGATGAACGCGACTGCCCTATTCATGTATGCTCACATGTGCTTGTGCTAGAGGTGTTTCTTTCAGTCCATTAGCACAGTAGTAGACTGAAATCAGTCTTTCTTCTGTGTAATCTATGGTATTTACTATGGCAGCTCAATTCCGTGGAGAAATGTCAGAGTTGGATGATGCTGGAACCTACTTTGACCTGGGACCCAAGAAAGTGACATCGGTCGGAACGTATCACTACATGTGCACACGCAACAACAACTTCTCCAACCGCAGTCAGAAGGGAAAGCTTGTTGTCAGCGCCCAGTCGGTTCAGTACCGTTCCATCGGACTCAACGGTGGCAACCTAACCATGCCATCAAGGTGAGATACGATGCCTCTTACTAGAGGATTCACCCAGAGTGCTGAGAGTCCTCAATATAATGCATGAATTTGTTCATCTCTCCCATGTGAAGATGGTTGTGGTAGAACGCATCTCTTCAACCGAGCAAAATCACACGATAACTCAACAACTGACAACGAGTTTTAGTGTTTGTGCTGTTAGTTCCTGTGGATGCAGATACAGCCGGTCTAACTGGTTTACTACGCCGACGTAAAAAATTCTGAAAACAAACTCGTATTATTTTTCGTGTTCAGGTCAACCATGGTTCATGTTCCACGCGGTGCCTTTGGTCAACTTCACAACCTGCGTGTCGAGTCCTGGCCCACGAGAGATTGCCAACAGCTCCTGGAAAGCCTTGGCAGTAGCATACTGAGTGATGGAACGACCGCCAGCGACTGCTTGGCGCTCTACCCAGAAGGCAGACTGACGGTGAACGGCGCCAAAATGCGTCTCTCCATGAGCCTCAAGGAGAATCAAGCCGCCTCCTCCATTCGTGTAAGTTAATGCTTGTGGGCCGGGCATGCAAGGCTCTCCTGTGATTCCAGGTCGTATTTACAGTGTAGGGAGTTGACCTCTCAGGTCATGGACACTATTTGTGCTCATTTTCAGCTTTCTTGCCTTGGTAAAGCCAAGAGATGATAAACTACAAGTAGAAGTCTTCGAGTAGAAAGGCCTTCGATGTATTGACCATTGCGAAGTTAGCAAAAGCCTTCGAAAGGTACGAAATTCGTTGTGTGTGTGTGGGGGGGGGGGGGGGGGTGGTAAGTTGTAAACCATTTGTTAGTGCGGATATTGAGCTAGAACCTATACTTGTATGAATCTGTTTCTTTCCGTACCTTGAAAGTGCTTGAGGCTCGAATTTGTCTTATCATCCACGCTTCTCTATATGTGATTACCTATGCTTGTTGTGCAGGTCTACCAAACTACTGCGTCGTCAGCAAGTTCCTGGTCAGAGGTGACTGTCACAAGTGTGGAGAACAATATCGTGACGTTCGAGAGCCAGCAGGGCGGCCTGTACGTAGCCAAGGAGGACCCCAACTTCATCGTGATCGGCAGCATCGTGGCAGCCTGCTTGATTGCTGTGATCATCCTTGTTGGAGCGCTCGTGTACTTCAAGCGCTATCCGGGCAAGATCTCCAGTATGCGCCGCAGCATTGGCCGGAACTATACCTACCTCAGGAGATCGATGCAGAGCAGGGTGTGATGCAACGCGGCTGGCTGCCTTGCAATCTGCAACCACGTGGCTTGATATCAGCCCATCCGCTGGTCGGTGCAAGATTGCAAATGATCTGAGAAGCATGGAGTGGGCCGTTCTTTGCCTTGTGTAGCCACGCTGACATGAGGGAGGACGGCTGAACATCGTCATAGCTGTCTCTTCACCATCCCACCTATATCTGCAATGCAGTCACTCCTTTGCTCTCCGCTCTGCCTCCCCATGTTGAAAGACATGCACTTCTTATGACAGTCTACCAGGTAGTATTTGCTGTCATCTGTCACTCATATTTTGCATTTAGAACTCAGTTTACGCCGGGATTCCCTCAAGCATCATTGCGTTCGGACACTCATCAATCTGGGCGCTCACCTGCTACTCTTTCACTGATCCAACTTCTTGCTATCATATCTTTCTACTCCATTATTGGTTCTCTGTCGTATTTTAAAAGTTTGTAGCGCTGGTTCGCAACATCTTTACCCGACACAGCAGAACCGCTGTTGGAAAACAATCGCTACGAATTTGTTCGCCTTGTGTGTGTGTGTGTGTGTGTGTGTGTGTGTGTGTGTGTGTGTGTGTATGCGCGCGCGGGTGCGTGTGTGTGTGTGTGTGTGTGTGCATGTGCGTATGCATGTGTGGCTGGTTGGTAAAGTAACTCCACTTTCACGTCAGGATACAAGTGCATCTAGGGTCTGCTTTTATCAAAGCGCGTGCTGTCTATGCTGGTTACCCCAACAAGTGTAGGGTGTGCATAGGTACTACAAGTAGTATCTGTCTTGGCCGCCCTTTTCCGATGTGCTCCGTGCGGTGCAGACCAGGTGTGCATTGCGAGTCGATTCACATGGCTTCGCCAGTTGTGTGGATTAGACCGTTATCTGGCGCTAGTCTTGATCTGTTTCATTCCGGATCAGATCTGCTATCGTTGCTATTAGCCAGAGAAAATCTGTGCATGGGTGCACATCCAGCGCATTTGCAGACTTGCGCTTCTCTTGCGACGAGAGCGTATACATGGTGTGTATGTGTGTGCGCATGTGTGTGTGTGTGTGTGTGTCGGGTTGGGGGGGGGGGGGGGGGGAGAGGGAAGAGGAGAGATGCATAATGTACCATTACATGTCAAATGTAGCTGGGTGTCCAGCTGAAGTCTGTGAGTGTGAGGAAACGTATACAACTGTCTGACATTGTGACCCTGGAACATGTGCGCTCTTTTGTAGTCTGGTTGTTTTCTGCATATTTGGTGGCCAACCTGATCGGGTCACGGGGTGTGACCCCTCGCTGGCAGGACTTTTCATTGATTCAGACATGTTTTTGGTCTGTCGTGGTCCTTGCCATGGTAATCTGTGTGGAGGCATCGATCATCCACTGCATGTCCATAGTCTAGACATACCGGTAGTAGAGCTACGTACTTGAGAAAACTGTCCGGATCTGGATATAGTCTGACTCCGAAATCCTATGCCTAGACATTGTGCTTGTACTTGTAGGCGAGATCAAGCATGATGTCGTCATGTTCTGATCGCGAGCAGACATGACATTCGTGACTCGATAGTATTGCATCAGATTACCCTATTGGGTGGCGAGTACTGACGGAATGTCGAGCCAGCAACATTATTCTGTCAAACCTTGACCGCACACGCTCGGCCATTGCCGAATTTGGTAGCGCGTTCTTGACAGCTTCGCAAGGCAAGCGAAGTAGGCTATGGAGAAAGAATAAAGCCTCTTGCAGACGAGGCGTTTTCTCAGAGCAGAAGATCGAAAAGAAGAAGAAGGAGGCTTTGCAAATCAAGTAGCGCTGGTCGCTTCAGCAAGCTCCAAGAAAGGCTCCGAACAACGAAACGATTGTAATAGGAATTCGATCAGTTACAAACCATGATGAAGATCTTTGTTCTCCTCGTTCTGCTTGTGGCGGCTGCCCAAGCAGACGTCTACCTCCACCAACCCAGGTAAGCGATGAAGAGGAAATCTAAACAGTTTCCTGCAGGCCCAGTGTTCACCTGCCTGTGGACTGGTCGGAGTAGTTTGGTTTGGATCAACCGTTGTCACGTTTGCTTGGCCACAACAAGCGCACTCAGCGTTTGGTGGATCAACGTCACTATGTGGCTAAAAATAATCGCTGTGATCGAACTTACTTTCTGTGCGTTTTTTCGTCGCTGCAGAGGTAGCAACAACCGTCTTGACGAAGCCAACCGTGGCCGAAACAACGGCAACAGGTAAGGGAGAACGTTTGTGTGACCATTTTAGATTGACTCGGACTACAACACTGGAGTTTGTTCGTCAGGTATCGTGCATGACTTTCAGATCATGATGGGTTGGTTATACACCACGACTCACGAGTAAAAGTAGAACATAGATCTGAAGTGTTCCGACCTGGATCTTTCTCTCGTTCTGCAGATTGTTTGACTCGCAGAATAACAACCGCGGAGGCTACAACGTCGGCGGTATTTACTACTATGAAGGAACTCAGGTGCATTTCGAGTGGTAAGTGATCATGGTGATTGGCCCTAGTAGATCTTCACCGTCCTCCTGTATAGAGTATTCCGACCGAAAACCGGGGCAAGGAAATCGCACTGTGCTTCCACGATCACCATGCAAGGGTCGCGAAAAACATTACATGTATCATGGACAATCATGTTGAACAGTCTGTGCTGGGGTGACGACGACTCGGAGAAGGCGACACCGGAAGGGGGGGGGGGGGGGGGCTGGATTGGACATGAACACCCTTGATTTCAGTTCCAAACTCCATCTGGGTTTTTTTTATGAACTTCAGCAACAGGTCTTCCGGCCGGGAGGGGCAATCTCCAAGGAGGTGGCTCCTACATTGCGACTGTCCCATAGCTTACAAGTAGTTGTGAAACATTGCTGACACATACAATGAATAGCCATTGTCTTAGCCAAAGGTCTCTTGTTCAAGTTAGGACTATGACCGTCTGTTGCTACGAATGCTGAACCTCAATTTCCCAATCCCAACTCCAAAATTAACGGCACATTTATTTTTGTTCTTGCTTTCAGGACCAACCAGCACTCTTGTAATGATGAGAACAATGACTGCGAGCTCATCATTCAGTACACATGCGACAGCATGATGCGCGATGGTTCCACCACCCAGACCATCCCTGAGAACCCCGTTCAGTGCCGTGACTTTGACTGCCAGACTGACTTGAAGTAAGCACTATTGAGTTTTGCTATTTCAAATACAGTTTTAATTTTTTTTAAGTTTCTGCTTAGTTTGAACAATTTCCATGCACAGGTTTCCAACTAAACTTCCATACAATAAATATTTTCATGTGACTAAAATTTATGTAGAAACTGATCATGGCATGTGGACAATGGCCGAACGTGGCCGACATCATGTGGCCCAAAGACGCAGGGGTTGACTGGAATTGCACCCAACATGGCTGTCCCGTATGGTCATGTGATGGATGTGAAACGGCTCAATTGAAACGGTATCCCTTCCCTCTTTCTTGTTGCAATTGAAGGGTGTATGTTCCGCAATAAACACTGAGCTGTAATCACCTCATCTGACCTGTCCTTGCGTGTTGATTTTGTCCAGATACGGCATGCACGAGAACTTCGACTACTACCAGAACTGCAAGTACCGCTCGCGCAACATGGGACTGTTCATTGCTGACCGAGTGAGTACATGGTAGAAATCTGCCGGTCCATGAAGATCGCCCATGTTTGATCCTTGTCAATGCCAGCCGAGGCACTGACCGTACATTGACCTGGCATAGCACCAGGCGCGTGCCCCGTATGTGTTCCTGGGTGTCCGGAACCCCCCTTTTTTCGCTCAAAATGCAGGATTTTGCTTCTTTTTTTCATTTCCCCAGGGGACGCCCCGAACCCCCCCCCCCCCTTGAAGGGCACCGGCGCACGCGCCTGAGCACTGGAGTGGCTTCACACCTTTGCCATGTGGCTGAATTTGTGTAAGAAGCGATCATAACATGTAATCACTTGAACCAACATGGCCGGCATCATGTCACCCGTAGGTGCAGGAGTTGGAACCAACATGGCTGTCTCGCATGGTCGTGTGATAAATCTGCAGTCTCGCTGATAACTCCTAATAATGCACATCTGCGTTTGTCCTACAGAACCTGAACCGCAAGGACGCCCGCTACACCCGCCAGAACGACAACGGAAATCGCCGTGGCTACGAGTGTCCCGAGGAGCGTGACTACTACCCGTACTGGGGACCAACACAGTGGAAGGTAGGCATACCATGCTATGATGCTGTACCATGCTGTGATGCTGTACCATGCTGTGATGCTGTACCATGCTGTGATGCTGTACCATGCTGTGATGCTGTACCATGCTGTGATGCTGTACCATGCTGTGATGCTGTACCATGCTGTGATGCTGTACCATGTTGTGATGCTGTACCATGCTGTGATGCTGTACCATGCTGTGATGCTGTACCATGCTGTGATGCTGTACCATGCTGTGATGCTGTACCATGCTGTGATGCTGTACCATGCTGTGATGCTGTACCATGCTGTGATGCTGTACCATGCTGTGATGCTGTACCATGCTGTGATGCTGTACCATGCTGTGATGCTGTACCATGCTGTGATGCTGTACCATGCGGTGATGCTGTACCATGCTGTGATGCTGTACCATGCTGTGATGCTGTACCATGCTGTGATGCTGTACCATGCTGTGATGCTGTACCATGCTGTGATGCTGTGATGCTGTACCATGCTGTGATGCTGTACCATGCTGTGATGCTGTACTACTGTTAGGTGGCATGCACTGAATCATAATGGTGTGGCGTGTAAGCATACCATGCTGTGATTCTGCACTACTGCATACCATGCTGTGATGCTGTACTACTGGGTACCATGATGAGCTAGTGAAGCACTGAATAGTGAAGCACTGAATCACAGAACAACAACGGCTATCAAGGCTAGATAGTCGCTACTCCGAGTTTCATGCTTTCGCAATCATCAGGCAACACCCACTGAATCATAATTGTGTCACTTGTGAGGTTGACTACAGTCCCCTCTACACTGAGAAGCATACTTTTGGATGGTTGCATCGTCAGCATTTTGCTGCAGTACTCATGCCATCATGATGCAATTCCAGTTTGAATACAGTACCTTGCCCACAACACTTGGGGTATTTTCCCTGTGTACTGAAAGTCACACAAATCTTCAATCAAAACATTTACTTAGGTTTTATAGTCCCTTGTTCGATTTTCACTTGTGCCAGTCATCTCCTTCCGTACTGTCCCCACCAAATTCCCTCTTGCCTTTAGTTGATGTTTTAAGGCTAATACGCAATTGTGTTCACCTTCCAGGATGTCGTCATCATGACCAGCGACGTATCTCGCTGCCCGTACTACCAGGACAACAGCCAGAACGTCAAGCCGCGCTTCGCCTGCCAGGTGCCCGACCCGTACTTCCAGTACAAGAAGCGTTGCGGCACAGGACGCACCGGCTACATCATTCCCATCACCGAGGCCGAGTGCAAGGTATGGGCTGCAATGGCACAGTCAAATCTCCACCTCTGTACATGTGAAAAGTCTGACCTGCACATACTTTGATTTTTGTGATGCCAAAGACATCACATACAAATCTGGAAATACTCACGTCAGGAAGTATTATGACGTCAAGGGGCCATCAAATTCAGTGCATTGCGAGCTGAATTGTAACTACCAATGGCCATAGTGTGTCATTCAACTTATATGTTACTTGAAGGTTCTGTGGTTAAGATTCGTGTCTCCCAATTATATTGGTGTGTATTTCTAGAAAGTATCATGGAACTACGAGCGCGATGCCACAAACCCCACGTGCGCAAAGGAGATCACTGCCTACGATCCGACTCACCCAGAGACCGGCGTCAACTCCTCGCTCATCATCTATGGCCAGTGGCTGGAGTACCCCAGCCACGGCATCGCCGGGCCCGACTGCCAGGAGGCGCCCTGGTCGCGTGACAATCACCTTGGTAACGGAATCGGCGGCTTCCCCAACTCGTACAACTGGACCGTTCCGAACCTGGACCACGAGTTCTGCGTCTTCCGCATTCGCTACAACATCTCGACGTCCGAGTTCGATGGCTGGTCGAAGACTAACTGGACCACGATGAACGCTGTCAACCCAAGGCCTGGCAAGCCCACCAACATTCCTATCTGGGACCAGGTAAAATCTAAGACGTGTGCAAGAGCGGATTCTACCATGCATACCATGTTGAAATTGATTCTGGTGTGACTGTGAGCATATATGCAATAAATTCGAAGATTTTAGAACCATAACGTGTAAAGTGCACGAGATGAACAAGTCGGTGTGGAGAGCAACCACCTTTCCCATAAGATAAAAAAAACATACCTCTTTGTCTTTCTTAAAATTGGTTGCATTGTTTTGGTGGACCGTTTCTGCAGGTGAAGCTCAACGAGACCACTGCCCGCAGCCGTGGATACGTCTTCCGTCAGAACCCAGTTGTTCACATGTTCGGCGAGACTACGAACATGCCCCTGCGCCTTGCCATCAACACCAACCAGTTCTCACGTACCTTCCAGGATCGGTAAGTCAATGCATTGACAAATCCTGTGTTTACTGCATACAAAAATGTGATCGTAAATGAGAGTCTTCCCCTGTGATTGTATATGACCTTGCAAGTACTTTTATGATACTGCAGTGTGATAACAATATCCTATTACTCTATTATTACAGGGAGAATACAATTTATGGGATTGTTCAGCTGTTATGCTCCACTGCCCTTCCCGACTACACATTATTGTACATTCTGCAGTAGCCATCGCATTGCCCAGAATCTCTACGTCGACCATGCGTGTAACCTCTGCTGAGCTGCAATACTCATTTGCCTTTTGTCTGGATTTCTTCGCAGTACTCACGCATTTGCCGTGCGTCCTCGTCCTGCCGAGCTGAAGGAGGCCGTCATCCACAACGTACAGGTCCGCGGCAAGCGTGGTAACATCGTCCAGACGTACCCTGGCGTGGAGTACGACTTTGCCCCCAATCGCTTGGAGATGGCCAGCGACGAATACATCCACTTCCAGTAAGGGCATTAGTGCAGTGTGTTGCTGCCGTTGTGCAATTTGAGAAAGCCATACATTCTTGCCACGCTCTTCATACAATCTATGGGCTACACTAAAAAAATGAAAGAATGAAGTTATCCCACAAAATTTCTGTAAAGGTTTCTTCCCAGGTAGATGCAAAATGTTTGGTGCGCTTGACACATTGCATGCATGCTTGGGAATTCTTTGGAAAGGGATTGTTATTCTCGTGGGCATGCTATCACCAACTATTCTATGGCATGACCCGCTTCAGGTGGACCGGCTCCAACACCAACCCGAACAACAACGCCGGACAAGGCAAGCAGGGCACCGACCGTCACAACGTGGTCATGCTAGAGGAGCCGCGCTACGAAGAGGGTAGCATGCCGAGGACCAGCCTGTACGGACAGTGGGGACTCAACTACCCCCAGCACCTGGACAACACCACCTTCCTCGGCTTCAACCGTACCGACATGGACACACTCGCCTTTCTTACTTCCCGTAAGATTCGTGTTGCACAACTTGAATTGTACATGCATGCAGTCCACAACTTAAAGAGAGAGAGAGAGAGAGAAATAGGGAGAGAACTTATCGTTTGTATCGGGTGCATGTGTGGCTGTGTGGGAAGCCAGGTATACCCCGCTATTGCCTTACTGAGCCTGCCAGCAATGTTGTCATGACTCATCAAAGTTGGCATCATCTTCATGTTTACCACTGGCAGCGGTTCTGTCAAATCTTTTTATGCCTTCTTTCCATGTTTTCGTTCTCCATTCCTCTTGCTGTTTCTAGATCAGTTCCGTGGAGAGATGTCGGAGTTGGATGACGCCGGCACCTACTTTGACATGAAGCCACGCAAGGTGACCGATCTTGGAACGTATCACTATATGTGCACACGCAACAACAACTTCTCCAACCGCAGTCAGAAGGGAAAGATCACCGTGGGACTCGCAGCCCTGGCTTATAAGATGATTGGCTGGAACGGCGGTGCCATCGAACTCACCGGCGGGTGAGTCTTCTCCTAATGGCAGCAACTCGTATGCCACTGAACTAAATCCTTTATGGTCGGTGTGAGAGTCAGTCAGAATGTTTAAAAAATTCTTTGTCCAGCTTTTTCAAAAGAATGCAATGTATCATCGTACAGTGCATTCTTTTGGCGCTAATGTGCGTACAGAGCAAAGATCTTTAGATACCTGTGTCACTTTGGTCTGGCCAAAGAGGTCTTTATTTTTGAACTTGATGTAAGGGTATTCGTAACACTGTCATTCTGACATTGTGCTGACCATAGGTGGACCCCCGCCCCACCCCTCAACCCAGCACACGACCAAGACACGAACTAAATTCCTGTGCTGCCCTTCACCATTCTCGTTCACAGAGCCAACCGACTGACAGTGCCACGCGGAACATTCACCCAGCCACAGAGCCTGCGTGTCGAGCACTGGAAGGAGAAGGACTGCCAGCAGCTTCTGGAGAACCTGGGCAGTGGCATCTACGGCACGGGCGAGACCGCCAGCGACTGCCTGGCCGTGTTCCCCGAGAGACAGCTAGCCTATGGCAACAACAGCATGTGGATGAACATGAAGCTCAACGAGCGCCAGTCCGGCGGAAAAGTCCGAGTAAGTGTTGTGCCTGCTGCTCCTTCAAATGTGTGTCCTTACCAAGCTGTTGAACGCCATGCGATTTCAAAAGTGCCAATTCCCTTCAGCATCGGCACAGTGCACACATTGCACGACCAGTGCCGTAGAAGACAGTGCAATGATAGAATAGTCAGTAGAAATGGACAGGAAATTGGAAGAAAGGGATGAGAGTTGAATAATGAAGTGGAGTTTCAATTTTTCGGAGCCATGTGTGCGTATCATTTATGCCAGCAATTCTAGTAAAATAGAAGAGGGAAGGGGCTGTAGAAGATCGAAAGAATGAAGTGGCATAACAATTTCAGTAAAGGAATATTGGAGTCTAGATGTGCATTAGATGTCAGAAAATACTATAAGTAGAGAGCAAAGAAAACAGCGACAGAATTTAATCTCCTTTCCGCTCTTTCCTTTCATTGTGTGACAGGTGTACCAGACCACCACTGGTGCAGCAAACTCGTGGACCGAGGTGACGATCAACAGCTCCGACGCTACCAGCGTCGCCTTCCAGGCCAAGTCCGGAGGTATCTACGTCGTGAAGAAGGAGCCGAACGTGGCGCTCATTGTCAGCATCACCGCGGCCTGCATTGTCGTTGGCCTGATCATCCTGGGTACCATCTTCTACTTCAAGCGTTACCCGGGCAAGTTCAGCAAGATGCGCACCAACACGTCGCAGAGCCTGCAGTACGCAGTGCGCTCCTTCCAGACCAAGGTCTAATAGCTGACCCTCATCAACAGCTATCTATCTCAATATTCTACCTCTTATTTTTTTCTCCTCGTGGCAGTGGTTGACGTGTCTTGCTGTCGGCCATGTATAATATGAATATTTCAACAATCTTCTTTCAATGGCCAAAATAACTCCAATTTCGACAGTCATCCCCACCTTATATCCCTTCTTTCTGCTTCGTTTGATGACTTCGCTTTCTGCTGCTCTGCTGGCCGGATGCAACAGGAGCCTTGCCATTCCAACAACTCTCTTTCCTGTCCTAAGTCAATTTTCGAAAGAATCTAGAGTGCTGTGTAGTGTGTGAGATGTCTGACCATGGGTGTTGCAGGGTCAGAACCGTTTGGGTCACATTCTTACCCCTCGACCGTTTGCAGTTGAAGCAAAGCAAAGCTGGGATGACTTTGTTTAGCAGGGGTACTGAGTAACTCGCGTGTTTTCACCTGTCATCGCTGCATGGATATCCGGTCTGAGACTCGTGGCCGCTTTTTGGTGACTGCCGGGAGACAAACCTGTGAGAACATGTACGCTTATTTTTACACTGCAGCACAGGCATACGTCGTGGAGATAATGTCTCTCCCCTCCTATGGAGCCTTATACTTGTAACAATCATTACAAGCACACATTTTAAAACAAGCTGAAGTGAAACTTCAAAAGTGTGTCCAAACACGATTTCGTTTTGTACGTACATCAGCACTAGAATCCAGATCTTGTAGCGGACGCCTTTCTCTTTGTTCGACTGAATTTGTATTGTCCCCGTGTAATTGGAACTATTAAAAAAAATGTTCAAGAAAAGTTCTATTCAGTCAGCCTCACGTTTCTGCGTCCATAGGTACGTCACAGGTCACGACGGGTGACTCAAGCTGCAGGTGATTTTGAAGTTATTTTGCCATGACGTGAATGTTATGGCAGTATTTTCTTCTTCTTTTTATTCCATGGCTGGTAGCCCTCATCCATTATATTGGTCAACACCATGTCATCCATGAATTGAGAATAATAATAATAATAATGGTGAAAAAGGAGGACAAAATGTTACGAGTTATGACTAACTGTCCACCAACGTAACCAGATCTTATACAGTCAGTGAGTGCGACAAAATGGCACAAAACCAACATTTTGTCCTCCTTTTTCACCATAATTTAATTGGCTTATCATCCGAGTTAAATAATAATAATTCGAAGGATTGTCGGGGAAGTGAACTGCCTGAAAAGAGAAAAATCGCCAGACTCCTCATTTTTTTCTCTTTTCAGGCAGTTCACTTCCCCAACAATCCTTTGAATTTGAAGTTCTCCCAATCCTTTCAAAAATAATAATGATAATAAACCGTGAACATGGGCGAAGCAGACATTTTAACATTAAAAGAAAGGCTGTCAACGGAAGTGAGCTTCGATATGACTTCATTACGGTCAGCACTACGGAAAATATTGAAGTACGACATGCTGCCAAATAAATTCCAAAACCGTGTCTTTCCTGAAATTCTGAAAGGTATAAAAAGTCAGCACGACAGTGGTAAAATTTAATAACAAAATATGGACGGAATGTACACTCTACTTCGAAGTAGTAGGGGAGTCACGACCAAGTGATGCGACTAGCAGATCTGTTAGCCAAGTCTACATAGACTGATGCATGTTCAAATTCACGTGTCCACACAGTTCCTTGTCTTGCAGCTGCTGCCTTGGGTGGTCCAAGAGGTCTTGTGAACTCCGGGTACCATTCACTGGGCATGCCACATTCCACGCCAGCTTTGCACGGGATATAGCCGTCCTGAATGCTGTAAAACCATGCATAGCTGAGGAACACCCTCTCGTTGGCCACAATCAGGAACGGAGCGAGTGACTCCACCAGCCGCTCTGCTGCAGCGACACGACAACCTGCAGCCGTGGCAGGTACGGGGACGGGTCCCTTCCACGAGGCGATCAGAAACGAATTTCCTGGAACTCCGCGCTGAACAAACGGTACGTTCGCAGGCCCGGGGAATGCATGAATGACCACAGTGTGGCCGGCATTGCTCACGTTGATTATCGTTTCGAAACTGCGCTCCATGAGCGGAACATTCCATGATCCATCGGCATTTTCAGTGCTGAAGCTGCCAAACATCTCATCAAAGCCGCCATTGAAATGCTGCAGGGTAGTGTTCCACGTGATGTCTGCTGGAAGGTTGGGAGCAGGGTGCGCCTCCATTGCGCCATTTCCCCAAATCTCGCCGCCGTTCAGCTCCGTGAACGTGTCCTGTGCCAATTGCATCATCTGCATCTTACCTTCAAACAATTTCCGATAGCGCTCTGCAGAAATGTTGGCATTGAAGTCGCGAAAT
Organism: Sycon ciliatum; assembly: GCF_964019385.1. Taxonomy (NCBI): domain Eukaryota; kingdom Metazoa; phylum Porifera; class Calcarea; order Leucosolenida; family Sycettidae; genus Sycon; species Sycon ciliatum. The sequence continues at coordinate 12,636,746 of NC_088650.1, read as the reverse complement.
CCGGCCCCGTCGATGAATATACCATCACACAGGGCCTTGGCATCTTCTCTGCTTTTGAACAATGACAGTGGAGCGTTTACGAACCACTTCTGGGCTTCTGGCACGGACAGGTCCACAAGCGGATGTCCACGACTCTCAGCTGTGGGCTCTCTGAACCACAATACGTGTCCATAGTCATCTTTCATCCACCATTCGGGATGATCGAATAACTGATCTACGATGAACTTGATTATGGATACCATGCCGGAATTCTGGTAGTATAGCAGTTTTATTTTAGGATTTATCGCTTTCAGCGCTCTGGCAAGGATGGCCAGGCTGCTTTCGCCTGTTCCATTGAAATTTTGGCTGTCCAAGAAGTCATTGAATGCCACGGCCGCATAGTTCTCGGCGATTTCCCTGATCCACCACTGATCGCTCATGTTGAAGATCTCACTAGATTCGTGGCCGAAATTCCCAGCGAGCATGCTGTTGTTTGGACAGGCTACGCATTCCCAGCCGTGGAGGAGGTTTGATTTGGCAATGCTATCAGCAGTGCCGCTCACGATCAGAACTAGAGCAATGAACCAAGCCGGAGCAAAACACGTCTTTTCACTAGCCATCATCACTAGGAGTAGGAATGATACGAGCTCGGAACGCCCTTACTTGGCCTTAGCCTGTATTTTACTAGTAAGTAGTACTAGGTTAGTAGGTAACTGGTTACCGGCAGATTACAAACCTCCAGCACTCAACAGCAACCACGGTCTGGACTATGCCTAGTATGGTACGTGGTGGTAACTAATTATTTCTTTGGTTCATTCCCGATCTCTGGAGCAAGGCGCTGACTGAGCTTGAGCGTTGACATGATGAGGTAGCTTTTATTTGTACTGTAAGTAACGAGTTACGTAGACAATGGTCGAGCTGCCGACGAGAGTGCTTTTTTCGGACATTCGTCGCTTCGCCTTTTTGAAAATCAACGTGGCCATGGTAATGGTTGCCAACCTTCTTCGTTCTGGTGCCAAATCGAAGTGTGAAGGCATTGTCATGTGACTCCCTCGCTGACATGGCCATGTCAGTCGTAGATCTACAGTAGACTACACTCGTCGTGTCCGTTGTTACAATGAGACATCTGACACAGACCTACTGTAAAACCGGACAATTACATTGGCAACAAAAACTCTTTTCTTTCCAACTTTCAGATAAATAAATGAAAATAAAATAACCTTCGGAAATCTGGCATGGAATAAAAATATGTTCAGGGAATGTGGCAATATGAAACATGTGCAAAACGTACAATCTGAGATAATTCAGTCATACTTGCACATGTGAAGCCATCAATGAAATCAATTCCAGGTCACGCGACTAGCAGACCTGTTGGCCAGGTCTACATAGACTGATGCATGTTCAAATTCACGTGTCCACACAGTTCCTTGTCGTGTAGCTGCTGCCTTGGGTGGTCCAAGAGGTCTTGTGAACTCCGGATACCATTCACTGGGCATGCCACACTCCACACCAGCCTTGCACGGGATGTAGCCATCCTCGATGCTGTAAAACCAAGCATAGCTGAGAAACACTCTCTCGTTGGCCACAATGAGGAACGGTGCGAGTGACTCCACCAAGCGCTTTGCAGCAGCTTGCCGACAGCCTTCAGTAGTCGTGGGCACGGGCTGAGATCCTTTCCAGGAGGGGACAGTGAAGGAATTTCCTGTTTCTCCCCGATGCACAAACGGCACAGTAGCAGGCCCCGGAAACGCATGGATGACAACGGAATGCCCCGCGTTACTGACGTTGATTATCGTTTCAAAGCTTCGTTCCATCAATGGGACGTTCCACGAGCCGTCAGGGTTCTGCGTGCTGAAACTGCCGAACATTTCATCGAAGCCTCCATTGAAGTGTTGCATGGTCGTGTTCCAAGTAACATCCGATGGTAGATTCGAAGCAGGGTGTGCCTCCATGGCAGCGTTTCCCCAAACCTCTCCGCCATTCAACTCCGTGAAGATCTGCTGCGCCAGTTGCATGGCCTGCATTTTCCCTTCGAACAGCTTCCGATAGCGCTGCGCGGAAATGTTGCGGCTGATGTCCCGATAGCCGGCACCATCCACGAACAGCCCATCACACAGCGCCTTGGCCTCCTCCTTGTCCTTGAATAGTGACAGCGGTGCATTCGCAAACCACTTTTGGGCTTCGGGGACTGTAAGATCAATGTATGGGTGGCCTGGCCTGCCTGCTTCGGGTTTATGGAACCACACAATATTACCATAGTCATCCTTCAGCCACCAATCCTCGTGCTCCTGTAGCTGAGCTACGAAGAATGGTACGTTGGAGACCCACTGGGACGCCTCGTAAAAGAGCAGCTTGATCTTGGGATTTACGGCCTTCATCGCTCGGGCGACCGTTACTAGGCCACTCTCTCCGGATCCGTTGTACCTGTTGCTATCCAAATAGCTATTGAGGGTAACAGCAGCATAGTTCTGCGCAACCTCTTTGATCCACCACTGGTCACTCATGTTGAATATCAAGCTGTTTGTGTGTCCGAAATCACCCGCAAGCATGGTGTTTGTCGAACAGGCAACGCAGTCCCAACCGTGAACGAGATTGGACGAAGGGAAAGCTTTAGCTCCATGCCAGGTGCAAGCCATGGACGTTACAAGGAAGGCAGCACTGATCCAAGACATACCTCCTTGTTTCACCAGACGAACCTCTTCCATCGCTTGTAATTATTCCGGCACTCTTCCTGGTAGAATCATTCGCATGTTTGATGGGCCTTTATCTTCTAATTTTTTATTCTGGCAATTGAATTATGTAGATCTACAAATGCATCTTCATCACTACATCAGCTGGGCTTCACCATGTTCACAGCCAGCTGACAAGATCTACGCGCCGGGCGCTATGCAGTCCACCAGGCATGCATGGTCCACACTGGGCGGAACTGGGGTCAAATCAACACGGGTCGATTGGATTTCTGACTGCATGCATTGCAAACCTCAAACTAATGAAAATACATGACTGATTCAATCATTCTTTTTGCAGTGCTTTCAGATATTCAGTGCATGAGAATTGAGATAAGTCACTGTGGTATTTACTAATACTACGGTACATGCAGTACTAGTGTGCAATACGGTCCTGAATCTGAGGATCGAAGGCTTCATGGTTTATCTCTTTTCCTGCGAACGACTATGTCCTGGTAGATTGATGATCCCAGCCACGATGTGGACGTTTGTTTTTCATTTTCTTGTCACGGTTGTAGCATTGAACAATGTGGTCGTTGCAAACGAGCTGCTGCCGGCGGCAGGCAAACAGCCTCATATCGTCATGATCTTCGTGGACGACTGGGGATGGGCAAATGTTGGCTACCACCGTCAAGTGCCCACACGAGAAGTTCAGACGCCAAACTTCGACTGGCTGTGCAAGCAGGGCATTGAGCTGGACCAGCACTATGCGTTTCGAGTGTGCTCGCCCTCGCGATCCTCACTGATAAGCGGACGACTGCCACTCCATGTCAACATACAGAATATTCAGCCCAACGTCTATAATCCGAATGACACGGTGTCTGGTTTCCAAGGCATACCCCGATTCATGACTGGAATTGGGGCAAAGATGAAAGCGGCTGGCTATGCCACGCATCAAGTGGGAAAGTGGGACGCTGGAATGGCCACTCCGGATCACACGCCGGCTGGACGTGGCTTCGACACGTCTTTCTGCTACTACCACCATGATAATGATTACTACACGGAGCTGGCTGGAAGTTGCAATTACAATCATCACCAAGTCAACCTCACGGACCTCTGGACGACGGACGGACCTGGCGCTGGGTACAATGGAACACTGTACGAGGAAACATTGTTTAGCAAGCAAGTCTTGAAGGTACAACACCACTCAATGAAATCCGGTCGCGTCACTCAAGTACGCGTCGGGCAGGTTGCGCAGCCCTAGACCTGCGAACACTGGGCTGCAAAATTCGGCAAGGCGCAAACTTGAGTGACGCGACTGGACTTCATTGAGCAGGACTGTACATGTGATAATAGACAGAGATCGTATCTCAGCGAATATTTGGTAGACGATAGCAACAAAAGTTGGTGCGGCATTCAATGAACAGGAGTGGCATTCTTCAATGACGCAGTCAAACATTCAGCAAGGACAGCTCGTGGACAAAGTACACACACTTTGCGATAGTCTCTTCCAACCGATTTTGCGGAAAGCCTTTTACGCGTACGTATAGAAACCACAAGCGGAAGCGAAAAAACGGGCACAGGAAGAACTAAAGCACGCCATGGTCAACTCTGAACAATAAATTATTGTTCAGAGTTGACCATGGCCTGCTATAGTTTTTGTTTTATTATTAATAAAACAACTTGGCAACTCATACTAGTGCTCGCCTCGATGTGATATAGGCTAGACATCAAGGTTATCAAATATTGATCCAGGGTGGTTGCATGGAAAATCAAGAGTCTGTACGACCATCTCAACGTTGAACTGGACTTCAAGATGCAGCGTCAGGAGGTAATCTTTTGGAAGGCACCGACGCATTATCTGTATTTTCAATTGCCATGGGAAGTTGCCAATGCCCTGTTTTAGAAATTGAATAAGCCCATTGCACAATGACGTAATGTGTACCATCAACACCCCACACAGCCACCTGGGCATGGTCATCTGGGGTGTTGAACAATGCATTGCAGATACCAGCGTTCTCACAAGCATTACTCATATCTTCCATATTTGGCAATGCGCAATGGGCTTGTAGCGTGAGTTAGCTAGCACCTGACACTGTGTTGCTGCAGATAAACGAAACCGGGTGTACAGTGGAACTCTGAAAATATGAATTATTTTTCCAGGCATACTTCCTTTCTGGGCAATGCGCCCATACCCCAGACAATGTCGGTCCCAAAGCAAGCATACGTCTTATCAGGAAACATGCTTTGTGGGTTCCGCTGTACTTCAAGTACCCAGGGCGGCAACTTATCCATGAAATCTTGTTTCTGTGCTTTAGGTCATTTCAAGCCATCCGAAAGAAACACCATTGTTCCTGTACTATGCACCCCACATCGTGCACAAGCCCTACGAAGTTCCCCAGGAGTATCTGGATCGCTTCGACTTCATCGACACCCCCAATCGCCGTGTTTACCACGCGATGGTGACCTACTTGGACGACGTCGTTGGAAACCTGACTGAAGCCCTGAACAGCACTGGGCTCTGGGAAAACACGCTGATTGTCGTGAGCAGCGATAACGGCGGCCCAGTCCATGCCTTGTCTGGTGCTAACAACTATCCCCTTAAGGGCGGAAAGGCAACAAACTGGCAAGGCGGCGTACGCGTCAATGCATTCGTATCCGGAGGATTCGTGCCGGAAGACATGAGAGGGAAGAAAGTTGATGGTTACATCGCTTTGGCAGACTGGTATGCCACGTTCTGTTCTCTGGCTGGTGTGGATAAGACCGATGAGCGTGCAAAGGCAGCCCGGCTACCTCCAGTGGATGGGCTGGACATGTGGCCGATGATCTCCGGTGAGAACATGACATCGCCGCGCACAGAGATCCCTTTGAGCTCGGGACTGATCAGTGGTGACTACAAGATACTGGTGGGTAAAAACGCTCTAGCAGGCTGGACAGGGCCACAGTACCCAAACAATACGAATCCAACGGGTGGCATCAACGCTACCGAACAGTGCGGCACTACTGGCTGTCTGTATAACATTAAGGCTGATCCTTATGAGCACGTCAATCTCGCCAACAAATCACCCAGCATTCTGAAACACATGCAAGAGCGGCTGGCAGCGTGGAAGGCGACTTTGTTCGATCCGGACCGCGGCAAGGAATGGCACGGTGCATGTGAAGTCGCAGTGGAGAAATACGGTGGATTCTGGGGACCTTTTCTCCCTTGAATGTATGAAAATTATTAAGCAATGTAGGTGTAAACCTCATCACTCAATCATTTCAATTCCTTTAGGTCACTGCGCCCAAGCTCTACTGCAGCCACATCATCACATGGAAAACCCTAAACAATGAAAAATGTGTGCAGTCTGTCTGTCTGATGCAAACCTGTACGATTTCAATTCTATAATTGCCAGCCAGGGTCATCATCAGGACTGTAGGGAAACAGGTGAGGTGGACCTAGGCTATATCATACAGCACAAGGTGGACCTAGGCTATATCATACAGCAAAGGGTGGACCTAGGCTATATCATACAGCACAAGGTGGACCTAGGCTATATCAGGCACAAGCTGGACCTATAATTATCATACAGCACAAGGTGGACCTAGGCTATATCATACAGCACAAGGTGGAACGAACTAGGCTATAAGCATTATCATGCACCATCATGGAATGATAATGTAGGTCTCATACTTATGCACTCCCTTTCACTCACACACACACCCGTACACACACACCCGTACACACACACACACACACACACCCGTACACACACACACACACACACACACACACACACACACACACACACATTCACACACACAAAATGGTGATACTGTATTGCAGACACTCACACATGCACACACGCACATACGTACACATACACACACATGCACACACGCACACACGCATTCACACACACTCTCAGAAAAAAATGCCCATAACAAGGCCTTATTATGAAATGCAAGTGGGTAATAAGAACCATCATAGCATTGTGCGATTCATGAAGGGAACTAACCTGAAGTATTATAATGGTGCTGAATACTACTATGCTATAGGCATTGCTTTTAAATAAAGCAATAAATAAATTGTATTGCAATTCAGTGAAGGCAAGCGCAATAAATAGGTGTACGAGCTTCGTGCCACGGCCACAAATTTGTACTTGGACCGGTACGTCCGATGGTTTTACTAGTCTCGTTCTCATTTTTGTAAATACAACTCGATAAAATCCTAAGTAAAACGTACTTTGGGCATGCATACGTACTGGATACATGTGCTACGTATAAATACCGATTAAGGGAAAGGCAAAGGAAATAACTTATGACCAAGTGATCCGACTAGCTGATCTATCAGCCAGGTCTACATAGACTGATGCGTGCTCAAATTCACGTGTCCACACAGTTCCTTGTCGTGTAGCTGCTGCCTTGGGTGATCCAAGAGGTCTTGTGAACTCCGGGTACCATTCACTGGGCATGCCACACTCCACACCAGCCTTGCACGGGATGTAGCCATCCTCGATGCTGTAAAACCAGGCATAACCAAGAAACACTCTCTCATTAGCCACAATCAGAAATGGAGCCAGGGACTCAACAAGCCTTTTCGCCGCTGCTTCACGACACCCCTCTGCAGTTGTTGGCACTTGAACTTGTCCATTCCACGAAGGAACAATGAAATCATTTCCTGGAGTACCTCTTGAAGCGAAAGGAACTGTGGCCGGCCCAGGGTATGCATGTATAACTATCGTATGCCCTGCGCTGCTAGCATTGATCACAGTCTCGAAGGTACGCTCCATCAACGCTGTGTTCCACGAGCCATTTTTGTACTCAGTGCTGAAACTGCCAAACATCTCGTCGAAAGCACCATTGAAATTGCTCAGTGTTGTGTTCCACGTGATATCAGGAGGGAGGCTTTCAGGTGATTGATGTGCCTCCATAGCCGCATTTCCCCACACTTCACCTCCATTGAGCTCTGTAAAGAGATTCTGAGCCAATTTCAGTGCTTTCATCTTTCCTGCAAATAGCTCCCGGTATCGAGTATCAGAGATGTTATGGCTTACGTCCCTGAAGTTGGCGCTATCCACAAATATTCCGTCGCAGAGCTCTTTAGCTTCAGTCTTGTTATGAAAGTAGGACAGCGGAATGTTCGCGAACCAGGTTTGTGCTGCCGGAACGGTCAAATCCACCATCGGAATGCCTTGCTTCCCCTTGGAGGGTTGTCTCGCCCAAACGATATTACCATAATCATCTTTCATCCACCAGTCCGGTTTGGCCAGCAGCTGGTGTGAGAGGAATGGGCTTTCCGCACCGACAGTATGAGCGGATTGGTACATTAGAAGTTTAATTCCAGGGTTTGCTTTCTTGAGTGCCCTGGCCACAGTCACTTTTCCATTCTCTCCCGTGCCATTGTAATCCTGCGAGCGGAGAAAATCGTTCATCGCAACTGCTGCGTAGCTCGTTGCGACCGTATCAATCCACCACGTGTCGCTCATGTTGAATATGTTGTAGTGCATGTGACCGAAGTTTCCGGCGAGCATGCTGTTCGTCTTGCACGAAATGCAGTCCCAGTTGTGAGTCAGCTGCGACAGAGAAACACTCATCGATTGCGTCAAGGCACTAGTGCCAGATTGAATGCAGGCACAAAGAGCCAAGAGGGAGACCAGTAGTTCCATCGCCATTTTCACGGTAGAAGAAGTGGACCACGAAACCAAAATCTTTGATTTTGAATCACAAACATCACTAATATACAACGTAGAATTGTAGTTTAGTTTGTGTCAGGGCCTAGGGATAGAGGTACGGTAAGTTTTTACTCATGCACTTCCAGGCTCGGCCACGGCCACAGACACACTGAGCTAGTCAGCATGGTCAGTGACCAGGTGACACTGACATGGTGTCTGCCAAGTATCATTGTGTTGCGACCAAGTAAAGTACTAGTAAAATTGTGTTATATCGCACCATTCTCGGGGACTCCGTCGCTGTAGCCGTGTGTAAGCTTCTGCATTTCGTGAATCCCTCAAATAATAAGAGTCTCCAAACCAAGTCACTGGCCAGACCTAACTTGCTGTATTAGCAAAGAAGTTGTTTTTTTTTAATTTAAAAGAAGCTCTTCATGAGGTTCAACCGTTGAGGCCCAGGAGTTCACAACGGGAAAGCCTAGAGAATAAATACTGACAGTCACTGCAACAACAGAGCTGTTTCATTCTAAAGGATACGTCACGCAGCTTCCTTGAACTAGGATCCTTTACCGATATCATTGAGGGCTTCAACGCTATCGTTCAGGCAAGACATCTCACTTATGACCAGGAAATCAATTAAGAAAAACCATGATGTCTTTGGAAGCTATGTGTATCGGCTGAAAGCGTTGACAGCTCAGGAACACAGCGAGAGTTCAATAAAGACGAAATTTGTCTTTGTCAACATTCCTAATAAACAGGAATGCTGAAAACTAGGGTGAGCTATATATTAAGAAAGGATGAGAGAGCTCGTCAAAGAAGGAAGGAAAATGATTTACGACCAAGTGATGCGACTAGCAGACCTGTAAGCCAGGTCTACATAGACTGATGCATGTTCAAATTCACGTGTCCACACAGTTCCTTGTCGTGTAGCTGCTGCTTTGGGTGATCCAAGAGGTCTTGTGAACTCCGGATACCATTCACTGGGCATGCCACACTCCACACCAGCCTTGCATGGGATATAGCCATCTTCAATATTGTAGAACCAAGCATAGCTGAGAAATACTCTCTCATTTGCAACAATCAGAAATGGAGCCAGGGACTCGACGAGTTTTTGAGTAGCTGCTTCTCGGCATGCTTCTGGAGTTGTCGGTACTTGCACCGGACCTTTCCACGATGCCACCCTGAAGTCATTACCCGGTGCGCCGCGTGAAACAAACGGTACTGTAGCCGGTCCAGGGAATGCGTGTATTACCACTGTATGACCAGCACTGCTGGCATTGAGCACGCTCTCGAAGCTACGCTCCATCAACGCCGCGTTCCACGAGCCGTCCTGGTTCTCTGTGCTGAAGCTGCCAAACATCTCGTCGAATGCGCCGTTGAAATTGCTCAGGGTCGTGTTCCAGGTGATGTCGGCGGGAAGGTTCGGCTCGGGATGCGCTTCCATCGCCGCGTTGCCCCATACTTCGCCGCCGTTGAGCTCCGTAAAGAGATCCTGAGCCACTTTCATCGCCTTCATCTTTCCTGCAAATATTTCCCTGTAGCGAGCATCGGAGATGTTCGGGCTGAAATCTCGGAAGTCCACGCCGTCCACAAAAATCCCATCGCAGAGCTCTTTGGCATCTTCCTTGCTCTGAAAGTAGGATAGAGGTACGTTAGCAAACCATTCCTGAGCAGCAGGGACCGTCAAATCCACTATGGGATGTCCTGGGATCCCTTGCGAAGGCTTCCTAGCCCAGATGATGTTGCCATAGTCATCCTTCATCCACCAATCCGGCTTTGCCAACAGCTGATTGGAGATAAATGGGTTGAAGTTCACCCAGCTAGCAGCTTGATACCATAGAAGTTTGATGTTGGGATTTGCCTTCTTCAGCGCCCTGGCAACAGTTACCACTCCATTCTCTCCGGTGCCGTTGTAGGTTCTTGAGCCAACAAAATCGTTCAATGCCACTGCGGCGTAGCTTGACGCCACCGTATCAATCCACCATGTGTCACTCATGTTGAAAATCAAGCTATTCACGTGGCCAAAGTTTCCGGCCAGCATGCTGTTTGTCTTGCACGTAATGCAGTCCCAGTTGTGAACCATCTGCGACAGAGAAACGCTCATCGACCTTGCCAATGCGCTTCTGCCAGGTGGAATGCAGGTCCACAGGCACAGGACCAGGAGTGAAAACGCGACTGCCCGCGCCATTCTTCTATTTGACCAGGTGAATCACAACAGCGAGCGGGCTGCAATAAGGTTCTGGATCGGTCTTTTACCGCACACATAGGATCGAGGACCTGAGCATAGAAGCCAAACCTTGAAATTAATTTTTGTCTGCCGTTAGTAGCAGAAAATACGTGGAGGATTGAGTTTCTAACGCAAACCTCAAAACAGCTAGCAGTTCTGCCATGCATTGACCATTGCATTGGTAGACTCCACGAACAATCCATAACCGCGCTGGGGGTTGTATCGCATGATCGTCTTGACATTACGCATCATGCCATGCCCAAACGGGCCAAAGCAGCTACAATAAAGTCTTGTACAACATGTCATGTACTTGCACGTATTTCCCTTGCCTTGGCATTGCCCGCCTTGGCCCTGCTCGGCCTAGCTTGACTCCCCGGCCCCGTCCTGTGCCTCACGTGCGGATATCAGGTCAGTACGAGTACTGATGCATGCAGACCGGTGCAGTGTCAGTCTACACAGCTAGCTGCGGCCGTGGGCCATGGGACGTCGACGGTCGCTGCTTTGTGGTGCGCCGTCACCACTGGTCACTCAGGCGTGAGGCCCGTTTCAGACTTGTACTTGTACTTGTAGTTGTAGGATTGTGTTCCAGATCCACCCGGCCGTGCTCAACTGGACATGTATCACGATGTCTGTTTCTACAGACTGTGTCAGAACCTGAAGAGTTTTACACGTAGACCTATGACTAGTATGAGTATGACTGAGTATGCTATGTACTTCAGCTCCTGTTACTGTTCTCTTATCGCCGATCCGATATGTGGGGCAAGATCAGTGATCTGCGCTGCATCTACAATGACTAACCAACACATTATTAGTGGTGACAGCAACATTTGAAAATAATTCGACGCTTGGAAGAAATTAAATTTGGTCGTTTCATATTACATTCGGAGCTCCTAGCTTCTATACTGCAAAATGTGCATTCAGTACCCATGAGTGCACTCCGAGTGCATTATTACATGTCCCCAGGTCTACCTTGATGAGAGGCAATAGCTCAGCCTGCGAACTCTGACTGTAACCAATGCAGTAGGTGTACAGCTAGCCACAGAGTGCAGGGCGACGCGGAAGAGGTGAAAATGAATGGAATTTCGCCTACGCGGTGTTTCCTGTTCGCCGGTGCGTTTCTGTTGGCCGTTGCGCAATTCATATCGCTAGCAGAAGCGTCTGGATATGTACCTGGGCAGAACAGGGCACATGCGCCGTTGGCTTACTCATCGCCGCTGAATGTCGGGGAAGGTGACACAAACAAATCATCAAATGTAAGAAAAAGGTTTCTGCACATTTGAATAGCATTATCATACATGGCTGACCAGTGGGCAATGAGTGTCATAGACTAGTCTAGTAGTAGTACTTCAACGCTAGCTTTCGCTCTCTAGCTCTGCAGTTCATGGACCTGCCTTTGGTTTGGGTCCAGCAGCGTAAAAGGGCAGAAGACCTCTCCCCCCCCCCCCCCCCCCAGAATTTGACCTAGTTTCAACGGGGTGAGTCTCTATGCACATTGGATATCTAGACATGCTTGATAGTCTTCTTAGTTTTGGTCAACAATGCATGGACCTGTAGCACACAAGTAAACTGACCAGTTTGAAGAAACTAAGCAGTTTGAAGGTCCTTTGGATGTCGACTGGATATTACTTTGTGCTGACAAGGAACAAGGAACTTCCATGTGTGCGAAGCATGCAATACCCGGCAAAATGCAGCACCTTTCTTAGCATCGTAGTGCACCCAATCGAAGCCCACACACCATTCCGTTTGCGTTGGACACCCTTTGACACAAAAATGATGCTACCTCAGGGAAAACTAAGGAACTGTTCAGGTCAAACTGCCCCCCCCCCCCCCCCCGGGACCGTATCCTGGTATCTGGGTTCAATTTGAACCCAATCATGCTTTCAATGCGCAAATCCTCCAGTTCTGCACTGGGGTGAAGATTTGAAGATCAGTGCTAAAAGTATTGTGAAAACAAAAATACAGGACAAATGAAGCAAAATATACACCAGCCATAGGATTTGTTATGTTGCAATGTGTGTGGGAATGAATCCTTGAGATTCAACCTAGAAAAGTGGCCATTCCACTGCTCCTGGAACAGCTGTGCAATCATCTGCCATTTATCAGCCAGTATCTAGGAAATATTACCGGAGGAAGAGGGCCGTACCGGAAGATACCCAGGACCGCCGGAAGCAGTTATCAAGTGGTCCGGTCGTACAATAGTCGTTCGTACTTTGTGTATAATATGACGGGGACCTATGCCCTCCTCAACAGAAAACATGTGTCGGTAGCCGCACCGTTGGTCCGGTGTTAACCTGACCAACCGGACCGGTTCCGGCGGGCCTGATAACTGCACAAGCGGCCTGCAACATTCAAGTTCATTGCCTCTTGAAAGTATACTCGTCAGGATGTCAGAGTAAGTAAAACTTAGTCCTGGTTCCCAGGGATCTCTAGGTGAAGGGTAGTTTAGAATGTAGCCTACCTTTGGCTGCAGAACCAGGCAGAACCAGGCAGAACCAGGCAGAACCAGGCAGAACCAGGCAGAACCAGGCAGAACCAGGCAGAACCAGGCAGAACCAGGCAGAACCAGGCAGAACCAGGTAGGACCAGGCAGGACCAGGCAGAACCAGGCAGAACCAGGCAGAACCAGGCAGAACCAGGCAGAACCAGGCAGAACCAGGCAGAACCAGGCAGAACCAGGTAGCTTATACTACGAACTAGTACTGTTGTAAGCCCGCAGATGACGAATGTTACATGCATTCATTGAAGTAGATGTAAGGACTGCCATGAAGGACCAACAAAAATCATTGTATGGACATTCACTGTGGGAAGTGATATACAATCATTCTCGTAAATAGAAAGGCCAGGAATGTCGACCACCTGCAAATAACAACATTTTTCTAATGCCCCAGCTGGGCTGTAGTTGCTGATGTTCATCTAGTCCAGTTTCACTGCTTTTTGTTTCCTTTTTCCAGTCCTGCAGTTCTGTGCGTCACCTTCCCAAGGACAAGCAATGCGACTTTATCAAGGGCACGTCGTCATGCGAGATAGACGGTGGCTACATTAACTATCTCCACTTGCCCTACTGCCTGCTGGCTGGCTATGAGCCGGTCGGGCTGATCATCATTGCACTCTGGATGTTCTACATCTTCTTCTCGCTCTCGGTGGTGGTTGACTTGATCCTCTGCCCTAGTCTAAAGGTGGGTTGTGACATTCTCTATCTATTTTAAATAGTACGATTGAAAATTATGAAAAAAAATTATACTTGAAGTAGACCATCAGATTTTTCCAAAACATCAAACAATTAAAAGTCAAAAGACGGAAATCGTTTGAGACTTTTGAACATGTTTTCGTGATTTTTCTCAGCCGTCCGTTGCTAACGGTAATCACCTCGTATATAATTAAAGCCACAGTGTACCTGGCATCGTTTTTTCTGACACTACTACTTACTCTTCTCACAATTTTTGTGACATTAGCCACGAACCAAAGGGTGTGCTTGAGCTGTGTACACTTCCATCTTCTCATTGTGGGGGGGGGGGGGGGATTATTTCTCCCAGAAGCAAATGCTGGTTTATATACGAATCATGTAATTACTCAGCATGTTTTGAACGAATAATGATAGGATGATAAGCACACCTTAAAGGTATCACTGATTAGATGTGGCATAGATCAACTCAAAACAAATTCACAGTTTGCGTGAGACTGGGCTTGAGGCTGAGTTTTTTTGGCATCCGTCAGAATGCCGCCACCCTCAAGGATAAAGTCTCGAGGCTTACTCCAAAGGATGTAACAGATATTCCATCAGTCGAATCTATTCGATCTAGCAGAGCTTCAAAGGTGTTGGAATAGGAAGTTGGGAAATGACACAAGACTTGGCGCATGAGTAACATTGTCTTATGTCCCGTCCCTAGATGCTCTAACCTATTGGTGTGCTCCCTTCTGCGGATATGAAAACGTTATATAAATTGCACCTTGCGCTTCCCATCCTTATAACAAAAACAGGATGTGTATTGTTTCACTGTGTAATCTTCTCTAGTAGGTATTGCATCTGTGTCCACTTGGTGTTGCATTCGCCAGGTAATTACCACGGCCCTCCACATGGACGAAAACGTGGCAGGAGTGACCTTTCTGGCGTTCGCTAACGGCGCAGCAGACATTTTCAGCTTGCTCCTGCTTGTGCTGCGCGGCGATGATGACGACGAGGATGACATAACCGGAGTAGCTGGAATGGGATCAATCCTCGGAGGTGCGTTCTATCTTCTTCAGTATGCCTCGTACAGTAAAATTCCCCTAATCCGGATGCCCCTAATCCGGGCATGTCCTTCTACCGAGCACATGCATATTTAGGGTTATTCCTTCCCTTAAAGAGTGACACATGTGCCAGTCATGAAGGCATTAGTCCCTCCTGTCCCTAGATCTATTGTAAAGGGCTTGCCGGTTGCACTCTTTTTCCCAAAAAGTGTGATATAGAAATAGTCACGGTTGGTCCCATTGAGTATAACCTGGCTGTTTCCAGTTTCTTGAGTCGTTCATGTATGCTCATGATCTGATCATGATCTGATCATGATCTGATCATGGTGCGATTCAAGTTCCAAGGTAACACACAGTTTTTGGTGTAGCATTGCAAGTATGGGAGGACCATGAACTAGCATTTGTTTCATTGCTCCAAAAGCTGTCTTCTATGGACAGGCGATATCCCACTTCATAACTTTGTGATGACTGGGCAATGCCTATTTTCATTTTCTCCGCAGGCGGCATGTTTGATATCTGCATTCCGGCCGGACTGATCGCACTCAACTACCCGTTTGATAGCATCGAGAAGTGGCCGTTCATTCGGAATGTCGTATTCTACTTGGCGGCCGTCGGCTGGCTGACCGGCATGCTGGCAGATGAAGTGATCCATCTCAGCGAGGCCATCGGCTTCATTGGCCTGTACTTCGGCTACGTTTTTGTTGTGTGGATCGGACACCGCTACACACGGTGGAAGGAAGATAAGACGGCAGAGCCGGACACCGGCGAGCCCACGGAAAAGACACCGTTGACGACGGGCTCTACGCGGCAGACCTATCAGAGTAATGCTGGTAACGGTGGCGCAGCTACAGCGCCACACAGCGAACAGCACAGTGTGGCACTGCCAGGTGTAGCACCGGTATCCGGCGTGGGCAGAGGGCTGCAGGGTCGCACCCGCGATGCCTTGATGGTACCGTCCGCCGAGAGTATCGATTTATCCCTGTCCATGGCGTCAACATCTGAGTCAACTGCACATGCGAGTAATTCTGGTATTGATTCACTGGAAAACTCAACATTGGAGAGCTTCCCTGATGTAGAACAACCACCACCAGAACCCGCCTTAGATGAAACCGACTCTGAACCTTCACACCTAGTTGGACTGCGAAAGCTGAGAGACGCATTCGTCCCTGAAGAGTTTAGGAACTGGAAGGAAACCAAGTAAGTCCCTGATTCGCTCTTCGATATTTCCTTTGGTGTGCCCTCTGGGGGTGATGAATCAGTGTGGGTGAGTTGGAGAAATGAAGTCTTACCAGGAAGGTAATGTATTGGGAAACTCTCGCAAGACATCGGTACATTGGCTGTGTGTTGAAGTACTTAGCTATCTGTTTCGGGGTAAACAAGTTAGTTGTTTACGATAGGATTATATTCTCACTTGGCCATTGTAGGCAAATCATAAGGACGCGACATCTAAAGGATCCTGCATGAAAGTAGGCAGCTGCGAGATGTGTATCTCGCGCATGCTCTTGCATGGCTACGTAATGCATTACATCATAATACAACATCCCCTTCGTCATAAAGGAGTTTAACAACCTACATAACATACCGTACGCATATGACGGCGTGTTCACAATATAGAACATAACATCCAACAATAGCTCTATGTACAAGGTAACAATCATGAATGGCACACGACGGCGTGCTAACAATACAGAGACATAGTATCCAACAATAGCTCTATGTACAATATAACAATGGCACCTCAGCTACTGTGACATAAGCGAACAGGTCCATGAGGCCTCTCTGGCCCTACACATCCAGGATTGACCTGGGTGCGACTGCGCGGCCAGACCGTGTTCGATACAGCTGGGTGGCAGGTTCAGCAGGCTGGCTGACGTCACACGGTGACGGCGGCTGAGACTGGCTAACGTCGCTCCACGGCGACGGCACGTCACTCGGCGGCTGAGGGCCTGCGAGACTGGCATCCGGCGGGAAGTGGACCCGCCTCTCTCTGAGGTGGGTACGGTTGCGCCGCACTTCTGTCCCATGGTCAGGCTGCACCATGTATGACCGTGGTCCGTTGACAGACTGGGTTACGATACCAGGTTCCCACAGGTGCGTGGTCGGGCTGCGGATGCCGACGTGCTGACCAGGAACTAGGGGGCGGAGAGACTGCGCTCGCTGGTCATGGTGTACTTTCTGCTGGTCTTGCCGTTCCTCGAGCTTCTGTCGGATGGCCTCGTCCCGAGTGTCGCGCTGGTGTTTGCGAGGCAGGTTGTCCTGTACCTGACGACCGAACAGCATCTCGGCCGGCGACGGTAAGCCCTGGCACACTGGGGTGGCGCGAATGCACAGCAGTGCTAAGTGCGGGTCGGTCCCGCTCTCCCTTGCCTTCTCGAGAGCTCTCTTAGCGATCTTGACTTGCGATTCGATAAACCCGTTACTCTGCGGGTGATGTGGCGACGACGTACTGTGGCGGAATCCATATTCGGCAGCAAACTCCGCGAACAGATGGCTGCTGTATTGCGGCCCGTTGTCCGACTTCAGCACGGCTGGGATGCCGTGCTCACCGAAAATCTCCTTGAGGTGCTGGATGATGGCCCTGCTGGTCGCTTGTCCGGCAGGCAGCTTCCGGGTGATAAAGTACTTGGAGTAGTAGTCGGCGGCAATGAGGTATTCTGACCCGCCGAGGTAGAACAGGTCCGTGCCTAAGGTGTGCCATGCCCTTGGCGGAATATCGGGCTGCACCAGTGGTTCCTTGGCTTGACTGCTCTGGTGGCGCTGGCACGTCGTGCAAGATGAGACAGTTGCTTCGATATCCTTGTTGATGTCCTTCCAGAAGACGGACGTTCTGGCTCGCAGCTTGGTCTTCTCTATGCCTTGGTGGCTGGCGTGCAGCTTGCTGAGGATTTCCCCCCTCATTGGCGGGGGAATCAGGACGCGACTGCTCTTCAGGATGAGACCGTCCTCGGTGCTCATCTCGTCGCGGAAATTCCAGTACGGGAGCAGAATTGCCGGCACCGCGCTCCTCTCTGATGGCCAGCCACTGAAGATCATCTCCTTCAGTGCTGACATCTCGGCGTCTTTAGCCGACTCCTCGCGGATCCTCGTCATCGCTGCATCGCTGAATTGCGGGAACACGGCGTGTACACTGACGTCGAGGTCCTCAATTGGCTCTGTTTCCTCTGGCGACAGTCGGGATAGCGCGTCTGCGATCGGAATGTCCTTTCCGGGGCGGTACTTGATGGTCATGTCGTACGGCTGCAGCTTCAGCAGCATGCGCTGTAGACGCGGCGGGGCTGCGCGGAGGTGCTTGAGCTTGATTGACTCCAGCGGCTTGTGGTCGGATTCTACTGTGAATGACTGACCGAATAGGTAGGTGTGGAATCTTTCACACCCGTATACGACAGCTAAGAGCTCACGCTCAACATTGGCGTAGCGAGACTCCGTCTCGGTAAGCTTCTTGCTGGCGAATGCAACAGGCTTGTCGTCCTGCAGCAGAGTGGCACCGAGACCTTTCATGGAAGCGTCGACTTGTAGTGTCGTTGCCTTGCCTGGGTCAAAGTAACTGAGCGTTACTTCTGTCGAAATGGCGGCCTTGACCTTGTCGAAGGTGCGCTGGTGGCTGTCTGTCCAGGCGAACGGTGTATCTGGCTTGGTCAGCTCACGCAGGTGCGCGGTCAGTGTACTGGCATTCGGTATGAACGGGCTCATGTACGTGACTAGCCCGAGGAACGTCTGGAGCTCGTCCTCGTTCTCGGGGTGCTCCATCTGCTTCAGCGCTGAGACCTTCTTCGGGTCGGGCTGTATTCCGTCAGCGCTGCAGATGATGCCAAAGAACTTGATCTTGTCCTCTTTGATGCGGCATTTGTCTGGGTTCAACTTCAGGCCAGATTGTTCGCAGCGAACCATCATCTGGTGCATGTTGAGATCATGGTCCTCGTCTGACGTCCCGTATGTGACGATGTCGTCTGCGATGCCGGTGACGCCTGAGCACCCTTCGAACGTCTGGTCGATCCTTGCTTGGAAGACATCTTGCGACATCTTGAGGCCGAATGGCATGCGAAGGAATCTGTAGCGCCCGAATGGTGTGTTGAAGGTGGTGAGGTAACTGGATTCGTCGTCGAGCTCCACATTCCAGTACCCACATTTGACGTCGACGATCGAGAACACTTTGGCACCTCTCAACTTCGGGGTGATCTCCTCAATGGTGGAGACCACGTGGTGCTCTCGCAGGATGGCGTGATTGAGGTCCTTGGGGTCTAGGCACAGGCGTAGCTTGCCATTGTCTTTGAGGCGGAACACGAGGCTGTTCACCCACGCTGTTGGTTCGCCTTCCTGGATCTTGGTGATGATGCCGTTCTGGATCATGTCCTCCAGCTCCGTCTTGATCTCGTCTCTCAGTGCGATGGCGTGGAGGTGGCGTGGAGGGTGTACAACCGGGACGACGTTGGGGTTCACCGTGATGTGGTACTTGCCTGGGAATTTCCCAATGCCATCGAAGCACTTCGGGTATTGCTTCATCTGGTCGTCCTTGTCTCGGATGCTCGCTGGCTTCTCCTGGACAGCGCAGTTCAGCGTGACTAACTGCAGGGCTGTCGCTGTCGGGAGGCCGATGATAGCAGTGCCAGGGCAGTCCGTGATGTAGAAGTCAGCGAGTTGACTCTTGCCATCGTAAGAGCACGGAATAGGACGGGTTCCGCATTGCTTTATCTTGGATCCGCCGTACGCTGTGAGGGTGGTACTTGACGGCTTCACGGACGTCGGCTTTGGGTATCCGTTTGGTCCGACGTGCTGGGGAAACATTTGGCAGAACACTCTCAGTGGCAATATATTGCCCTGGGCGCCCGTATCCACCTTGGCTCTCAAGGTGGCCGGTCTGTTGGTGTTGTCCAGGCTGACATTGAGGGTCGCGAACACCTCTCGCTCTAGTGGCGGTTGGTGACGCTCGACGCTGTCGATGATGACGGCGTCGAAATGCAGTGCGTCGAAGCGTCTCCGTGGGCTGGGGCTCCTCTGGGGGTAGCGCTCCCGCGGGCTGGGGCTCCTCTGGCGCCAGCGTCCGCGTTGCTGGCCCCTTCCATGTGCCTCGTCTCTCCCCTGCGAACGGCATACGTTTGCCCAGTGATTCGCCTTCCCGCATTTGTTGCAGGTGGAGCCGTGCGCTGGGCACTTGCTTGGGTGGTGGGTTCGTCCACATTTGCCGCAGTCTGCGTGTCCCACAGATTTGGAAATGGCGTGAACCGTTTCAGGTAGACGGCTGCTGCTGGTGGCGGTGGACAGCTGCTCCATGTGGCGCTGTGTTGCTTCATAAGTACGGGCCTTGTCAAGCGCTTCGTCCAGAGTCAAATCACTACCACCCTCCAGCAGGCGTTCTTGCACTTTCGAGTGCTTCGTCCCCACGATTAGCTGTTCTATCAGGCGATCGTTAGTCTCCTGAGCGTCCCTGAACTTGCACTTGGACGTCTTCTTCTTACACCTCGCAAAGAAATCATCTACAGACTCGTCGGGTTGCTGGCGGTATTTCTGAAGCTCAAACCGAGCCAGTCGTGCATTTACCCGTGGCTGCAAATACTTATTAAATTTCTTGAAGACGGCAGCTACTTTGGATTTGTCGCTTGCATTATCCCACTCGAAACTATTGAAAGCATCAACACCAGTTCTCCCGATCCATAGCATGACATAGGCGACCTTTTCCTTGTCGGACTTGTCGGAAAAGGGCCCTTGGAAAACTAGAAGGCAGTATTGTTGGAACCGCTCGAATTCGTCAGGTAAATCTGCGGCTTGCCAATCCATCGACGGCGGGGTAAATCCGGCTGCTTCTGCCATTTTACCTCTTGCACCGGTGGCGCTACTGCGACAATTCTAGGGCGTTTATTTAGTTTACTTCTGACACCATGTTTCGGGGTAAACAAGTTAGTTGTTTACGATAGGATTATATTCTCACTTGGCCATTGTAGGCAAATCATAAGGACGCGACATCTAAAGGATCCTGCATGAAAGTAGGCAGCTGCGAGATGTGTATCTCGCGCATGCTCTTGCATGGCTACGTAATGCATTACATCATAATACAACACTATCCATGATTCAAACCTGCCTAGGAAGGCGACTATGTATACCGCATTATCTCTATTACAAGCGCAGTCTCTTGTAGAAGCCCGGTCTCTATTATAAGCGCACTCCAAGAGGGCTTCGAAGATATACAAGCGCAGTCTCCAATATAAGTGCAGGGCGTTTAATGGAGAATCGTATGGATAATGTTCATGCATGTTTGACGTCACACAGTATCACATAAACACATGCTGTGGTAAAACTCTATGATCTCTGAGATCTGAAGTACAGACTCGGTGTACCAGGAAGCACACAACTGCTGTCTCGGTACCTGCCGGGAAACGTTCTGCTACTGATGTAATGAAGAATAATAGGCAATGTTCATGTACCAGGTGGTTGGAAAATTATAAGCCCAGTCTCTAGTAGAAGCCCAGTCCCCAATATAAGCCCAGGGTCTGGACTGGTTTAAAAAATATAAGCGCTGGGCTTATAATGGAGATAATACGGTACAAAACCTTTGTTTCCTTGGGAGTCACGCTGCTGTAGACCTTTTAGCAAACTAGCTTTTCTAGAGTGTCGGTGAGGTTTTTGGACACACCAGCAATAGACTTTGAGAGCAGTGTGGTGTTCTCACTCCACGTGCACCTTCATACATAGAGACATAGACAGCAATGCAACAGCATACAAATCGAAGGGTAGTTGGTCGCAGCCAGATGTGGTGAGACTCACAACTGACCGAGGAAGCCGGGAAAAGAGACAGTGATAAAGAACACACACCATGTATCTTCAGACTTTTCCCGTTTGTGTCTTTCCCTCAAACCAGTGAAAGAACACACTATGTGCCATATTTGCAGCCGGAAAATGTTGCGAGAGAAATCATTTCTGTGCGAACGAGAACAGTATCTGAGCGAAACAACTGGCTAGACTTGTTCTGAAAATAATACGATGGACTAGGTGACCTGATCTGAAAGTATTCCTTGAGTGAACAAGCCTCGTAGCTGTCTTTATTGACATAGGGACGTATCTTCTTGTATCGTACAGGTGGCATAACAGACTGTTTGCTGTGCTGGGCTATCCGATTCGACTCGCTCTGCTGTTAACGTGCCCGACTATCGACAACGAGAAGGAGAGCTGTGACTGGAACAAGTATCAGGCTATGATAACGATGGCCGTGTTCCCCTCGTTTGTAGCGCTGGCCTTCGATGGTGAGAATATCTCCTCTTGTAACATGATAAATGATGCAGTACTGTTGGTCGCCGAAGAACGGGGGGGGGGGGGGGGGGGGGCAGCTTCCTAACCTAAATCATTCCTATTTTCATGTATTGCAGTCTATAATTTTTATTTTTATTATTATGCAGTTGAGTCACCGTGTATACATTGGTATGCTGATGAAATTCTAGCCTGGTCGTTCTTCGGCGCTCCGTTCTTCGGTTCCCGACAGTACTGTACCCATTGTCCTCAATGACAACATGCATGCACAACTACTTGCTTAGCCCTGAACTTCATACATGTTAAAGTCTGAGCTTGTGCTATATTTAAACAGCCCTTTTATGCTCACCACCTTTGGCCGAGTCTCACGCGAACCGTGAATTAACAAAAATTCTTTATGCTCACCTAACCGATTTTCAGATACAGTGAAACCAGTCTAAGGCGACCCCTCAAGGGACGAGAAAAAGTGGTCGCCGTGGCCAGGTGGTCTTCTTATCCAGGTTCAGTGGGTCACGTGACCGCATCCACGAGTGATACATCATTTTGATCAGTGTACCCCAGTGCACGCACCTACATGTATGCTACTCTAGCACGACTCATGACATGTGCCTGGGCATGGGGTCCTCAGACCTGTGAAGTGTCGTGCATGCATGCACCATGCACATCTACACTCCCTCCACTCATGTGTAGATCTACTACGCATGGTGCACCATGCAATGCATACATTTACATTGTACGAGCACTGTGCAACGCGGGTCGCGGGCGGGTGGTCGTCGGTCGCGTTGAGCGAGTTGTCGCCTGATACGAGCTGTTTTGAATGTGAATGCGTCCGTGACAAGGAAAAGTGGTCGCCATGGTCGAGTGGTCGCCATATCCGAGTGGTCGCCATTACAGGTGTCACTGTAGACTGTGAGATACAGTCAGACCTCGCTTATCCAGTCCTCGTTTATCCGGATCCCTCGCCATCCGGAAGAAAAAAGCTGGTTACATATTTGCAGCATACGTGATGCATCCAACATAAACGGTGTTCGGTTATCCGGTTCCCTCGCCTATCCGGATATTTTTTTGGAAAACGGATGTGTGCGGTTAAGCGAGGTCTGCCTGCAGTACTAATCCATGCATCTACTACATGTCACCATTTTGTTTCTGGTGTTGCATAGGATTCTTCACTGAGATAAGCAATGAGGTGATCCTGGGTCCTTTCATGGCAGCCTTGGGTCTCATCTTCTGTTTGGCGGTCTTCCTCTTCACGTCCGTCAAGGATGTGCCCTATGCAAAAGTGGTAAGGCGTGTTAGCTTGTAGAAGATTGGCTTGAACAGCCATGCGTGCGCAAAAGGTAGCTGCATGTTTTTGGCAAATATCCGGTTCTGGTCAGCTTACTTTAGTGGCATGTATTAAATCAGGAGGGTGGGACACGCTACAGTGACTATGGTATTGACCGCACCAGTCTTTGTCCCAAGTACCCCACAAGTCAATAGAAGGCACTGATTTGGGCGTCCAATTTTGAAAATGTTCAGCGGAGTCCCCCCCCCCCCCCCCAACACACACACAAGAATAACCTGTACTTCAATCACTGACCGTACCCATCCAAAAATGCCAAGAGATGGAGCAGTTCAGGTTGAGCTCTGTCAAATAGAATTTAGCAAGGCTGCAAAAAAAAGAAAACAAAGTAGCATTCAAAGTACATCTATGTGCGGTTTTCTTTGTCCGTCAAACAGCTTCCGTCACATCTTTGTATTTTGTGCTCCCAGCTCTTTGCCGCCATCTCATTCCTGGTTGCCATCACCTGGATCTATATCATGGCGGATGAAGTGGTGAACATTGTCGTGGTAAGCTACGGTGCTGGCCAGAGAAATCCAACCTCATGAATTCGGTAGCGCCGCGTTCGAGTGCACAGATCAGTATGTGTAGTGCTAGGGCTGCATAAAGCCCCGGCGCTATTTTATTCATGAGGTTGCATTACTTTGGCCAGCACCGTACATGAGGCACTTCACAAGTCCATGCTTGCTGTGCCGGTTTGCACTCATCATAATCCTAAAATCTGTAGCATCACTCATGATCTACAGCAAGAAGGCAGCAATGCTCGTTCCTGAAAATATCCCAAAAATCACGGTTTGCGTTACACTCATCTGGAGGCCGAGTTTTCAACATCCGTAGGAACGCCGCCACCCTCTATGCATCAAGCCGCAGATGCCTGTACCTATGGTGAAGTAAATAAAGATAACAGTCATTATGACCTAATTCAACCCTCTCCTTTCCTAGCGCTTCGGAGGGCCAGAGTGTGTTTGTAACTCAGATGAACCTTGTAATTTATGGCATTTCAGAATGGTGGAATGGGTTCCATCGGTCAGGACATGTCCGCACCAACTTCACGCCCATCACAACATTGTTTACTCCTGAGGTGGTCATGTGTACCCACCATTATAATGCACCATAGAGTCTGGTATGGCCAGACCAATCGAACACTGATTCCGCCGGTCGTGCACTGGCTAGTTCGGTAGGCAATGGCCGGACCAACGTTTTGCCAACCAACATGTGCTGCATGCTGAAGAGGTCAGGTGCATCAGCCACATCAACACCAAGTACGAGAAGCTATGGCATGTTTATAAAACTTCACGTCTGAACTCCAAACTCCAGAACGGTCTTTTTACTGCGATTCGAATAGTAGTAGTAGTAATAGTACGACGTATATTTTTATTTTACTAGGGTATCCAAACAAGCTATTACAATCTTACAGGGAACCCTAGGTGTTGCTTGGCAACTGTGACAAAGATAGAGGGGGGGGGGGGGGAGTCGGCGAGATTGCATATAAGTGAAGTTGTACAAATGTGTAAGTGGCCGCATTGGAGTTTGCGGACAATAAGAAAAGCTATGACATGGCTGGAACTATCCACAGCTGTGTCCGCCGGTCCTGACACCTGATTAGTGGGAATAAAGATAATCATCCGGGGCACCATTGGAGCACCACTGAATTCAGGTAAACGGTGATGGCAATGAAAATATCAATGCTGATGATTGAGAGGAGCAACACTGAACTAGAAGAAACAACATGAAACAGTGATGATGATGGTGACGATGATAGAAACAATGTTCTCTTAAACCCTACTTTATGTTTCACTTGTTCCGCAGACATTTGCGGTCTCACTCAACGCCACAGGGGCCATCCTCGGTTTGATAATGATTGCAACTGGAAACAGTGTATGCGGTGAGTTACCTCCCCGAAAACTGTCTACCCCAGAGTTGTCTTACCGAGAGTTGTCTTCTCTCTGAAGTTGTCTTCTCTAGAGTTGTCAGTTGATTGCATTTTTGCCATGGTGGTGCAGTGTAGCTCAGCCCTCCGGATAGGATACTGTCAAGCATTGCTTTCTTGGCCCTTGGGTAGCACGGGAGGTCAGTACAAGGTATGACTGGCCTATGTTCTAGCACTGTTAGTTGCCTAGCAGTGCTGTGCTGTATTCGCCAACAAGATACGTTTTGGAATGCAAGTTGAAAGCGGGTGGAGAGAAGGTGACAAACATTGTAGGTTGTTCCTCAGTGTTCTTAGGGCAAATCAGTGTACTTTGAGCACCGTTGCTTGATACAACCAAGAACAAGATTTCAGTGTACTCTGGTTCTGGCGTCCCGTTTGTTGGCACAGCATCCGTACCCCCGCTGGCTAGAACCCCGTTCCGGGTCCCGGAGAATTGAAGCAGCCCTCGTGTCTTAGCGTAGTGCACTTCATTCGCGTTCACTGTCTCTGTGTGTGATTGCTGTGTGCGCTTTCCTGCAGATATGATTGCCAATTTCTTTGTCGCTCGCGGAGGTAAACCGCTCATGGGATTCGCAGCATGTATAGGCAGTCCACTCCTGAGTATCCTCATCAATGGCGCAGCTTGTCCATGTAAAGAGCTGGTATTGCATTGGACCTTTGCTTGCTTTTCAGATGTACTGAATCTGTGGATTTCAAGCGTTCTTCTAGTGTCTCATTCATTACCGACTCTATGCCGAACGATAGCAGGCCTGTGTCTTTACCGCACTGACTCGTGTTGCATATACAGTAAAACCTGTCTAAGACGACCACTTAACTTAAGGGACCTTCAAAATGTGGTCTCTATCGCCAGGTGGTCTGCTTATCCAGGGTCATTTCACTGGGAATTAGGGGTGAAACGGTTCCATGTTTTTCATGTTCGGGTACCCTAATGCCAGCATTGTTTCCCACGGTTCCGGTATCGGTTCCATTCACTCCTTTCTCCAGACCGACAAAATGCGTTCGTGACCATTATTTTTTTGAAAAAACATTTTTTACGAGCAAGAACGAGACATCGGAGAGTCCAAGTGCGAAGAAGATAATGACCAGAGAACCCTTTGGAAGAGCGGTGATCGTAAGGTGACATATTTTTAATCTTGAGTAGACTTGACATGTACATGTATTTGTGCGAGAACGAGATTTTTCGAGTTTCGGTTCGAAATTCGACGGAACGGGTACCCGATTCTTTTCAGCTGGCGGTTCCAAAACCGGTTCCTTACCCGAACCGTTTCACCCCTACTGGAAATCGCACCCCTTGGTCCTGGATTCAGTGGTCTTCTGGGACAGGTGGTCGCTTTATCCGAGTGTGCGCCTTGGCAAGTTTTACTGTATTACTGGGCACTTCCTCAGGGCATGGGTGAAATGGGCTGCATGCCCTATGTGGTGTCTCAGTAGGGAATACTAGGGATCCATGCGAATATGCTGTTCTTACACCCAAATCTGCGTAAACCTACTGACAAACCTGTACATGTACTTACATGTCTGTGTGACTAAATTTTGGTGGAAAGTTGTTAGTCAGCCTTGTCTGTAGCCATTTTCATTCCCATAATATCCATCGTATGGATAGCACATCTCCTTTTTTTTTTTTTTTTTTTTTTTTTTTTTTTTTTTTCGTAAATCGAAGTGAACTAGATTATGAAAAGTCGCCGAGGAGATAATAATCTAAGAATTGCAATGAATAGTACAAGATGGTGACTAGATTTCCCTTGACAGATTTGTTAGACATGCTCATCGGGATTGGCATTGCCAGCACAGTGGCCATCGTGAAGGAAGGCAAGCCGTACAAGCTCCAGTTTCCGCTGCTGCTGCAGGTCGCTAGTGGATTCCTCTGCTTCTCGTTGCTCCTGTCGCTGGCGTTGGTCATGGCGAGGCACTGGTCAGCTGGAAAGATGCTCGGTATAGTGATGCTGGCTCTCTACTTTGTGTTCTTCACGGTGTGCTTGGCGCTGGAACTAAGCTAGACACGCGTTGGTGAGAGAGAGTGAGAGAGAAAGTGGATGCCATTGTATGCTCTGCTGCCGAGCGATGGAGTTTTTGCCATTCACCCGGCTTTGATACTAACAGTATTTGTCCCCAGTGCTCTGGCGCTAGTTGAAGATATACACATATCACATTTATACTAGGTATACATCATATATGTTAGATACCCAACTGTTGGACTGTAACATGGGCGGAGGGCGACCACATAATTATGAGGACTTTGGCAAGGAACTGATGCACACAGTTGCTGAATTGTAACTTATTAATTGTACATGATCTTGGCAAAGAGCGGTGCACAAAGCTGCTGAATCATGTTAACGTCACAGGATTTAAAAAAATATAATTGAGACTACGGTAAACAAGTCTGGGCCAAAAATGTCTTTTCCACATACATGTATGTGCATCAAGTACATGTACATGTAGGTATGTAGTATCGTCAATGTTTGTTTACCAAGTCCACAACTAATCCTGACCATAGAAGTGATACACGGCCATCAATTATTCTACTGGCGTTGAGCACTTTAGCAGGTTATGGCGCGCTGCCGCTGGGTGCCATCAAAATACCAAGTCTTGTACAATGTAGTTACCGTGAAATTTTCATTTTTTGTCAATGTTCTATTTTAAGATATTGTACTTATGTTCACTGGAATCGCATTTGGCTGGTGATGTGTACATGTACATGTACATGTATGGGAGTTGCAATTGATTTAATTACCAGTTCAAGTAGGAATTCTGCCATGATAGTACTACTTGGACAAGAGTTTTGAAAGTCAAATTGAAGTGGTATTTACATGTGTTGAGTACGAACAAGGACAACTGACGACATATTCTCCAGACATTACGGACAACGGGAACAAGTTAGTGGGAACGACATTAATTATAGACGACGCGACAAGAGACCAAGACGAACGAAACGACTACATTGAAGAGTGAGAAAGAGATTATGGAAGAGAGCGAGATTATTGAAGAGAGAGAGAGAGAGATCGACTGAGAAACAACGCAATACAAAGTCTGTGCTTTTCTATAGCTCTCAGAATATTATAATAATTATATACATGTACATTGCAAACCTGCCAACCATCCAGATTTGGCCGGGACAGTCCCGATATCGAGGGTGGCAATATGCAAACTAAAATGCATTTGTCGCATGCCTCATAGATCCATTTGTATACGTTTACATGTGGTGTTGAGCACTGTCAGCACTCTGGGTACATCCTTCGGTGTACATGTATATTGTATAATCAGCGGCGTAGCAGCCGCTCCGGCCGGTCCGGCTTTGGCCGGACCACTTTTTCGCCCGACCACGACCACCATAGTAAAACAATGCCAAAAGTGCCCAGAATGCAGGATTTTGCACCCTAATTTCAAAAACATTCCGGGGGCAGATCCCTCCGGATCCCCCCTCCCCCTGGCCGGACCACCGCCAACGGCGGTGCTACGCGCCTGATAATTATAATTACTTCTGAAGTATACAGTCATGTACATTGGGTGTTTGGGAAAAAAGGCATTCTCCGGTTGTGCTGTGACCTCACGCTGTATACAATGCATGCACAGACTACTGAAGTAGTACTGCCGTTCATGTGGTTATTTCAGTATACATATATACATGTACAATCATGTACATTGTGTGTAACATGTATATGTAGAGTAAAACCTGTGACTAACGACCACCCCTTGGGGCCAGAGAAAGCGGTCTTTAGTGGCAGGTGGTCCTTAGGTTTGCACAGCACCACCACAATCATCATGAATGTGAGACCATACATGTACGTGCCTGGCGAAGTGGTCTGTAGTACCAGGCTGGTCGCTAGTCACGGTGGTCTTTAGTTACAGGTTTTACTGTAGATGGATGGTGAGCCAGTACAGTAGTATTCATGTAGTATAACAGGAAGGACCAATGTGCTACGAGCGAACAATCCACGAACAAGATTATGCAGTCAGACAACTACTACAAGGCACAAAACGGACATAACAGCTGGGGGTCCTGAGACATTCAACGACCTGACACCTACATGTACATGTACAACTAAAAAACCTAACGTGTTACTTTTGTACAACTTAGCTCGAACACATCTACGAAGCGCAAACCGACAGCCTTCGGATCCGTCCGTAGGTCACTTGGAAGGCTCAGGTGCGGAAAGGGGCAATGTGGAGAATAATACAACCATGTAATTAATTAAAAATTTCACGGTTCGCGTGAGACTCGGCTGGAAGCCGGGTTTTCCGCATCCGTAGGAACGCCACCACCCTTCAAGGATCAAGGCGCAGATGCAGCTCCTAAAGCGGTGGGAGGTGAGTAGATCAGCTCACCAGCAAGTGGTCAAAGACCGAAAATCCCATTCACTGCATCCATGTTTTCCTCGTGCCAGGCCACGAGTTCCCAATTAACTGTGGGTCGCAGCACGGCTGGAAAAAATCCTTCCGCTTCCATGCAGGACTTGAACCTGGTACCCTCTGTTTCTCAATCATGGTCTTAGACCATCCCACTATGCCTGCCTGCAACCATGTAAATATCAATTAATTTATTACGCTGGCAGTTGTGTAGGAGAAGGCAGTGGAAATGGACACGATGACACCGTACCAGAGACGACGGTATGCGGATGAATAGAGACCAAACATACATGTACATGTACTAGTAACCTGGATAGTGAAGGCGCTCTCTTTAGAATGCCTAATTAATTTATCACACTGTGGGAGTTGAGAATGGGAGTTTGATAGGAGCATCAAGCATGCTGTGCATTCAATGTGTGGCAGATATACATCATGTACATGACTTTCTGCACTTACATGTACATGTACATGTACATAGTGTACAAGTACATAGTAAGTACATGTACATGTACATGTACATGTACTTGCGAAGGTCCTGAGGGTCACTTCAACTTAACTTGAAAGGCCCATACAGGGCGGGGCAAATGACTGACATCTGTTGGTGTTCACATGGCTGAACGCACCTTCATCGTGTACCTTCATTATATGCCGGGATAGTACATGTACATGTACATGTACATGTAGACCCACTTCTTGCGTAGGGATGTCCATTCATTGAATAATTAGCGGAACCTTCTAATTATTATTAAAAGGTTCCGCTGCCCAACATGACAGTGGTCTTATCAGATTCTAGTCTTTGATCGTTGAACAGGCGAAAATAGTAAAAAAAGGAGATTTTTGGTACATACGGTTGTACAATGTGAAGTACAGTGATAACTGCACAATCAAGTGCGTTGACCTCAGGACACGAGTCGGCGCACACTGTCGTCGATGCGGCTCTCCGGTCAGTCTGGGCAGGCCTCGAGACCTCCAGGGTGATAGACCAAGGAAGAGTCCAGGTGGAAAAGAAAATAAGGAAAGATCAGAACATTGAAAGGATTGGTCACGCAATACGGTTACATAATTCCCATCGTGGATAGGATAATTATTCAATTGACATCCCTAGTAGGCTAAGTAAGAAGTACATGTACATGTACATGTAGGTCGTTAATACGTTATCAAAAAATTTAATATTAAAAAATAACATTTACCAAGCAGTAGCAGTAGTATAGTAGTAGTAGAATTTATTATTTTACTAGGGAACTCCCAACTGGCGTTGCCTTTTTACTGGGAACCCTAGGAATGACTTGGTGCTTGTGACAAATGCAGAAAGGGGGCTTAGCTTGACGACATCCAGGTGGAAGCATGTTCCATCTGTCTGCTGCCAAAAATGAAATAGCATTCAGACCGTAACGAGACGTACATGTACATGTACAATGTAGCTCTGGGTAGGTTCAGAGCGTCTGAAGCTTGACCGCGGGTAGCAGCATTTATTTTGTGCGGCATGATGCAGAGCGGGGGGGGGGGGGGGGGGGGAGGGGGGTAAATATCGTGCTTAAAAGATGACTGGTGCAACGCGATAGACACCTAAAAACAAACACAAACAGCTTCAAGTTTACACGGCGAGAGAAAGTATACAGGATATATTTGGTGAGAATGAAATCGATAGAAGTATACTGATCATGGCCAAACACCCGCCTTAGGCACCTACATGTACATGTACATGTACATGTACATTGTACATATATTGCTGGTTGACTCAAGTTTGTCTCGGAGTTTAGCAGACAAGCAGTGAACATAAGATGTGCTGGCATTAGGGTCCGGCGGATTCTGCCGGCAGAAAAATTCACAGAATTCGGTACTTTTTCTGGTTTCATGCATGTTTGGTATGTGGATAAAGAAATGGAGCAGAGATCGGGGAATTGCCCGCCATAAGGTTTGTATAGTTTTGCCAATTTCACTGCTTTTCGAGCAGAATCTGCCACCTTTTCGAGCAGAATCCGCCGGTCCCTAGCTGGCATAGTCCAAAGTACTCTGGACAGTTATCAGGTAATGGAGACATCGCGGCGCCCATGGCGGAATGAGGCAACCTGTTACCTTGCACTGTGCCTTTGCGCACACACGCTCAACCTACTGCTCGAAGAATGCCTGCAAAACAAAACTTCAAAAGACGCAGAACACACTATGCGTCTGTGCGTGGTTAGTCTGCTGCTGTACGAGTAAATGCTACCAGTGTTTGGTAGCGATACTTGTTAGACAGGTGGCCGTGGGAGTCGTGAATGGCGCTTCCCGACACTCTGTCCTAGGGCTAGGCTAGGCCCTAAGCGACAGAGTGAATGGCTCAGGTTTAAACATCACTTGCACACTGGTTCGGATGTGCATGCAGCGCTATGTGGATGGGTGTCACTGCGACCACCTACATGTAGTACTAGATCTACCTGCACTGCAGCCTGAGTGCAGCGCAGATGAAGATGCAAGAACCCCCACTGGCCCCAGCCCGTCCTCATGCTCAGGCAAAGACAAAGCTTGCGTGTATTTTTAGGACTCGCGATCCCACGCATGAATGTTCGAACGTTCGTTGATGATTTTTTGATAATGACGACATCGTGTCAAACGTCTTGTACATAACATTCATAGTTCCAACTATTAAAGTAAATAATTCTGAGCTGAGCTGGCTCAAGCTCGACTCACATCGTCACTTTCGTGTAGGACATCGATGGCAGTGGCAGGATCAGACTTTGTGTTGGTAGAACTGCAGCTGCAGATGACATTGTACAATCATGATGCATGTCAAATGAAAATGACATACATGCACGGTCATGTACAGACAGTAGTCGATCTCCTGTCAATACCTAAGTCCTTGTCCGTCAGTGATCGCTGATGCCCACGTGAACCCCTACGTAACGCCGTTTCCTATCAATCGACGGTTCACTGTCGCATGCGGATTGTACCCTACCGCGTACCGGAACGATGCAAGTTAAAAGCTCAGAGAGAGAGGGAGAGAGCTCAGAAACCTTCTCCGGCTCCTGGTAGATACTTGACTTGAATTTATTGTCTCGCCAAGTAATTAGTTATCCTGATCTAGCACCGGAGGAAAAGATTTCACTAGCGACACAATTAATAGTATTGCTGTGGAGATCATTATTTTGAGCTTGGGAAGGTGCACATGACGGCCAGGATTGTAGAACACCAACGACATCTGATCGGTTAGGTCCTACTAGGTAAGAGGTTTGAACACAATGAAAGCAGACTGAAACTGAAATAGATTTGGGAAACTTGGAAGTATACCTAAAATCAAATTTTCACCAGTTGTAGTCTTCGGGGTGCTGAGTCGAATGGTCTTGGTCCGAGGAAGCTGAAACGCTCCCTGCCTCCTTCATTCCCAATCGAAGTCGCGCATGTCCACCGAAACTGGGCGATTGCGCCCTACCAGATGGGGATTTGTATTACATGACATGATGAACTAATACTTAGAAGATCCCAACTGATTTCTGACGAGGTATTTGTTTACCGGCGACGCAGTCGAACTCAATTGTGAGATTCTGAGTACATGTGTATCTACATGATTGTACACGTACTAGCATCTACGAGGTGAATTGTTTTGCAGCGTTCAGCTTTTTGCATTGCACAATAGCCAGTATTATTATGACAGAGATACACAGGTGCACAGAGTATGACTTTCGCAGCAAGCACCATGCTAGCTTACTGCTAATTACCAATATTTCCACTGAGATGTGACTAGGATTCAGGGTCTAGCTGTGCACTCACTGAGTGATAGCTCATTGTTTGCTCTCTTCTGTTTCAGTGTTCCACGTTGTGCAGTGCTGTGAAGACCTACCTACGCTGCAGAGATATGTCTAGTAAGTTCTCACTTCAAGCACCGATGTACAAGTATGTTGCAGATGGTGATGATAATACTTATAAAGTTATGGATTGCAGTCAAGACGTTATTATGAGCGTGAACTGTAGTACCACAAGTGATCGTAGTTGACAAAGCAAAGCAAAAAAGGTTCGTTTCAGGTGATAACCGTGCCCATGCAACGTAACATCACCAGCGACAGTGCCTACTAAATGAATCCGGTGGCACGAGACAGTGTACTATAGACCAGTGAGTGCCATGCAACCCTTCCGCATGGCCTTCCGTGGGCGCTGTCCACAGGTCCGGCATAGGAAGCGGTGGTCGGGGAGGGATATCCCCCCCCCCCCACGCACATACATGCACACACACACACACACCTTGGTCCTTGGTCCTTGGTAACACTGCCATCAAATGGTCACGTGTCCCCTGTGTAGGGGTCGACAGCACTGAGTTCAGCATTGGATCCAGAAACGCCGCTCTACTTCCTGGACAGGAAATTAGCACAGCTACATGTACATGTATGCAGGTCGAAACCACGGGATGACTTGCAGCAGCGACCGCAGCCCAGACAATGCGCTCTGCAGCAGGGCAGGGCAACCCGCTGTTTCCGGACCGAGTCTGCCGATGCCACAGCCGAGACCGACGCCATTTCAGCAGCCGAGTTGGAGAGACACTTATGCGAAGCTAGCCCGCCAGCACTCAAGAACCATCTCCCGCAAACACACACACACCTCAGACCTCAGACATGCCCATCGCGGAAGCGATGATAGCGAACAGCTATGATAGACATAGCAACTTGTGCTGGGATTACACCATTCAACAGCTTGCAAGGCTGATGAATTGACCGCCACTATTTTTAGCCTGGTATCCACCACACAGCTGTTTGAAGTGACTTTTTCTGGTCAGTGAATCCCTATTTTTCGTTTTTCCATTTTTTTCCTACACACACACCACACCACATACTCCGACATACACTGGCTGTTGGTAACCACCCAGGATAATGAAAGAAAAGCCAGGAAGAGTCCGAGAAAGAGAAGAAAGACGTGTGCGACCATAATCGTCGGGAATTGAACCCGCAACCTCTCGATTGGAAATCGACTGCACATACCACTGCACCATATGGGACACACACACACACACACACACACACACACACACACACACACACACACACACACAATAATTGATATTATTGGTGCACGTACATGGCAGAGTTGAGAATTAGTGGACTATTTAAAGGTGTGCTTGCCTATGTGAAAGCTTTACTTAATGTATGTGTACTGGTCATTGTGAACTGCCCTCAGCTTCCTATACACTAGCAGTGTCTGCCCCTGTTCCATTTTCTATGCAGACTTTAATGACGGAGGGACACTTCACGGTGACACGCCTGCAGTAGGTGCAAATGGTGCACATGGTAAGTCTATTCCTGTCTGCTAGCTGTGTAGGCCGGTGCATGCTCAGCAGAGAAAATTGAAAGTTTTGTTCCGGTTGTGCTTTGTTTACACTGTGGGCAACCTGATGTCTTGGAAACACGGAGAATGAAATCTTCCGTCTTCTGTATTCGGAAATGAGCGAGCAAACATTCTAAATTTATATTAATTATTGCTGTGCTCTTTCAATTAGAATTGAATGATAACAGTAATAAGTCTGCTTCAGGGACCGTGAAGAAGAATGAGTGGGCAATATTATTTTTTCTTCTTTTATTTTATTTCATCATCCAATGGCAGAAGCCAATGCAAAGAAGGGGGCGGGGCGTTAGCCAGCCATGGCAAGAGAAGGAAAAAAGAAAGAAAAAGGAAAGAACAATAATCGGAAGAAAAGAACGCATCAGCGGGGTGAAATTTATCACTATGTTGACCATGGTGAATAGTGGCGAGATAAGTTAACAAAAGAGGCGAGTGCGCCTACAACTTGGCATGTAATTTAACATGGTCTTCTAACTGTCTAATACTGGATATTGTCTTCATTTCCATGGGCAGCTTGAGCCAATACGAATATGCAGAAAAGATAGGGGATTTGATAAACATAGTTGACAAAGCTCTGGGAAGTACTATGCCATTGTGAGTGTCCCGTGCAAAAGTAAACTAATAATTATACTTGCTGAGATGTTCAGGGACAAAGTTCAGTTTAATACGATAGACCAGAACGCATTACTGTCTCTGCGATCAAAAAATTTAAACACACGTTCATGATGTACTGTACATGTATTCCTAGTGTCTGAACAGCAGATTTACTAAGCAGGGAATGCCAAGCAGTGGCACCATAGAGAAAGATAGGAAGAAGATGGCATTTATAAAAGAGACGAATATATTCGAGTGACAAGCGGGAGAAGTGAGACACCAGACAACCTACAGATTTGCTAGCTTTGTTGCATACAAAATCTACTTGAGAATTCCAGGACAATTGGAAACCCAAATGTATGAAATCATCAGGAATCAGAAGAGGGCACACTTGAGGTCAGAGTTGAAGCTCTCACACATGGTTCAGAAGTCTTAGCCTCACATTCTCAGCAAAGCGAATTGCGGCTGTGTGAAGTTCACTGAACAAAGATCACATCTCTAGTTAACCCGTGGTCTGCAGTACTGTTGGATATGAAAATTCAAATATGTATTGATGAGTTGGCGTGTGTGTTTTGGGCATGTGTGTGTGTGTGTGTGTGTGTGTGTTTGTGTGTGTTTTGCGTACATGCCAACATAATGATGTGTATGGTTGCGTGCATATGTGCTCTGCTCTCTCAGGCTGTCATCTGGGTTTCCTAGTCATTTTTTCCGTTTTCTTGTTTTTCGCTGGCTGGATGTGCATTGGAGCGAGTTTTGCCATTGAGATAACTGGGC
This sequence comes from Sycon ciliatum, assembly GCF_964019385.1. NCBI lineage: Eukaryota > Metazoa > Porifera > Calcarea > Leucosolenida > Sycettidae > Sycon > Sycon ciliatum. Next base: position 12,600,493 of record NC_088650.1, on the reverse strand, counting down.
TCCTGATAGCAGGTTGCATACTACTCGCTATATCTCTTATGCTGTGTACTATTGGCTGCGTGGCGCGACAGAAACTCAAGGGCAGGTCCAATACAGTTGTGACTACTGCGGCTAGAGCAGAGGCGAATGCATCTGGGACCGCACCAGTGACCCAGGCCATACCATCTGCGAGCGTTCCACTCGACCGGCAATACCCAGCACCACCTCAGGCAGCAGCCGCTAATCCCGCCTATCCTCCAGCGGGCCCTGCAGGCATAGGGTATCCAGTCGCAAGTGCTGCGGGCCCTGCCACCGCGTCCGCACCAGCAGCATACCCTCCAGCTGCCGCTATTCCCAACTATGCCTCCGAGCCTACTGCTTCATCGGGCCCGCCATCAGCTGCCTATCCGCCATACCTAGCCCAGACCCCGGCACACCCAGCCCAGAACCCGGCATACCCAGTGGATCAGTCAGCTGCTGCCGATGTCAGCAAGGACCTACCTAGCTACAATGCACTGATGAGCAATAATTGAAAATAAAATGCTCTGAACAATTGTGGCATACAGTCCAACATCCGCCTTCCCATGGAAACACTTGTCACTATAATGAGGATTCAAGGACTTTGGAGACTTGTGATCACCTTACATTATGCATGCCTTCAGTAATGTAATGTAATGTTTTTCTTGACAGGGAGAATAACAGATACTTGTTCAGTATTCAGTGGTATGGTACTCTCAACATTTATATTTCTATTTTTATGAAAGTGCACATGCCTACATAGAATGGAAGAGAAAAACAACAACAACAACATCAAGAGAACATAGGGGACTACAAAGGGCGTGTAGGTGCTATTGAGCTGTGCCGGTGAGGTGAAGTGAGCTCCCCCGACCAATGGTCTCGGGATCAAGGTAAAATTGGCGCAGATGTTTGGTATGTGACCATAATTCTGAAAGTTTCATAGAGCCATGAGCTAGACACGCGAAATAGAGATAGAGATGGAGAGATTGCAAAAGAGAGATAGATAGAGAGAGAGAGAGAGAGAGAGTGTGTGTGTGTGTGTGTGTGTGTGTGTGTGTGTGTGTGTGTGTGTGTGTGTGTGAGAGAGAGAGAGAGAGAGAGAGAGAGAGAGAGATAGAGCGAGAATCGAGAGAATGTAATGCCAGTGTCGAGCCGCTGATGGAGCACATCCCTTATACCTGGTCTTGATACGGACATTTTGTTCCCAGTGCTCTGGTGCTAGTTGGAGATATACTAGTACACGTACATACATGTACCGGTACATACATGTATATATCTAGCTACCTTACCTGTATATTTATATTCATCATGAATTTTGACCAGCCTCTGCTGCCCACATTTGCTAAATCACGCTCCCATCAAATTATGTACATGTATGTAAAACACATTGAGATTACACATTGCAATTTGGGTTCGAGTCCCGGTGGTGTGACTGATGATTTTTTCTCTCTTTCGTATCTGGCTTGCAATTGTTGAGTTTCGGAGAGAAAAGAGCAGTACGAGGCATGTGGCCTCTAAATTCTTAATATTGAGATTACACGTATAAAGAAATACACGCTCCTTCTGCCAACATCGCCTTTCCATAGATATAATTGTACATGTACATGCATGTACTTGACTTTGTATAAGTTTCCAAGATCTCAAATCTTCGGTCATCCCTGGTTCACAACTTACATGTACATGTACATGTATACTCACCATGGCATACAATGTAGGAGCGATACCTGGCCATCGAGTATTTTTCAGATGTGTCTGTCAACTGTGTTCAAACACTCAAACACATTGTATATGGCACTACTATTGACGGACATAGCCGCAATATCTTTTAATACTAGTACACTTACCGGTATTCAGTGAAACCTGTCTAAGACGACCGCTCGAGGGACCTTCAAAACACGGTCTCTGTTACCAGGTGCTCTCCTTATCCAGGGTCATTTGACCGGAAATAGCATCCCTTTAATAGTCCTGGTTTTACTTCTAGGACAGGTGGTCGCCTTGTCAGGTTTTACAGTACATGTACTGTACATGTCCCGTGAAACATGTCTAAAACGATCGCTCAAAGCATGGGACCTTCTAAACGTGGTGTCTGTTGCCAGGTGGCCACCTTTTTCAGGGCATTTGACTGACAGGTACAATGCTACATGCACATGTACATGTAGCATTCCTTGATCCTCTGTTTCATTGATCTTCCAGGCCAGGTGGTCGGCTTATCCGAGTGGTCACCTTTGCAGAATTTACAGTACAGTCATGTATTATTTAATTTATTATCTCTCCTTTATTCACTTCTTTCGAAGGCGATAAGCCAGACCCACCAGGAAATATGTCCATGGGTGGGACAGCAAAAAGAAAGTGAAAAAATAAAAAAAGCCGAAAACCAAAGGGACAAGAAATAGGGGAAGGCTTATTATTATTATTAGTTAAGGGGGCAGACTACCCAAAAATTCGCTGAAAAATCGAATTTGTAAATTCATATTCAGTGCTATGTCAGTTGAAAGAGCATGAATAGCTGCAAATTCTCTGAAAATTGTGTCCCGATCTGACCGGCCGTTCAAGAGTTATGGCCGAAAATGTGCCCTTGCAAGGAAAGATTTTTTTGTTGCACGCTGTCATTTGTTGGCAGCACTGTATTTGAATGTGAGCAGACCGTGCGCAACTTGTCGTATCATGGAATCACGTGAAAGTGTGCAGAATTTTGCTCCAAGTCCAAAATATCAGGTTTTTGAACCACGTATTGGGCTGCACGGCGGCGGGCGAAGCCCGCCGCCGTGCAGCAGGACTTTTGCCAGCACCCTACCTTTTTGTAGTGACGTTGCAGATATGTGGCTTGATTATTGTAGTTGACATTGATTTAGTGATTTTGGCAAGTTTGAGTCGTGTCAAGAAGTCAGGTAGGATTCAGTACTAGGCAGTAGTGAAACGTGAGTGGTAGTCTTTGCCGGTTTCTGAGGGTATCCTGGATTTGGTGTACAGCGCTGTGGAAATGGCTTGCTGTGGAGGTCCCAGCACTGGATGTTGTATCAAAGGTACGACCTCGTAGCACACCCTAAACCTAAAAAAATTCAAAAATTGACTTGGGTCTGTGGGAGTGTGTGAGAGAACGCCAACTCGTTCCGTTGTGACAGATTCCAGGGCCTCGTTGAGGGGCCCTACCCCATCACCCATGGCTGCTTCTGGACTTGTTCTAGGTTTGAGTCCCGCGCACGAACAGAATGAGCACGAAAATGTGAAAAAACTGTAAATGCATTTGTTTGGCTCCTGGGTGGCTCGCACACCGTGGCACTATGCCGGAAATTTGAGTTTTTCCGGCCTGGAAAGCCTGTCAGTGAGGCGCAAGAACTTGTAAATCATGTCCTGAGGGCCAGCATAGTGGCAGGAGTGTGTGGTCAAAATTTCACTCAAATCCATTGAGAATCACCAAAGTTACGGTCAATTGAATGCCATATGAAATTTATGGGTAGGCTGCCCCCTTAACAACTTAACATCCATGTACAGTACGGCCAACACTCGCAACAGTACTGTCCTGAAGCCCATTCTTTCCCATGCTTGCCACACTTCATTGTTCACATGTCATGAGTATTGACATGAGAGACTCACAGAGTCACAAGAATGCAACTAGGGAAGTCAAATGTAACAATGGACACACCTACAAGAAACACAGTGGTCCTAGGCCTTGTAAGTTGTAACATGCTGTCAACCAACATGTCATGCATGTGTATGTGCATACATGTACCTGTGTACTACCGGTGCTCAGTACAATGTAACTGATGCAGTGATGGGCCACTGACATGATGGCTTCAACAAAATAACGCATATGTACATGTACAGTACAACACACACAAACAAACACCATGCACAGACATAGTCTCACGCCACACCTCAGACCTCAGACATGCCCATTGCGGAAGCGACGATGGCGAACAGCTTACTAGTATGTTAGACATAGCAATTTGTTACTTGTGCTGGGATTACACCATTCAACAGCTTGCAAGGCTGGTGAATGTGTAGCGACCTGGGAGGCTGGGAGTAAGGGTACCCACAAAATTCAAGAAAAAAATCTCAAAATTCAAATTCAAAATTCAAAAAAATAGGCAAATTTCAATGATAGAATTCAAAAAAATCGCAAAATTTAAAAAAAATTCAGCCAATCACTCTGGTTGCGCCGAAACTTCTGGATATCACCATGGCAACACCATGGTAACGCAAAATGGTGGCCGAAGAAAAATGGTTGTGGTCTATCTTCTGTCAATCTGCTTTCCAGTTCCGGTGATTATTATTATTATTATTTTTGATCCAAGGTTTCTCCACACAGGTCGATGGGACGATGGCATCCAACAGCTTACTGGAAACCCAAAACCAACCATGCAAGTGGGTAATGTATGGCAAAATTCAACAAAAGGGACTAGGCCTTGACGGATTATGCTAGCATAATTTTTCGCATAATTCCTACCAAAATCGAATAATCGCATAATTCGAGGCAAATTGCATACGAATCGCATAAAATTGTAATAATCCGCCTGTTCGCATCAAATTCCATACAGTTGTACATGTTCTACAAGTACAAGTACAAGTAGATGCACTAGGAAGTTGTAGGTTTACGACTCCCTTGATAATATGTCCAGTCCACTACAATCAGTGATGGTCGTAGCTAGGTCGGACGATGCGTTGATCGACCCCGTTGAACTTTTGCTACTGCAGTACAACGCCCTCTACAAAAAATCCCTTGTTATTTTGCACAGAACCATTTTGCATTAGCAGCATATGTGAGCATAATGCGGCATAATATGGTAACTTTTAGCATAAAAATAGCATAATTCTGCAATTTTTACAGCAATGCGAAAAGCATAATTTCACGAAAATATTAGCATAATCCGTCAAGGCCTAAAAGGGACTCAAAATTCATAAAAAAAATCAAAAAATCAAAAAATCGCCAAAATTCAGAAAATATTCAGAAATTTTTGTGGAAACCCCTAGCTGGGAGTACTGTAGCGACCTGACTCACTGAGTATTACGTCATTCTACATACGCATGCGCAAGAAATAAAATCATTCTCTTTGGTCACAACTTCTTCGTTGTCCGGTTGGCCAAAGTAGCCGTCGTCTAGGGCCCGACGTAAAGCCCTAAATTGGTGACCACTGATGCTGCGCTCTTCGGAGTTTTGAGCATGCCATCCCTGAGCTCGGCCCGCCGCAGTTTCCTGCTCGCCTCAACTCTCGGGATCCAGTCAATCGCCGGCTGTTGACGTAAAACTTGAGCCTCACCACCACTCGTCACTGGATCCGCCTCGGAGCTGCTGTGGCCCCTGCCACCCTCCCGGCCCACCTGGATACCCCGCTATCCTGCCACGGCACATCGTCCAGTCGTCTTCGTCTTCGTCCTGGCCTCAAGCTGGAAATTGGCCACCTCCACCCGTCGTACCACCTCCCTCAATGTGCACGCACGCAGGCACACGCCCGGCACCGGACCCCATGGAGCTGCGCTCGCCTCCATCTGTCCCCGCCTCACTCGGCATGCCTCGCATCAGTGCAACGCTCCTGCTGGTATCCCGCCAAGCCTGCAACATGCAGCCGCCTCTGACATGATAATACTCCTCTGTCACGCGTACATTTCCTTTCTTGCCGCCTCTAACACGATAACACTCCTCTGTCACGCGTACATTTCCTCTTTTCTTTCTTTCTGCCTCTGACATGCTCTCCACCTCTGTCATGTTAACACACCTCTGACATGTTAAACCGCCTCTGTCATGCATCTCTCTCATTTCCGCTTTCTGCATTTTTGATTTTGTTTCGGCCTTTGTTGCCACGTCACAAACAAATTTCATACACGCAGCGCTCTCGCTTGTGTCATGACCGGGGAGTGGGCCAGACATACTATCAGGATTCTACGATTCCAGGTTCTTTACGGAAATATACCAGGAGTCCAGATACCCATTCCTCACCCTCACCACACAAGAAGACCAAAGCTTCACTCTAGGACCAAGTAATTCCAAGCAACCGAGAAGCAACAAGAACAACAACCTATCGAAGCAAAGCATCGAGCTATATACTGCCATTATGTCCTAGTAGCGTGCAAGCTGAAGGAGCGAAGGGCGCGAGCAGCCAGCCAGCAAAGCATGAATAGTGATATGTTTCCCAACGCTATTCATAGACGAGACACATCGACGCCACGGCAAACACTTGACAAAGATACATGTAGGAGCAGACGGAATACAATACAGATAGAAACACACGGACACGACATATCCCCCGCCTACGAACATGTTACGTCCTCGTAACAGAAGAAAAGTAACGGCACTGAAAAAGAAAGCAAAAAAATAAAACTCTTGAAAACTTGAAAGGAAGGAACCAACCTCTTCCGACCCAAGAACCAAAGAAACACATAATGCGCCAGTCTTGCACAGACTCTCAGCCACAGCAGTGTTAGAAAAATAGGTTATGCCGTTACAACTACGTTCGAACAAGCTATTGGTCAGCCTGCAGGGATGGCTTCTGTGTTACTATCATTATGAACTATTATATAATAAGACAAATCAAGACTAGACGGGTGACAAGACCAGAAACGTGTCCAGGAACTGGTAACTGACCCGAACTAACTTCACTTGAAATCCGCGGCTCCCGTTTGCATGTTGCCTTGATCTTGACTTCCTCGATGTACCTCCTCTCCAGCTCTGGCTACGTCCAGCAGTTTAACGTCATGCTCCGGGACGGGCGCGTTGGTGATGGTGACCAACCGCGGTCGCCAGGGTGCAGTTTATCGTCGTACCCAGGACGGGCTGCGGTGTGGTGGCGATGGCTATTGGCAGCGCTCCCTCTCGCTGCCGAGGGTTCGGAATGTTAGTGGCACTGGACATCCTGGCGTGGTCGCCAAATGTCATGACCGGGGAGTGGGCCAGACATCCTATCAGGATTCTACGATTCCAGGTTCTTTACGGAAATATACCAGGAGTCCAGATACCCATTCCTCACCCTCACCACACAAGAAGACCAAAGCTACACTCCAGGACCAAGTTCCAAGCAACAGAGAAGCAACAAGAACAACCACCACCTCTCGAAGCAAAGCATCGAGCTATATACTGCTACTATGTCCTAGTAGCGTGCAAGCTGAAGGAGCGAAGGGCGCGAGCAGCCAGCCAGCAAAGCATGAATAGTGATATGTTTCCCAACGCTATTCATAGACGAGACACATCGACGCCACGGCAAACACTTGACAAAGATACATGTAGGAGCAGACGGAATACAATACAGATAGAAACACACGGACACGACACTTGTACATATGATTGTATCATATTATTATATTTTTGCCTTTCCGCCTTGTACATGCTGCGTTTCCTTTCTCTTCTCTTTCTTGTTTCTTGTTTATCGTGCTTCGCTCCTCCCGACCTCACCACTGGCGGGGGAGTACTGTAGCGACCTGACTCACTGAGTATTACGTCATTCTACATACGCATGCGCAAGAAATAAAATCATTCTCTTTGGTCACAACTTCTTCGTTGTCCGGTTGGCCAAAGTAGCCGTCGTCTAGGGCCCGACGTAAAACCCTAAAAATGACTGCCACTTTTTTTAGCCTGGTATCCACCACACAGCTGTTTGAAGTGACTTTTCTGGCCAGTGAATCCCTATTTTTCATTTTTCCACCACACACACACCACACACACACACACACACACACACACACACACACACACACACACACACACACACGCAGTCACGCACACACACCAGGGTTCTAGCCAGGTATCCATTTCTTTGTCTTGCCAACCAATTGCAATGACAATGTACCCCGACGTCACCCTAGACAAGTTGAAGTGTACCCTTATGAACCCTCTGTAGTGATTGTTGTAGCCGTTGGCGGACTATGCTCGGCCAATCGTCAAATTATGCTTTTGATTATGCCACAATTATGCCAACAAATATGCTGAATTATGCTCGGTTCCACTATGTATTCACGCTGTACAGAGAGGATTGAGAAACCACGCAAACACACACGGCCATGCCCTAAGCATAATTTTTGTCTAAACCGAAAGATTATGCCGACCTTTACATACACGTTGGAATCCGTATATTATGCCGGTCTAAGGAGTCGTAACTGGGGTATTAAAAAAAACATCCAAGACTAACTAAAAGGAAGTGGTAGAAGTACTAGTTCTAGAAGTGATGACAGCAAGGTTACAAGCATGGGAGATCTAATTATAGCTTATGATGGGCTAACATTTACATGTACGTGCATGTACTAGTACTGCTAGTCGCAATCAAGTCATGTACATGTCATAATAATGTATGCATTTCTACCCTAACATGTAGGCTTTCTGACAAAGCTGTATTATGCCCCTCAGCATAATTTTTTTTTCTAAACCGAAAGATTATGCCGACCTCACACGTTGGAATCCGTATAATTATTATGCCGGAGCATAATTTTTTGACGAAATCCCAAGATTATGCCAAATTTTATGCCGGCAAAATCCGCCAAGGGCTAGATTGTTGACTGCATTTTCGTTGAATGGGAGATCGGATCCAGCTGCAGCCAAAACATATCACTGTTTACGTACATGTAGAATGATTATTGTTGTTCTCCAACACCGCGAAGACAGATGCACGTACCGCGGGGGTGGCTATCGTGTATCATGTCAAGGTCCACACAAGTGTAGTATCTCTAGCTCTATCAGTATCACTGAACAGTCATCACACAACCTCCTGGTATTACTAGCTACTTGTAGTTCACATGTACATGCTAAGTGCTTCAGACACGAACAGGTTGGCAGACACTACATTGGTGTCAGAAGTGATTCGTACCTTACGTGCTTTGTTATAATTATTCTCTGTATTTCGTAGTCCCCGTCCTTTCCTTTGTTTCCTGACCTCTCATCCGTTACGTAGTTCTCGAATATCATTAGTATGGCTCAGCAACAACAACAACCCGCTCAGGCTGCCCCGGCTGCTCCTGCCCCGGCTGCTCCTCGTTTCTGAACCCATGACGACCTGAGAACGATGCAGAATCCCGGTTTGTCAGTCCATCCATACAGCAGATCGACGCTGTCACGTACGCATTTCGGCAAAATGGATCACCATTAGGCCTCCGCGGAATATGCTCGTATTTTTACCGATAATTCCTTTGAGCATTGCTCAAAATTACGTCCGATAATTCCCGTAATTCCACCAATAATTCTCACAATAATGCTTTTTTTCTTCCCTTTTTTGCAGATACAGGGGTTTTTTGCCACTTGTACGAGCAAAAAAATCACGGTTCGCGTGAAACTCGGCTGGAAACTTTTTTTTCTTTCTCTTTTGAAATACCGGGCGATCAACTCATTCAGGATCACAAGCTTTTTGGTACAAATCAGGGTGTTAAAATGGAAAAAATTGAAAAAAGGCGGGCATTGCTCAAATTTTACCGATTATTCCACAAAAATTGCCAATAATTCCCGTTTTAAAAATCACACCGATAATTCCCGAAATTATGCCGGCATATTCCGCGGAGGCCTAATCACCATCATTCTTCAGCGAGTTTCCATGCCCGGTATGTCCCTGGACTACAGCCACAGGTATATGTACGACCCAAGCGACGTCGGCCCTTTCGTCTTCGCCCATATTGCCGATACTGCAAGCAGATTGGCCATGCCATTGCGTATTGCTATCGTCGTCGCGATACACGGCACATCTTCCCTTCAACCCAGGTATGTCACCCTTCTTGCTGTATCCCTACTCAATCATCAACCCGGTCAAATGCAACTGTTACTAGTACACATGCCACCCCTATCGTGCAAGCTACGCCGCGTATTATGCAAGCTCCCCCATCCAGCAGTAGTTTCCATTCTGTTCTTATGCTCCTCGCTGCCATATCCCTATCACTAACTCGTTCTGCTGCCAAAGTTGTTCCCCTGCTAACATCTCTCACATTTAGTTTGTTTGCTACACTACACGCTATACACAAGGCCCTCCACGTTCCTACAGCAACCCCATCCCACAGACAATCCCAGCCCCAGTCCCCGTCACACCATTCGATCAACAGCCTAGGACTCACAACCCTCCATATACCTTCCTGTCCGTCCAGATACATGAAGTACAGTCAGTATCGCCTATAGCGTTGGTGTTTGATTTTGAGCATTTTATCACGCGAATCATGAGGTCCCGAGTTCGAGACCCGCGCTGGTAGCAGGGAGCGTGCAAAGACTTTTTACGTGAGTAAAGACTTTTTATGCGTGGTGAACTGCGCCGACACCCACGGTCAACTGGGTACTCACAGCTCGGAGTGAGGGTAACAAGGATGCAGTTTACAGGGTTATGGGCCGTTACACGCCCGATTGGTTGAGAGACTCACCTACTCTCCCCTGACTCACTTGTGAGGTCTGCATTCGCCACTCAGGTGTGCAAGGCATAGGCATAGTGGTGGCCTGCGGAAGCGAAGGCTAGTTTGTGTGTTTCTGAACATTCAAGCGATGCCAACGCGAATCCCGCGAATTATTATTATTATTATCACTATAAGCGATATATTACTATTGTAGTATCCCTGCTTTACAGTTTACACATGACTAGTAGTACATGTATTTTGCATGACTCTTATTGTTTAGAAGAATACAGTACTTCCTACATTTACGATTATTCTTCCATGATCCTTGCATGGCGCCACTACACACTGGAGAGTAGCTAGACCAACACAGTCTTCATTGTTTCCAAATACAATACTTGTGCCGCTATGTTTCATTTGCAAGAGGTCCTTGTGCAGTTGTATGGACTTATCTTCACTGTGATATCAGTCTCATGCTCCAATGCTTCCTTTGTAGCACTGATGCGCGCTGCGAGTAATCAATGGCATTTCCAGATTGCTTGCTACACTATCGCATACATTCTTTAGCTGTTTTGCTGCCTGCTGCTTGTTTCCCGCAATAGACCCCAGCTGAAGCTTCCTAGCTGGCCCCCTTGCCAACGGCCTTGTTAGATTCTGTATAACTATAAGTTCTCTAGTTTGCATCTCATACGGAAGAGAGAGATCAGAGAGAGAGGAGAGAGATCAGAGAGAGAGCAAGTTCACTTTCACTTTGATATAAGATAACCTCCAGGCCGTGCCGGAGTAAGTTCTGATATGTTAGTTGACTGACTGTGGGTAGTAGCCTCCTAGCCTTAGACCACGCACGTTACACTATGACCGATACTGCTTGCAATGTATGCGAGTGGGGTGTCAAACGACTCAGCGCGCCCTGCACATACGTACTACATACATGTACATGTACGTGTACAATGTCATGTAGCTGGCTGTAGCACCTGACACACAAAATCAGGATTTCCTCATGATGGAGGCATATTTGGCAACTTGTAAAAGCAAAACTCACCAAACAACACTCACTGGACAAGTTCTTCACGAAGAAGTAACACCCTGTTCTCCTCTGACATCGCTTGATTTTACATCACTCACTATAACCGATGCGAAAATAGTGTAATAAACGTGTTTTGAAATATGAATTTGATCACTATAGGCGATATATTACCATAGACGATTACACTGTATTGCTATATGCGATAACTGTGTATACTTAGTTATGGCAAATGAAAATGAATTTGAGAAATTGATCACTATATCCGGTATATTACTATAGCCGCCAACCTTATAGGCGATACGGACTGTACACAGTTCTAGATCGCCCAACATTCCGTCCCACTGACACTCCCCTACAACCGCTTTCTCCCAGGTCTGACCACAAAGTTTCCTAGCCTTTTCGTTACCCATCCCGATCATGTCCACCCCGTTCCGACCACGCAATCCGTTTCAGACCCAAAATACTGTATACCCTGCAAGCACGCACCCAACTAACCAGTCCATGTACGTGTACAAGTAACAATGATTATACCGCCACATGGTGAGCGAGTCCTTTCCAGTTGTACCGTCCCAGAGAGACGAGAGTCAAGAATTATTACCGTCCACAATAAGAGTGACGCGATGGAACACATCCCTTTTACCGTCCAATGGAGACGCGAACACATACATGTACATTTTCCCACTCAACAGAGAGACAAATTCTTCACACATTCTAGATGCATGTGTCTGTCTTTTCACGAACACCCGTCCCGTAGACACGAGGACGTGTCTCAACGGAGGAGGGGCGAGTGTAGTATCTCTAGCTCTATCAGTATCACTGAACAGTCATCACACAACCTCCTGGTATTACTAGCTACTTGTAGTTCACATGTACATGCTAAGTGCTTCAGACACGAACAGGTTGGCAGACACTACACAAGGAGTGAAACCCCGGGCTTTCACGAATCCTCGGTGTCGTCTTGTCACTCCAAACTGTTTGTAGTCTTTCAAGCAAAAAGACTATTCATAATTCACTATAGACAAGTAAAATGACTGTCTTGACTTTTCAGTGGTTGACAGTTCGATTGATTGTCGATGTACATGTACAATGTACATGTACGTTGGCATGATTCAGCACACGGGTTGTGCCTACCACCTCTGAGGCTCTGGGCCGTCTGGCAGTGGCACAGCCTGGACTCTTGAGTTTTTATCATGACATGATATGGTGAGGGCATATGCGGCATAGCAGCAAAGCGTCACCGCAGCACTAAAATACAGCATACGATGTACGTACAACAAAAGTAACTACCGTTCTGTGTTACTATGATACAGCTTTTCATTGCTGAAGTACGGAACAACAGGGGCTTGTTTGTGGCTGCAACCACACTAGGTACAAAACTGCGTAAACGCAACTTTTCTGCTTATGTCGTCAAGGAAACGCGTACGAAACGCAAAACGTGCTGCGTTTCGTTTCAGCAAACCGGGTACCCCTGTAGAAAGCAACTTTTCGCCTTTTCCTTGCGTTTCGCTCGGTTCTTCATACGGGTAGATGTTTCTTGTTGAGGCTTGCACTGTATCGGTAGTAGACGGCTTCCTTGTCAGTGTAGTTTGTAGTATTTGAGATTTCATCTGCCAGGGCTTTGCTTTCAGTATAATTTCCGGACAGTCCCGTTGCCTGCTGTTGTTAGTTCGAGATGCCGCGCAACTACATTGTATTTCGCTGATAATCTGGAATTGAGAAGCTCATGCAGCTTGGGGCAGCGTACCATGAAGACGAATCAGGGCCAGATGACAGTCTGGAGCGGACCATCCGAGAGAAGGAGATGACCGAGGCCTTGAACGTGTATATCAAGGCGCTCGCGACTCTTTTTCAAACTACTACTACATGTAGTACATACATTTTCACAGCGCGATTTTTCTGGGACCCAGAAATGCAGACAAAACGCAAGGATTCTTTGCGCATGAAATGGCTGTGTGGATGCGACTTTGCGTTATCTAAAAGCTGAACGCAAACGCGTACTTGATTTTGTACGTAGTGTGGTTGCAGCCTAAAGTAACGTTAGTTTCAAGTTTGGTTTTCGAAAGACGGAGATGGTGTTTCCTGATAATCAAGGCTTCAATCATAACTGACATCATAATTATTATGATGTCAGTTATGATTGAATTAAGCCTTGATTGCCCTTGTTGTTACGTAGATATAGACTACCGTACTATTACCATGATTTACACGCTCTGCCTAGCCTAGCCTAGCCTAGCGCCTCGGCCGTGGTGTTGACCACTAGCTGCACTGCACTGTCAGCACACTGGTAGGGTGCAACCAGTGCATGCACTACCGCCGTACCGTTACCGCGTAGATCTACCGCTAGTACCGGTACTCTGCACTGCCAGCCTAGCCTAGCCTGCACCTCGAGTCACACAACTCTTATCTAGTCTAAACTGTAAACTAAAGGCAGTAAAGCATGACATGACGGCATCTACGCTGACTGTCGATTTCATTGATTATTGAGTACATGAGTCGAGTTGGTCCACATCTGGACACAAATATTTGACAATCATTCATCACCATGATCACTAGTAGTATTATATCCCCACATTCTTGCTAGTAGTAGTACCACTACGTAGTGCTACACGTGGTCATTGTACACCAGGCCAGGGAGTACGATCGAGTGGACTCCCTGATCTCCACAACACCCTGCAGGCAGGACTAGTGCTAGTACTACTAGTACATAATAGTAGCACAATGGAGTAGGTCTACTACCATTACCAGTACAGGCAGTAGATCTACCGCGCGATCATGTGAGTTGGACTCGATCGATTGCACAAGTCTGAAACATTTTTTACCAACACTTTCTGCCCGTCAGTGATCAGAGAGGCAGCTCCAGCGATTCGCTGAATAGTCAAAGTCTCATCAAAGGCTCAGAAAGAGAGAGGGAGAGCTCAGAATGCTGGCTCCCACCTAAGTTTTCAGCCAAAGAAATTAGTTAGTTTGTTCAAAAACCTGTAAGGGATAATATTTCTTTAGCGACACTTGAGTATTGGCAATAGCTGTGGCGATATCCGTCTGGCTTTGGATGCTGAAACTTGACAGCCAAGATTGAGGAACACCAACGACGACTGATCGATTAGGTAAGAGGTTTGAACACAATGAAACTATGTCTTTGCTTCCGAACTAAACGCTCTAAAAACCAACGCGCGTGTAGTTCTTTTTGTGTCTTCTGAAGTTCTGTCACTAGCGGTCTGTCGAATCACCCTCCTGACTCTAAACTGCAGTCCCAAACTGTCTCAGGATGACAGTAAAGCTGTCCATACCCTGTCGAGGCGTGTTATTATGCCCAGAATAGGCTGCTGGTGCGAGTGAAAAACAAACTTTTTTCTGTGATTAGAAATGTAGGAGAGAGGCTTTGAGTGTGCACAACTCTGGAACTGGTTGCTTTCATGCTGTACTATGCGCAGTAAAAAAAAACTCTAGGTCTGAGCGTGGTAATGTATGATAGAAGAGACGTTAAGAGAGCATGTCTGAGAATACCAAAGTATGTGTGCAAGTGGATCTCTCCGATTTCGCTCAAGATTTGCAGGTAGGTTCCCTTAGGGGTGTGGATTGATTGTGCAAAGCCCTTGAAGCAAATTCTGAAGGGAACCTTGAAATTTGGATACCCCTCAGAAATGGCCGAAATATCACATTATTTATGGGTCTAGAAACGAGTCACGCCACAGCGTATACGAACAAGCTATGAACAAAACTCCATCAAGCCAACATTGCCTCACCTTAGAAGAGTTCCTGGAGCAGTACCGCTCAGCCACGCCAGGATCCCAGAAGACGAGGTCGATCACCCCCTGACGCCACAAATGATCGTCTTGAAAATAGCCAATTTATAAAGCGGTGGCAAAACAGCCAGCTACGTCCTCAATTGGCCAGAACTATACTCCGGCAGATAGTAGAACACCTCTTCTAGCGCTGAGGACATGTCCCCCATCTTCCTTTTGGGGTTTTCTTGAAATAAACTTTTTTGAATTTTTCCACTCGACCATGCTGAAATACGGCCAAAGTCATACCTGCAGGAAAGCTCGCCCCCTCCGCGACGTCTCCTCAGCAATTTCTACTCCAACACTACTCCCAAGGCCGCAGAACAAAGTGTATTGTTGCCTCTGACAAGGAAAAGCAGCGGTGATCACTTGTCACTCCAAACGACAAGCTTCTCCTTGCGCCACCAATAATATTTTGTGCGACTGTTGATGCAAAAGTGACTGAAGGCATGAGCGCAGTTTTTGAATTTTATTGCAAGATGCACGATGAGATCGCATGCTCTGTGACGTAGGATAACGCTTCCTGGATCACGACACTCGGCCATCGATCGCGAACGTGACTGGAACGCTACTCGGAACAGACCATGATGGAAGAGGTAAGATGAGCTGTATTTCCTGCTTGATCTACTGAGAAACCTCACAAACTGTCCTAGGAGTGTTGCAATGGCAGCAAGCCATTGAAATATGCCCCGTACAGCATGGAGAGTTATTCATCTTTCACACTTACCTCCTGCAATCCCGAACATAGTCCAACGGTAAAAGTCCCTTGTTTTCATGTCGATGCTCGACAAAAGCTGCTAGCTCGGTCGCTTTGTGTTGACTGGCACGCGAGCAGCACTGGCTGCACGAACTTGTCGCGTGAACTGCGTGAGAGATCTCTTACGTCATAAAGAATGTGATTTCATCACCATTTCACTGGTCTTCGACCTACATGGTCAGGGGAAGTCCCGGTTCGTAGGCCTACAACACGGTCAGCGTGTTCTTGAGCGCAGTAACAACACAAGTGTGATCACTTCCAGACCAACGGGCGTTCAAGGCGAGTAACAAGCGCACTTGACGAAGGTGACTCTGAAATCTGGTGAGCCATGATCCACGCAACTTGGCATTCTTGCGTCACAAGGCACGTGATTTCACTGTGCCTCTTGTAGTAAAATTCAAGAATTGCGCTCATGCCTTCAGTCACTTTTGCATCAACAGTCGCACAAAAATTATTGGTGGCGCAAGGAGAAGCTTGTCGTTTGGAGTGACAAGTGATCACCACTGCTTTTCCTTGTCAGAGGCAACAATACGCTTTGTTCTGCGGCCTTGGGAGTAGTGTTGGAGTAGAAATTGCTGAGGAGACGTCGCGGAGGGGCGAGCTTTTGCCGCGCAGGTATGACTTTGGCCGTATTCCAGCATGGTCGAGTGGAAAAATTCAAAAACATTTATTTCAAGAAAACGCCAAAAGGAAGATGGGAGACATGTCCTCAGCGCTAGAAGAGGTGTTCTACTATCTGCCGGTGTATAGTTCTGGCCAATTGAGGACGTAGCTGGCTGTTTTGCCACCGCTTGTAAATTGGCTATTTTCAAGACGATCATTTGTGGCGTCGGGGGGTGATGGACCTCGTCTTCTGGGATCCTGGCGTGGCTAAGCGGTACTGCTCCAGGAACTCTTCTAAGGTGAGGCAATGTTGGCTTGATGGAGTTTTGTTCATAGCTTGTTCGTATACGCTGTGGCGTGACTCGTTTCTAGACCCATAAATAATGTGATATTTCGGCCATTTCTGGGGGGGTATCCAAATTTCAAGGTTCCCTTCAGAAACTTTTTCAAGGGCTTTGCACAATCAATCCACACCCCAAAGGGAACCTACCTGCAAATTTTGAGCGAAATCGGAGAGATCCACTTGCACACATACTTTGGTATTCTCAGACATGCTCTCTTAAGATGCACGTTATTTCCGTCGTGACGCGCAATTTCACAACAAATTTGGTGTAAAACTGCAAATTTCGACGTGAGCTGCAGGTCACTCGCATTGTTTTCCGACGCGCCAGCCAAACAGAGCGAGCTGAGCTTTCGCGTCACGTCAGAAATAACGTGCATCTTTACCTCTCTATTGTATTTATTTAGAGTGGCAAGCAGATCAGCCAAATTGCCTAGTGACAATGGCACTACTGTAGAAAAGCGAATGAAGAGGAGATGAAAAAAGACAGAAGTACAAAAGATTAAAAGAATTACAAAAGACCGGCATGGCGGAAGGAAATGGCCCAGTTCTAACATCAGTAATGGTTCAGGCCGCACTGCAAGCAGCAACAAGAACACATAGCCAGCAATCGCATGTCATCACGTACATTGAAAATCAACATAATTTTGCGAATCGACCTTTTTTTCAGCATCACTTTTCAACGAGGACGAAGCAAAGTCGGCCGAACGAAGCCTAGAGGAAGAAAATCACCCTCTCCACTTCACCATCACGATACTGACATAGATACGAGATGAAACAACTAAAAAATCCACAAGAAAACTGTACGACCATCATCGCGCTGACTTTGGTCTGACTTTGGGCTGAGAATTTCTATCACGATCAAAAATGTACGAGGAGCACTCAAAAATCAGCCACAGACGTACCTTTATCGCTCTCTACTCCTTTTTCAAGACACAAAAGTCGACTCTCCACTTTCAAACCAGGAACCAGACATACCAGTGGTCCTTTTCAGCTGCTCCACGAGCGCAGGAAATGTTCACCAAGGGGCGCAGAGCAGCATCCATTCCAGAAAAAGAGCTAAAATACGAGTGAGACTGCATGCCTGAGTACATGAGTACATGTATGAGTACATGCAGAAAATAGTCAATTTCAGCGTTTCTGCTCCAAACAGCAACTAGCTTCGACTAGAAACAAAGATTACACCAAAGGATCAAACAACAACCATTATTTTTCTGCAGTTTTTTTGCAGATAGCTTCCTTGTGCTTGGCCCAGCACGCCAAAAATCACACCTCGGAGGAGTACAAAAATTACAACTCTCAGATGTCCTCGATTCCTGGCCATGAGTCGGTATATGAGGCAATAATACTGGATGATAATAGGATACTGATAGATAATGGTTGGTAATAGGGGGGGGGGGGGGCTAGATTGCTGCCAGTAGTCGGCAATTGAAGGCCTTCAGCTTGTCGAGTCATCGTGTTTCAGCGGTAAGTGCGTTCCAGAGGAGAACACCGTTGAAGCTGATGTCTGAAATTTCCCCGGCTGCCAACTAATTGGGTCGGCTTTGGATACTGCGACTTCTGATTTTCAGTATTTTGCATATTTTTCGTACTGCCAATGTGTGTGCATGATACTGTCGTGTGCATTTCTTGTGTAGCGATTTTTTGGACACTCACAGGCGCTAGGCATATGCGTTGCTGTTTTCGCAAGTACAAAAACATGTGTGATTTGCACCACGATTTGATTTTGTGTAGTCGTAGCACAGAATACACTTGCCTTGGCAGACGGATTATCATCACTCAACTTGCACTTTTCATGATTCTACGTAGCTGACCGATCCCCGTCCATTTTCCGTAGTGCGGATGAAGGAGTGATTTTCCGTGCAAAAACAGAAAATACAAAAGGTTGGCAGCACTAAATGTCGATTTGACGCTGCAGGTAATCTTGTGGATTGGATATAGCCCTGTTTGTTTCTTTGAGCAGCTGTTTGTTTTACGCAACGAAGGGGTCACGGGTATGTTTGTTTTACGACAAAAATATTGAAAGTGTTAACATGGCAAGGTCGACGTTTTCACAGATTTTAGCTGAAAAAATGTGTCTTCTTCCTGGAGGAAGTAAGTTCACTGCCTACTCCACAATTAGGCCATGTTAAAAATTATATTTGATTCTCAAGTACGCGCGCACCGATTTTTGGCGGCGCACCGATTTTTGGCGGCGCACCGATGATTTTTTTATTTCTATGCATGCATATGCGCACATAAAAACGGTCAATGCGAAAGGCGTGAATCAGGGAGTAGTAAAATACCGGTATTTTTCTACTCCCTGGCATGAATAATGAAATAATTATAATAACCTGTGACGTACAAATGTGTGACCCTAACTTTGGAAATAAAAAAATGTGGGAAATAAAATAAAAAATCGCTTGCTCGCACCGATTTTCACAGGCTCATGACCTGAGAATCAAATTTATTTTTTACCATGGCCTTATATCAGAACTTCAAAGGCCCCCATAAGAAATTCATTTTTAACGATAGCTCATATATGTAGCCCGCATGGGGCGCGGAGGGCACGTGCCCCCCCCCCCCTCCTAAAAATGTGGACCTAGGTTCAGCATGCACATAATGACCATGAATGACATGCACCTGCCATCCTACACATATGCGGCCGTGCACCCCCCCCCCCCCCCCTCTAAAAGTGAGACCAGCTACGTGCCTGGAAACTCAATATCCAACTTCTTCGGATAGTAGAACTCCACGACTGTTCTTTCTGTACACAATATATGTTGCACAATAGCCTGAGTGACAGAAAAAGGTAACTCATAGTATTTTTTGCACCTGTGTTCACCTTCAACTACCATGCCAGGTTATAGAAGAACCCGGATTTGTGTTGAGATGTAGCAAGAAACTATTTATTCAGGGGCTGCTGTTTCCAGTGGTTGATAAGGAATGTTTCTCTCTTCTGTTTCAGCTTCCAGAATCGTGTAGCCTTTCCAAGACATTGCTTTGTTGCAGAGATATTCAAAGTCATGTCTCGTAAGTTATAATCTGTGCGCTTGTGTACTTAGAACGGGGCAATAGATCTATGGATTGCAGTCGAGCCGTTATCGTTAATTAGAGTACGAAACACCCGAGAGTGTACAACGCCACCATCACTGCTGACCCGACAATACTTCCAGTCGACGTCAATTTAATAATGCAACAGCGGTGTGAACGTATGATCAGCTATATCCCAGACAACTGTAGGACCAAACCCTGCTTGATCCTGCACCTACCTGTGCGAGGGAACTCATGTGCTGTGATGATAGATAGTACAAACACCACAAATCGGTTGATGAGGAGAATTTTAAAATCGATGACAACTTTAAATAAACCCTGTCTGGACCGTGCTGCATGTGGGAGTTGCACAGTCTTCGGATTATGAACTATTGCTCTTAGGAGAAGTGCCACACATGACCGTGTTTTACAACGCGGACAAATATGTTCTGTTTCAGCTGACAACTGTCCCCATGCACCCAAACAGCGTCAACTAGTGCTAATCAAAGAATTCAGTGTTAAGAATCGGTTAATGCCAGGCGTAGAAAAAAGAGCGCTATAGACCAGTGCGTGCCATGCAGTCCTTCGTCTTTGAGCGCCTGTCCACAGGGCACTGACGTAGCAAACAGTGATGGGAGTGGAACACCCCCTGTTGTGTTTGGCCTACAAGCCAAGCAGGAGTCCATTGCGGGACAAGACAAGGACTGAATGTATTTACAACGAACATGTGTGTATAATGCAAATGAGAGACAGACAGTACGGAGAAAGACAATACGACGACAAACACTATACACCCCCCACCCACACACACACACATGATGTCTTTGGTAGTGGACGTCAAGTTGAAAATGAAAGTCTATATGCTCGCAAAATGAGCATGATCTACTATACCCGCTTGTCTTTGTGTACCGTTCTCAGCATCCTTTTGTAAAACTGATGTTTGCTCCTGTTCAATTTTCATGTACAGACTTTAATCACGGAGGCGTACATCATGGTGGTATCCACCATGGAGGCGCGCATCACGGAGGTATCCACCATGGAGGCTTACATCACGGTGGTATCCACCATGGAGGCGCGCATCACGGAAGAGTTAACTTCTATCACAATCGGAGTGGCAATCGTGGCGGGGCCATCACTGGAGTCCAGGGTGCGGCAGGTGCTGGAAGTGGTACGTGTTATATTCCTGTTGTGATCCTTGAACAGCCAATTTTCTGGTCCATGCAATGTTGTTCACTGAGTAATCCACCCATTGTTACGTAAGTTCAGTGTGGTTCGAAACAAGAAAACTGCTCTGAACACATTTTTCCTTATACATGTACATATCACATTTATCTCTCTGCCGTGTTAGTTTCTATTGTAGTTCTGCATCATGACAGAAGACTGGTCACTGCACAACTTGTCTTCTCAGTGCCGATAATAAATATCAAGAGTGTACAGTCAACTTCGCTTATAACGACACTCGGCGGGGCATCAGAAAAGTGCCCTTATTCGCGAAGTGCCGTTATACCCGAAGTCTCATTATACATGTCACAGTTGGATGGGACTTTGCTCTGGGCATGAAAATTATGTCGTTATTCGCGAGTTGTCGTTATATCCGCAGTTGTTATTAGCAAAGTTGACTGTAGTTTATCTGGGGTCAGTAGTAGTCAGTACTATTGAGCATGGGCATGGACATTCAGAAATGTGTGTTTGTGTGTGTGTGTGTGTGTGTGTGTATGTGTGTGTGCGTGTGTGTACGTGTGCACACGCGCATGTACGTGTATGCAAACAAATGTGTACGCTTGCGCGCACGTGTGTGTGGTCTGCTTCCGCAGCTGTCGGCGCAATAGTCATGTTCATGTTCGCCTTCTTCCTGTTCTTCGTCGGCGTGATCAACCTGGCGCTTGGTATCTCTCTGAGTGTAACTGCACAACTGGTGGCTGGCTGTATTGTGCTCTGTATATCCATTGGACTGTGTATTGGTGGCACGCTGGCGTTTAAGAAAGCGAAGAGCATTTCCAATGGAATTACGGGAACAACAGTAACGGTGGAGGCTAGTGCATCCGGTGCCGCTCCAGTGGTCGAGGCTGTACCGTCCGTAGCTGTTCCGCTCGACCAGCAATACCCAGCACCACCACAGGCAGCAGATGCTAATCCCGCCTATCCTCCAGCGGGCACAGCAAGCACAGCCTATCCAGTCGCAAGTGCTGTTGACCCTGCCGCCGCATCCGCACCACCAGCATACCCTCCAGCTGCCGGTACTCCCAACTATGCCTCCCAGCCGACTGCTTCAGCCCCGACGTCAGCTGCCAATCCGCCATACCCAGTCCAAACCCCGGCATACCCAGTCCAAACTCCGGCATACCCAGTCCAGACCACGGCATACCCAGTCCAGACCACGGCATACCCAGTGGATCAACCAGCTGCTGCCGGTGTCAGCGGGGACCTGCCTAGCTATGATGCAGTAACTGGCAAGGACTGAAAATCCTTTGAGCAATGGCAGCACACAGTCAAACGTCTCTCTACCAACGTAGCCATGTTTCATCATACCTTGTACACGGTTCTCGGGGAATTATGGTTGCCTTGAGTCTTGCCAGCCTTCGCTCTTCACACATTGTGTATCCCTTTGAAAAGAGAATACCCGATTATACTTCAGTGGTATGGTTTTTTCAGCCCTGGCGCAGATCTTTATTCGTGGTCATTTGTCCGTTTTCTTCCATCTCTTTTCTACTAGTTCTTATGGTTGAAGTAGACCTTACATTTCTCACCTTACTATAGTGTGCATTGTTCTACAGTACATAGTGGAAGCGCCAGACCAAGTTAAGAGTTACTAGTCATTATGAATCTGGATTCGCACACAACAATTATTATGACTGTATCACCGACCTATGCGACATACTTTTAGCTGTCACCAATTGCCTGTTTCAATAACAAGTTGTATTTTTACCAGATGTTTGAGATTTAGGACAAGTTTTGTACTACAATAATTATTATAACTTCTTTGTCCACCAACATTGGAAGCATTATAAAAAAAACATAGCACTGGGCTTCTCGAGTAGGAATTATATTTTCTTGTTTGAAGTGGTCTGTTCGAATCTGTATTGTGCCTCGCCCTTAAAAGCGTTATATGACTGCATTGGGATACAAAATTGATCTATTTCATTCCTTGGTGCTCACCGCTTTAAGGCGCTACCCGAATCCCTTCATCATACCCCCAATTCATTTCGCCAGTAGCTTAACAAATCCATTCACCTTGGCCACCCGGTAAGAAGACCTTATGGTCTGTTGGAAATGCCCCAGTAAGATAAAAAGATACAAAAAATACTGTGTCCTGAGATTAAATACTGTCTTAGTTGTAGTTGTCCTCTTGGCCTACTAGTAGCTTATTAGAGTGGTCGCCTTTACGTATAGGATACATTCCATTGTTACGGGGTGCGAAAGAGCTCTCGGCCATTGAAGCAAATGTTGAGTCACCTCCACCATAACACTGCGCTCTTTAGCCGACTAGACTAGGTGTCGGCGGATAATGCTCGGTAATATGGGATATAATGCTCTCAGTAATGCTCCACAAAAGGCCATATAATGCTCCAAATAATGCTGATAATGCTCCGCCGGATGGAATATAAACACCTGAACCTTGCGGTATTGGGCTAAGAAAAACGCTATAATATTGCACCCATGCTATGAGAAACACATAATACAATATCAGGTAAACATGTACGCTAGGTACAAACACAATTATTGAGGCGGCACAAAGAGGATACGCCAAAAGGACTCCTTGACCAGCTTCTGCCTCTGAGTTTCCCTCTCCAAACGGGACTTTCCTTGTTTATGTCTCGCGGTAGCAATATGGGATATGATTATATATACTCTTCTTCCCTGACAATGTTGTATGGCATGCCAGGCACACTAACTTGCCACAGTCGCTTTTGAGCGGCTCATCTGGGAACTCCCGCACCCGTGTTTCGGCACTGATGGCCACTTCAGTGCGTCGAGGCTGTCCATGAGCTACTCGCGTCCTTTTAGAAACATTTTCAGACTTGGTAATAGCAGTTTTCTGAAAAGACCGCTTCCTCGCTATCGCGGCAGGATGTGCAGTTTCCAACTCGACGACGTCACTATCATCAGAGGACTCCGCCAAAAGCTCAACTGGAGCAAGCCCAGCTTCCTCCACGGCATCGCGGCGAGTCAGCCATCACCGTTGGCTGCTAGTTAGCAGGTCTTACACAATGGTCAATGTCCGTTGAAAGTCCAGCGTTACCCTTCGACAAAGACAAAGTCATGGACTCTTGCTTCAATGAAGAATTTTTTTGTAACATTGTGAACGGTAATCGGGTAAGGTCTGGAATATGTGCGTGTGCGCACCTCCACCGTTCCATGCTAGCTCACGTAATCATTTGTTTCGTTGGTTCGGCATTGTTACCATGTTACCTGGATCTTCAAAAAGTAAGTACACAGTACTCCATGATCCATGGTAGATCTACTCAGTAGTGTTGTTAGTTGCTGGCCGAAGATAGACTTCCGGGACCGGAAGTTGCTGCGAGAGTTTCCACACTGTCTGTGCTGGACAGTAGCTGGGCCTGGCACTGCGTGCCACGATCTGTTTGGTACCATGCATGATGACTGATGTGTACGGACGTCGGTGGTCTATCGCTTGTAGTAATACATCGCGTATAGTAATAAATGTTGCCAATCAAAGACCAACGCTATAGCCGGTGCGAATCTGTACTTGACGAATTGACGATGTGTGTAGATCTACTATGTAGTCATGTAGAACGTCGTATTGCCATTTTTGGCCTCGTAATGCTTTATAATGCTCGTAATGCTCCAGGTGGTGTATAATGCTCGATATAATGCCGGGATTATCCGCCAACACCTACCCTCCTGCACACAACCATCACCACTGTGAGGACACTTCCGTAGACATTCCATGGAAAAGAAAATGAAAAGCATGGAAAAGAAAAAGGACCAAAGAACTACAATTTTGTTCTATAAATGACTATATTCTCCTTGACTTTCCATCCGAGTTCATAAATAATTCCATGGCTGAGTTTCTACTTTTTATAGGGAATAAAAACCTGTACAAAACCGGGGGCGTCGCCGATAAGCCGGACGCTCAATTCAAGGGACCTTCAAAACGTGGTCTCTGTTACCATGTGGTCTACTTATCCAGGATCATTTGACTGGAAATAACATCCCTTGATCATGAGTTTGTCAATGATTCCCTCCCTTTCTTTACCCATTGTGCAAACTCAAGCTGGACAAAAATCTATTTCATTCCTTGGTGCTGACCAAATACCTTCGCACAAATCATGTCCGATTCATTTCGCCAGGAACTTTACACATTCATTCATCTTGGGCCCGGCACCCTGTAAGAAGACCTTAGGGCCTGTTGGGAATGCCCAAGTAATATTTTTAGTAATGAAATACAATACAATAAAAAATACAAATCAGTTTCTTTGATCTTCTAGCATACCATGTACTACAGATGGTCGCATTATCCGAATATTAGTACTAGCAGTCACCTTTCGTTGCTTCCAGGTTTTACAGAACACATGTATAGCCCATTATTTCCCATGCTCACTAGGCACCAGCGGATTATGCCGGCATAATTTGGTGGTGGAGGGGGGGGGGGGGTGCAATTTTGTCACAGCAAAGGGTCCATCTCGAGATGGCTTGTCCTTCGGGTAACAGTACTGCTGCAGTAGCCACCGAGGCTGCAGAGGCTGCAGGCTTGCTTTCCACTAGACATTTTAGAAGTATATGCACATGTAGATCATGAATTTCATAATTCTAGGATACAAAGACTTCATGATCAGCTCTTGGTGCCAGTTTTTCTATAATTGGCGCTGAAATGAGCAAGGCCAGAAAAGACAGTGATAAAGTAACCAAGGTATACGTTCCGGAGAACAGCGCTGGGTAACGCGAAGCTGTCAAAATAGAAGGCGGAACATTTCAGCGCCCGGAATCGGTGTGCGACTGACAGCGGTGCAGATACATGTATAGCAGGTGCCGGTGAGAGTGTGCGAGTGCGGTTTCGGGCGCGCTGGATGTTTACCAAAGTACACACAAGGGAAACAGTGGGGCTGGTACCCAACTGTTTTCCCTGTGTAGTTGTTACTTGTGCCCCACTCTTTCCCATGTGTTCACTTTAATATTTTCTTGGCTCACTCTCTGAGTTATTACCACCAATAATTCAGATCGCTATTCAGTCCAAGTTTGTTCAAAGGTCAAACCTCCATGAATTGTGAGGGATAGATTTCAGCAGCGACTCTTAGCATTGTTGGCATTTGCTGCGACGATATCCATCGGGCTTTGGACGGTGACGGCTAGGATTGTTGACCACCAATGACGACTTATCGGCTAGGTAAGACGTTTGAACACTAGGATAGGACTCGGATGGAGAGCCAAGGTGAAATTTATAGAAAATAAAAGGACCAAAGAACTACAAGTAAGTTACGCGATAATGTCCACTGACACCACCAGTTACTTGACGATCACCTCACGCGATAAAATTGCACGACCCTGACCAACGGTACTGACGTTCTACAAATAACTGCCAGTCAGCTGTATGTAGCACGTCTTGGATGCGCACTCCAACAGCCTTCCAAATTGGAAGGTTCTAAGTTCTAGGAACAAAAAAGGGTTGAAGGTTATCGCATGCGACGCTAAAGGCAGATACGAAGCCAGATGGCAAGCCAGATGCAGAGGAGCTGCATGCACCAGCTTGGGTATGTAGCCTTTTGTAGGTCATGACGGCTACACATAGTCTTGCCCAGAGTCAGAGTTGAAATAACATCAAGTTAGTAACTGGTGTTGTTAGTGGGCATTATAGAGTAACTTGTAGATCTTTGGTCATTTTTAGAGTTTTTCAGTGGAATTGTCATGGCGATGATGACGTCCGATCAGATCGACCATCTCCACGTACTACGTGACATAGCTATTCCAAAATCTTCGGAACTAATCCACCTTCCCATCGGATGAGGTTGTGGAGTTTCGAGGAGTTTCGAGGTGATTCGTTTTTCGGAAGAGGCCAATACGGCCACCTCTTCAGAAAAACGAAACTCCTCGAAAAGTCAAAGAGTGACCATTCGAACGCGCCCTAATTATGCAAGGCGACTCTACTACGCATAGACTGGTAGACATGAAACATAAGAACGACCCAGGGACTGGGTACAAGGCTAAACCCCAGGTTCTTCAGCAATCGACAGTACTGCAGTCAACTTGAATTATCCAATAAGTAAAATATCAAGGCTGTACTGCATCTACGAGTTACATTATTTTGTACTGTCAGCTCTATCGAGCGTGAATAGTCAGGAATGCATGCATGCATGACTCCATGAGTGTGTGTGTGTATGTGTGTGTGTGTGTGTGTGTGTGTGTGTGTGTGTGTGTGTGTGTGTGTGTGTGTGTGTGTGGTTTGTTTGTCTGTGCGGGTGTGTGTGTGTGTGTTGTGTGTGTGCATGTGCGCGCGTGTGTGTCCGTGTATGCAAACAAATGTGTTGCCACTGCGTGCGCTCTGCTTTTGTAGTTCGTGTCGCAAGTTACGTGGCAACGTTCACCGCCTTTTAAATGTGCTTCGCTGGCCGCGGTGATCACCCTTGGTATTGGTATTGTACTGGGATTGAATGCACCTCTGGTGGCTGGGTGTGTATTACTCTGTATCTACATTGCACTGTGTATTGGTGTACCATTTGCACTATGCTTCAAACGCATGATGAGCGTTTCCAATGAAACTACGGCTGCGACAGCAACGGTGGAGGCGAATGCATCCGGTGCTGCCCCAGTACCCAAGGTCGTACCGCCCGTAGCTGTGCCACCTGACCAGCCAGGACCACCTCCGGCAGCAGCTTTTAATCCAGCCTATCCTCCAGCGGGCGCAGCAGGTGCACAGTATCCAGTCGAAAGTGCTGCTGACCCTGCCGTAGCGTCCGCGCCACCAGCACACCCTCCAGCTAAGCTTACCAGCTAAGTCTCTGAGCCCACTGCTGCGAGGCCGCCATCAGCCGCCAATCCGGTCCAGACCCCGGCACACCCAGTCCAGACCCCGGCATACCCAGCCCAGACACGAGCATACCCAGTGAATCAGCAAGCTGTTGCCGGTGTCAGCGGGGACCTACATGCACATGCACATGCACA
The DNA here is from genome assembly GCF_964019385.1 of Sycon ciliatum. NCBI lineage: Eukaryota > Metazoa > Porifera > Calcarea > Leucosolenida > Sycettidae > Sycon > Sycon ciliatum. The sequence goes on along the minus strand of NC_088650.1, from coordinate 12,572,576 downwards.
TGTACCCATGTACCATGTACCATGTACCCATGTACCATTGTAGCTATGATGCAATAACTGGCGAGAATGGAATTGGAAATTGCTCTAAACCGTCGTTTTACACAGTCAATTCTCTCGCGTCCTGCGTAGCCACGTTTCGTAAGACATAGTGTACATCATACACGAACCTTGACGAATTATTGTCACCTTGCGTTTTGCCAGCCTTTAGCCTGTAGTCCTGCACGCATCGTGTATTGCTGGACAAAGAGAATTGGGTTTTCTCAGGGCCTGGCGCACATCTTTATGCGTGGTCACATGTACGTTTTCTTGCATTTTTCAACTAATTCTTATGGTTAGACTGTACACTGGACACCCTTCTAGAGAGCATTGTACTGCAGTGCATGGTATGCATGATCAATCATTTACCTTCCATGATGTAGGACGATAACATGACCTTCTTTACTCCAACAGCTTTTTTGCCACGTAAGGGTATACCTTGTATAGCTTATAATTATGAACTAGATTCCTGTTTCTCACCATAATTCCTGTTTCTTTTGTTGTTTTTCTCACTTCATCTAGTTTTGGTTTGCCACTCTTTTTTGTTCCTTTTCATCTCCTTATGATCGTTTTTCGGGCCTCTTTGTAGTTGAGCCACCGAAGTAAAAATTAATAAGTTTCAATACAAAACAATGGTGGAAGCGCCAGACTGAATTCAGGTTTGTTTGTTTGTATTTAGTTTGATTCGCAAATTCAAACGGGCATAGAACCCAATAACATGAAAGCGAATATGAAAAATTATAATGAGAATGAGAATTTAAATGCTTAGATCTTCAGCATAGAGTCAGCGGTACATCAGAGGGAGATCGGGTACAACAGAAAGAAAACAGAAAAAACAGAAGATTTCGCTTGTCTTCAGCATCTACAGGGCACAGGTATAGGGGATTAGCCCCATCCCTCACACAAACAAGTCAACAAAGAGGCATCTTTGGATTGAGGAGTGCTGGTTTCGAAACAACTGGTTTGAAGCTCAAAGTAGAGCTGGTGTTAGCTCAGAGCAGAGCTGGTGTTAGCTCAAAGTAGAGCTGCGGTTAGCTCAAAGTAGAGCTGCGGTTAGCTCAAAGTAGAGCTGCTGTTAGCTCAAAGTAGAGCTGCGATTAGCTCAAAGTAGAGCTGCTGTTAGCTCAAAGTAGAGCTGCTGTTAGCTCAAAGTAGAGCTGCTGTTAGCTCAAGGTAGAGCTGCTGTTAGCTCAAAGTAGAGCTGCTGTTAGCTCAAAGTAGAGCTGCGGTTAGCTCAAAGTAGAGCTGCGGTTAGCTCAAAGTAGAGCTGCTGTTAGCTCAAAGTAGAGCTGCTGTTAGCTCAAAGTAGAGCTGCTGTTAGCTCAACGTAGAGCTGCAATGCTAAATGGATGTAATATAGCGCAAGGCAGAGCCGCAGCAAATAGCTAGATAACACCAGTTGTGAGAGTGGACCCGGTTAGTGGGTACGATAATATTATGATGGTGTGACTAAGTTGGATAGGGAGGGATGGTGGGAAAAGAAACACTGCTGAAGCACGATCCGTTGTCTGGAAGAGCACAACAGGGCAAGCAAGATTTGTTTTTCTTTTCCGCAAAAATGGGCTGGTGCCATTTGTGATTACGCAGCAAAACAAAGCGCATGACGTCAGTCTTGAAAGCAGTACAAAGCAATGCAGTGCAGTGTGTGCACTAGTTCGGATTGTTGCTAACAAGTACTAGCACAGCTAGTACACCATTACCTGCGTGCGAAACTGCCAAGCATGATGGATGGCACGGATGTCGCTGGGGAGGGCATTCCATAATACAGCACCCTTGCAAGCAAAGCACCCCCGCCCGGGAACTGAATGGGAAACTGGCACGCACAGGCCCATGGCAGATTGGAGCCGAGTAGGGCCGGGTGCAGCTGGGGTTAGCAGGGCTTGCAACTCTGGACTTGCCAGTGCATAACGACAGCGTCACACCAGGTATGCTAGCTTCTGATTGAAGACTTCTGCCACACGGAACACTGCCATGCACTCCAGCAGGTCGCGGGCAGACGACCACGGAGGGCGGCCAAAGACAGCACGAGCCCCACTGTTCTGCAGGACCTGTAGACGGTCGAGGTACCTTCTTTGCAGTGAGCTAGAGTACGCGTTTGAAGCATACAGCAGGTCAGACATGATCAGCGATCTAAAGTAGGTCATGCATGACTGGTGATTCAGGCAGCGGCGCATTCGCCAGAGTGCTCCGATCTTCTGCGACACGCGTGCAGAACATTTGGCAATGTGGGCGTGCCAGGACATGCCGGAATCGATTGTGGCGCCAAGATAACGATCACTTAGCACACTAGGCAGTGAAGTGGCATGGCAGACGACCTGTAGATCAGCTGTGTGCTGACGGCCGGCTTTATGAAGCGCTCCATCAAGTCTTTCAGGTTCATCGAGCCTGGATTCGCCAAGAGCAATATGAGTGAATTACAGACCTTTGCTGACATGCTTTTAGCTGTCACTAATTATCTGTTTCAAAAACAAAATGAAGGCTTTGCTGAGAAGTGGGGGATGTAGTGCGCGCAGCGCCAAGAACCTCACACATAGGACTCAAGTCTTGGTAGACGCCTGTTAGCACCACAAAAATCCACCAATATCTGGCATGAATTCCGACACGGTCAGGACTCAGTAGCATCTTCATTGCATTTAGTTACACAATCATAGACACTATCTTTCTATTTAGCTTAGAGTTAGACATGCGTGAAAAATTATTTCCTCCCTCCGCATACAGTTATGCACACTGTACAAGTTCTTGAGGGATTATTTACGTACTCGGTTTGTGATGTGAAAATTGGTTTTCCAAGTACGGAGGCCCAGTGAGGACTTTGTTCGTGGCCTGAGTAAAGAACGTTACATGTAATTCGAAGTAGTGCACTGCAAAGTGCTGCTATTCGTGATACGAAGTATTGCCTTGGGCAAGAGCTGAGTGAGTTATGTCAGGAGCTCAACGATGCGCACTTGTGTAGAGTGGAAACGATCAATAAATTTATATGCCATGTGGGAGAGAACAGCTTCTCCCCAGAGCAGGAAGTTGTCCAGACATTGCCTGGAAAATAGTATTATTATAATTATTTTAATACTATTATTCCACTACCAAAACTTCAGAGGCTAAACAACGGCAGCTGCCGCCTTGCTAGCAACACAATGAAGCTGCCTCTTGCGGGGCAGGATAGCTTCCAGTGCTCTCAAATCAACTTGAAGGCCCTGGACGCGCGTGGTTTTGATTGTGCCAAGCGACACCTGACTGTTCAGTGCCCAAGGTGTGCCGTATGAATGTCAGCACAAACGATGCGTTGTCCTTGCGCGAGGCGAGTCGGGAACGTTCGCAGATACATGGCTAAGGCTGGACATAGCTTCAAGTTAGTTCTCGGATCGCTCTAGCCTGCAGAGTATAGAAAGTGACAGCAACGTCTGTGGGAACTACATGACTGTAGTTTACTCAACTCGTCTGCTGTGTGGTGGTAGCAGATTTCGTGCCGGAATGGTCCATTGGACAGAGACAGTGCTTGCTAGGAGCTGGAATTTATCTTCAGGTAATGAATGAGACAATGTGCCTTGAATGTCCTTGTCCGATCGTTTTCGTTTACATTTTCTCCTGTTCCGACTTTAACGAACACCCATCACTTAGTTTTATCAGCTGTTTGCGTTCGGGCAAACATTACCTGGCTACCAATCGGTTTGCGTGGTGTAGCCAAGGAGATTTTGTCTGTTCCTGGTTGGAAGTTTACAAAGATGTATAATAGTTTATCATTCGTTTAGTATGGATTCCGATAGCTTTTTGCCATACCTAAGCAGTCAAAATTTTATTCCTGCATTTTTGCACTCCTTAGAGCTGTATTGACTGCTTATATTTGACTCCTTTGTAGGGATGAAACACATGCTTTGGCTGGTCGTGATAAATCAAATATTTACTCGGTACTAGGTCAAATTAGGTAATAAGAAACTCGTAAAAGACCTCGGCTTCACCTCGGTCTTGTACTGGGCTTTTGTGTCCTACATGTAAATGTATGTAGTATACCTCTTGCCCAGTCAATATTAGATACCTAATAAGGCTATTACAGTTGTATGTACTTGTGCGTTGATTGGCGAGTGGTGGATCAGCCACAAAGTAAGACTGCTAGCGCCGTATCTTTCCAATACATTTGCAGTCCACGTACAGGTAGTATAGCTAGATTCGATGTATCCATCACAGTTAGCCCTTGGCGGGTGGATATTAAGTGCTCGCAGAAAATTCCCCAAACTCTGGTGTATTGGGGATGCGTTTTGCATGTTGCAGAAGTGACAAGGAAGAGGAGCAGAAATAAAGGAGTAAATTATTATCTACAGTAAGATCGGGCGCCGAAGAACGCAGGGGCTCAAGCGCAGCCTAGGAAAGTTCTTAAATTTTTGATTCTAGCCAGACCGTTCTTATTCACACGCGCTCGGCGAGTCGAGAGACGTCATGACGTTTGTCATGTACATGTACATTGTACATGTACATGTAGTGCTGTAGTACATGTACTTCTAAACTAGTGGGTGTCGTAAATGGGAATGACTGTACATGTAGCAGTTACTGTTTACACGTGTACATGACATCATTGACATGTACTCACCTCCCATACATGTACAATGTAGATCTACGTACAATGTAGATCTAGTGTAAATTTTGCCGGTTTTCCAGCCTGGGTGTTCTTCGGCGAGGTGTTCTTCGGCGCCCGATCTTACTGTACTGCATGTGTGGTATGTGTTTCTGCCGGCTTCAATGCTTTCCAGCACAGAAAATGCCTAATTCCTGAGCATTATTCTCCAACATAATACTCTTGGGAAAGCTCTGTCTGCTGCATTGGGCACTTACCTGTGAATGGGGAAGCTCGCTTTTTTATTTATTTTTTTTTTTTACAAAAAAACACACCATTTGACGGCACAAAGCAGCAAGGCAGCGATGATTTAACGCGAGTAATACATTAAATTGCTATCATTTTACACAGTGTTACTATTAGAGCTGGAATGACAACTACCCAAACATGCCTGTTGTTGGTCTGCTATTGCCAGTCAGACCTATTTCCTTTCCACAGCCCTTGAACGAATTCACAGTGCTAGTTAGCAGCGGTACTGTGTCTGTCTGTGGCCTACTGCAGTGACTTTGGTCGAGTTGGAGCAATGGAGCAATTCCCAATATCAGGTACCCTGTGGTTGCACTCTGAGTATCACACTGAAAATATCGTGGCCAGCAACATAAATATAAAACATATACGTGTTATTTTCACTGGTATAGCATTAAATTTGCTTTCCAAGGAATCGCTTCAAATGTGAACCATCAGTGGTATTATTGTGTTAGAGCCGCATGTACCTTTTGAACCTGTACGAATACCTGATGTCTTAGCCAGGCATACACACAGGCAGGCACCATACGTGTTGCCCTGATAATGCTCAATGCACAAGAAGCTATTCACAGCCAGTCGGTAGGATGGAAGCCAACCACACATGTACATGTAAATATCCTGACAGGGGTGACATACTGATTGAATAGCGCGTAAACTTGAGGCTCATTGCCACTAGTTGAGCGAATGGAAACGGGAAAAGTATGAAGAAAATGTTTTTGAGACTCGAATCGTGTAAAACAGAGAGGTTCCAGGCTGTCAAATAGAGTGCTCAATACCGAAAGACAGAGTTAGTTCAAACAATAAATGGAGACTCAAATCATGTATAGTCAATGTGTACTTTGTTGAGAGGCGGTGGCCACTGTTTTGTTTCTCGCTATGCTTACAAAGACGAAGAGAAGCAGGAAGAGTATCTTGATGACTCCGTGAATGATGTAGATAGAGGTATGTAGCTGTGAGAGGATAGTCAACTGTTTGTCGTATTTCTCGTAAACTTGATTGCTTGCGGCATGCCTTCGGTTATTGGAAAGACTTTGTGTTGTTGTTGTTGTTGTTGTTGTTGTTGTTGTTGTTGTTGTTGTTGTTGTTGTTGTTGTTGTTGTTGTTGTTGTTGTTGTTGTTGTTGTTGTTGTTGTTGTTGTTGTTGTTGTTGTTGTTGTTGTTGTTGTTGTTGTTGTTGTTGTTGTTGTTGTTGTTGTTGTTGTTGTTGTTGTTGTTGTTGTTGTTGTTGTTGTTGTTGTTGTTGTTGTGGTTGTTGTTGTTGTTGTTGTTGTTGTTGTTGTTGTTGTTGTTGTTGTTGTTGTTGTTGTTGTTGTTGTTGTTGTTGTTGTTGTTGTTGTTGTTGTTGTTGTTGTTGTTGTTGTTGTTGTTGTTGTTGTTGTTGTTGTTGTTGTTGTTGTTGTTGTTGTTGTTGTTGTTGTTGTTGTTGTTGTTGTTGTTGTTGTTGTTGTTGTTGTTGTTGTTGTTGTTGTTGTTGTTGTTGTTGTTGTTGTTGTTGTTGTTGTTGTTGTTGTTGTTGTTGTTGTTGTTGTTGTTGTTGTTGTTGTTGTTGTTGTTGTTGTTGTTGTTGTTGTTGTTGTTGTTGTTGTTGTTGTTGTTGTTGTTGTTGTTGTTGTTGTTGTTGTTGTTGTTGTTGTTGTTGTTGTTGTTGTTGTTGTTGTTGTTGTTGTTGTTGTTGTTGTTGTTGTTGTTGTTGTTGTTGTTGTTGTTGTTGTTGTTGTTGTTGTTGTTGTTGTTGTTGTTGTTGTTGTTGTTGTTGTTGTTGTTGTTGTTGTTGTTGTTGTTGTTGTTGTTGTTGTTGTTGTTGTTGTTGTTGTTGTTGTTGTTGTTGTTGTTGTTGTTGTTGTTGTTGTTGTTGTTGTTGTTGTTGTTGTTGTTGTTGTTGTTGTTGTTGTTGTTGTTGTTGTTGTTGTTGTTGTTGTTGTTGTTGTTGTTGTTGGGGTTTTGGTTGGACTAGCTCAATCTCAAAATATGTGTGTGTGAATAATCAGACTAGCATGGTTCACAAGTCTTTGAAGGTTATCTTAGTAAATCATTCAGGGCAGGTCACAGCACGTCAGTCGTCATGAAAGGCACAGTTTTCGCGTGGGTGATGCACTGTTGAACAGACAGATCTGATATTACAGTCTCCACAGCCTTGAGATAGAATGGTATACATTTAGTCTTAGATCATGCACTAAGTTCTCTGTTTGGCAGATTCAGCCTATAGTGCATCATCCTTGGTGATACTGATTGATCGTGCATCATCCTTGGTGATACTGATTGATCGTACCCATGCATGTACCACATCCACATTGTATTTGTTATCGAAGAGACACAGAAACATTTATGCTGTTGAACTGATCTGCTTTGCTCAACAGGGAGTTGTGGGATACTCCTGATCATCGTTTCAATCCTATTCGTGCTGACCGGCGCGGCCAACACTGCCACCGGCGCCATCACAGAGTCCATGGCCTTGGTTGGAATCGGCATTGCCTTTCTAGTAGCCAGTATTGTAATGCTTGTGGCTGGCTGCTGCATCAAGAAAACTGCAGGACACGGCGCGAGAAGAACATCTCTGACCCATATCGCTTCCAGTATGGCCTACCAAGACTGCTCCAATTCCCCACAGGTGCTCGATCCGGTGCACATTAACGTAGCGCTGCAGAGGAAGCGCTTATCGACAGTGAGTGAGCTCAATGCTGATTTACTTCCCACCATCACCAACCCCTTGTACCTGACCGAGGAGAGAAACCTTGCAGAGATGCCCCACGCCAGGGGTCCACAGCTGACCTATCTACAACAGGCCATACTTCCTAAAGTAGTAGGAACAGACATTTCTCCGGCCAACAGCAGTATTACTCCGTGCATGATTGCCGAACCTACAGTCGTACCGGGTACTGCTTGCGCCGTATCCAGTACTCTTAGAACCCCCGATGAACATAGCACTAGATGTGCCAGTCCCAGTCCAAGCGAATCAGAGTTATAGCATCCTGACTTTCACTGTTTGCGAATGAACTGAGAATGTAAGCTCTACACCACACGAGTACACGTTGCATTTACGGAGAGAATAAAACTGACAATTCCTATTGCAACTCCTCAGCTTGATCTTTATCTTTGATTCATAAGAAAATTTAATTCGGAAGGTGACCCAGTTTAATCATGATAATGATTGTGAAATGAGTTGAATCATTGAATTACTTGATCCTAGAGGGTGGTGGCGTTCCCACGGCGGATGCGGAAAACTCGGCTTCCAGCCGAGTCTCACGGGAACGTTGAAATTTTAATTTATTGCGGTGTTAATGGAAGAGGGCGTGTGGACTCTACCCTAAAACTGCTTATGAAGTTGCAGGAAGTTCTGTCAGTGAAAATGAAAAGTTCCAATGCCGCAGCGATCCAAATTATGTGAGCAGACAATAAATTTAAAGAAACCATTATACATGTACACTGTACTTTGAACTACAGGTAACACTTGAAGTACAATGTTATTATTATTATTATTTTATTTATTTTACTAGGGTGTTTCCCACAGACCTACATGTAGATACTTTTCAGTTGCATCACCGGGATTGGAATCTGGAACTTTGACGTACGCAGTGATTGTTGCTGCGACGTTCCACACAAGTCAATATGATCTGTACCCCTGTGAGATGAACTATACTCCTTGGTGATTAACGTGACAGCACAAATTGGCCAAAGAATAAGTTTTTTTTACAAATTTAGCTGCATCTTGAAGTTGATTGTTCCAACTAGGTTCGTTAGTTGCATCTATTACATATATATTTTTTTCACCGGCTGCTACTTTATGGCATCGTCGATAGCTGCCATCGGGAACGTTGCTAATTCACTTACTTTTTGGGGATCAGTGTGTTGTATCGTTCATCGTGTTCCGAAACGATTCTAATGAACAACTTCTACTGTCCATTTGATGCCCGAGACTTTCCATCGGCATCGGACGTGTCTGAGGTTTTTCAACAAAACGGACCTTGCGGCATTAGTACAGCTGCTGCATCACAATCATTATTTCATGTGCAAAGACTAAGTATGCAGCTACATCATACCATCATGTACTGTACTCAACCGGCGGACAGAACTGTGCTTGATTGTTCATGAACTATGTACACATGTACATGAACATTCAGTTTGTGGCAATAAAACTCATAACTGTTTACACATAAATTGTAGACTACTCATCATTCTGTTTTTTTATTCAAAGTTTTAAATGCAGCAAGTACGTTTGCCTTCGTTGTCCAGCACAAGCGAAGAAGTGGACCTATCGGTCGACTTCAACGCCAAAATGCACATAATAATAATAATAATAATAATGTGAAAAGGAAAAGGACATATGGATACGAGTTAAACGTAACTCTCAATCACTGTAACTGGATACTATATATAGTCAGAAAGTGCAATAACTAGGCACAAAACTGACAAGAGTACTGAGACATTCGACATCCTGACACGTTGCGCTAACCGACAGCCTTCTAACTTGGAAGGTTCAAGGTTATGGAAATACCAAAGAGGGGAAGACAAGCGCAAAGAAAACGAGCAAAAGCAACAGTCCCAACGAAACAAAGAATGTCGATTGTTACTGGACGATGACGAGACCAGTACGATATTTGACAAAGCGGTCTAACTACAATTCGAAGCAGCAAAGCAGCACACCACCCAACTTGGGTGGGTCATAAATATCAAAGATAACTAAAGAAAGGGGAAGCTTTGCGAAAACGAATTGTACAAGCCGAAAGCCAAACTCCTACAGTACTCCTCCTGCATGACATTGTGATGGACAAGTTGACTACAAAACAAGTTGTTTCACACGACGTACGTTTCGCCGTATGGTTCGCGACGGCTCATCAGGTGTGCAATTTGAAACTCCGTTGTTGAGCCATAAATAAATTGTCAGTTTTGTGTCTAGTTATTGCACTTTCTGACTGTATATAGTATCCAGGTACAGTGATGGAGAGTTACTTTTAACTCGTATCCATATGTCCTTTTCCTTTCCACATTTATTTATGGCTCAACAACCGAGTTTCAAATAATATTAATAATAATATTAATCTTCACTAGTTTGAGGGAAAGAGACAATAATAATATTAATAATAATAATAAGTACAATTTGAAACTCGGATGTTGAGCCATAAATAAATGTAGAAAGGAAAAGGACATATGGATACGAGTTAAAAGTAACTCTCCATCACTGTACCTGGATACTATATACAGTCAAAACTCGTATCCATATGTCCTTTTCTCTTCTACAATAATAAGTACGTTTATGTATCCGATGATATTGAACGAATGTCTAATTCTATTCTGGAGGGCGCGCAGCCTCGCGTCGTTTTGCGATGTACGGTAGGAAGTGTGCTAAAGTTTCATTTACAGTACATGTACGTGTATCTACAAGTAGTCATCTTCGTTCTTGGCGAGTCCTGTATGGCGGGACGGGGTCTGTGGAAGAGAGTAAGTTACATTTATAAAGACAGGTAAGTCTAACAAATGAGGACTGAGACCTTTACAGCAGGATTTTTACGCCCGAAAACAGGGGCATGATTTAACAAGCAGGTTGTCAGTCTAGATTTTATGCACAGATGGCGAAAAAGCGCAGAATATTTGTAATGAGATGAAAAGCAGAAATAATAAGAAATAATAAGAAAAGATGACATGAAAGCCTGCTCACAACCCCGCCCAGCCTTGCGAACTGGGAATGTTGGATTAAGAACCCGGTAGAGAGATAGAGAGAGAGATAGAGAGAGAAAGAGAGAGAGAGTTAGAGAGAGAGAGAGAGAGAGAGAGAGAGAGAGAGAGAGAGAGATAGAGAGAGAGAGAGAGAGAGACAGAGAGAGACAGAGAGAGAGAGAGAGGGAGAGACAGAGAGCGACAGAGAGACAGAGAGACAGAGACAGAGAGACAGAGAGACATAGAGAGGGAGAGAGAGAGCGGGAGAGAGAGAGCGGGAGAGAGAGAGAGAGAGAGAGAGAGAGATAGATAGATAGATAGATAGATAGAGAGAGAGAGAGAGAGAGAGAGAGAGAGAGAGAGAGAGAGAGAGAGAGAGAGAGAGAGAGAGAGAGGGAGACCGATAGAGAGAGAAAGAAAGAAAGAGAGAGAGAGAAAAGAGAGAGAAGAAGAGAAGGAGAGCGAGAAAGGCAGAACTCGATAAAGAAAGACCAAGCTATTCTTATGGCAACAGTAGGCGACCAGACCTAAGTGAAATAGATCAAATATCGCCAGGTAACTGCCTAAATCGCGTAAACGAAGTCATGTGAAACGATTCCCAATACACACTACGTCTTGGTGTACACCACATGGATTACCTCGGAGTGAAGTGGCCAAGACAGTTGCCTATGCACACCCTACGCTTTCTGGGTAACAGGAAACACAGGACGCTGCTGTAATGGAAGCAGACACTAGATGTACTGGTACCTTGAAAAAGGCTTGAAGTGAGACAAGAGGTACTGATGTACGATCTCTTACCCCATTCAGGTCATTCACTCTTTTTGCTTTAGTTATTGGCAGAAGTCCATGTAATGCACCCAGCACAACAGAACGAAGTTCAGAGTTTTTCCGTTATTGATGGTGTTCGTTTATGCTAGGTTACTAACTCGAGCATACGTGTTGGCAGAGGAAGGTTGCGAACCATGAACAAAACCGCAATCGGAGAAAGAGTGATAAATGCATATGAAGATGGAGAAAAGATAGAGAAAAAGAGAGAAAGAGAGAGGAACAAATAGAGACCGACAGATTGATAGACAGATAGACAGAGAGACAGATTCAGGCCAAAGTTCAGAAATTTAAACAGTTCTGCAGAAAAAGCTGTGCAAATCTGTTGTTAAAATTCTAGAGGCAGAGGTACTTCTAAACCAGACTGAAAACGCGGATGAAAGGTTAGCAGTCATGATAATATGCATGCAAATGTAGCTCTGAGACGGAGACTAAGCTGTTTCCGACCGATTTCCATTGCCGACTGTTAAAATCGTGTGTAGCAGGATTACCTGACGCGGAGTCGAGTATCGTTCTGAGACATAGTCTGATGCCTGCCGTCTATCCCATTTGGCACACGTATCCGACCCTGAAGTACTTGCAATGGACATCGTTCCACTGGCCAGCACGCTGAAACTTTGTAAAGACCATCATGCAGTGCTCAAAGTTGTGCCAGTTGTCAGGTTGGCCGGGCGCCCAGTTTTTGTAGCTCAGCCCGTCTCCATTTGGCCATCGCCAGTCACCCTCGTGGCCTTCGTCGGTAGCGCCTAACCACGCGACAAAACCAGGATAGGCTCGTATGGCTTTCATGAGGTCAGCCTCGTCTTCCTTGCTTCGCACCATAGCCAACGCCATGCCTCTCCGCTCGCAGTCCTCTTTGGCCTGGTAGTAGTTGACTTGCTCCGCAAACGCCACGTACTTGCACTCGGGGCCGGCAAGGGACGGCGCAGCATTAATGCCCATGATGAACAATGCCAATAAGATACACAATGTTGATCCAATCTTATATTTGGCCATCCTCGAGCCGTATAGACACGAGAGCACGTCTTCTTGGCACTATAAATGGACTAAATTGGCCGTAATTATTTTAAATGAAAGCCAAATGGTAATGAAAAATACTGTTCTAAGATTCTTGTTCCTCCTGGTGGCGCTTTTATAGCCGAACAGCGCCAGTGTCGTTGGGTTTCTTGTTCTGGAAATCAGCCTTTTAGATATAGGAGGGCGTTTGTGGTGTTACCGGTAATGAACAACTGTTCCCACCGACAATACCAACTCTAGTATTTGTGTGAACAGTTGTTCATTATCCTCGTTCTGCGCAGCTGACGGCGCAAGGTGAAACGATTAACACATACGTAGGGCAAAAATCTAACACGAAGTTCGCTTACCCCATCCACCGGCTATGCAATATGCTTTTGCAGCGGCGGCGAGAAGCTTGCAATGACCATTGATAGCTTCTCCCAAGGCACTCCACGAACACGCTAATCCTGGCACCACATGTATTGTCCTGCCTGCGTTGATTACGTGTTTTTGTACGACAAGTGAACAATTTCAGTTGGCACGAATGCCTAATTTGAGCGCCTGCGAACATAGGGCAATGCTGCAAAGTGTAGGTAATAAGGTCAGTGACGCCTTGGGTCCATGCACGCAGAAATCTGCAATGCTTCGTTGATCTCAGAGGCATCTTCGTCCCTGACAGATAGTACCAGGGGGAGTAATGAGTTACAGGACCAACGATTGCATGCCAATGTTGCTTTTTGCTACAGTGGTTTCTGCGTGCCACTGTGGAAAAGCCGTCGAAAGGTGTTCGACAGGTCAAAACTGTCATACCAACACATGCGGCCATACATTAGTAGAGTAGCGTTTCAGGTGGAGGAGGGTCTTGTTGTTACTCTGAGTTTCATGAAAAAAACGACTGTAAGACAAGAAAAGGCGCAGCAATACGATAATGTAAGTTATTGTTTCTTACACGCTGTTTGAATAATGGTGTTTGACCGAGTGGTGTCGGGAAGCGTGTCCGCAGGACCAAAGCATGCCACACATTGAGTATAGAGCACGTTTTTATGGGGGATGAAATCGTGAAGTCCTGTGACACTTTGACAAAGTCCCGTTCTTAGTTGAGGTGTTTTTTTATGATAGTGCAAAAACGTTTCTAGAAAGGCAAAGGATATTATGGATACAAGTTAAGATTAACTGTCCACCGCTGTAACTAGATACCATAAAACAGAGAGGTTCCAGGCTGTCCAAGAGAGTGCTCAATACCGAGAGGCAGAGCTGGTTCAAACAATAAACAATACGAGCACAGAGAAAGTGTTTGAAGTCTGAGTTTCACGCACTAAGCGATCATCAGATCACATCAGATGATCATCTAATGTGATCTGATGATCGCTTAGTGCGTGAAACTCAGACTTAAAACACTTTCTCTGTCCTCTTATTGTTTTAACTAGATACTATAATTATACAGTCAGAAAGTGCAACAACTAGGCACAACATTGAGAGAGTACTGAAGCATTCGACGACCTGACTTTCCGACTGTATTATGGTATCTACATGTAATAATTATTACTCAATCTGCGGACAGCATGCTGTTTCGTTCTTTTTGAACTCATCAGCACAGCACAGAGAAAATGAGGCCGAACCTGATAGCAATGGAAATAAAAATTTCCAATCAGGCCCGAACGTACCTTGCCAGAGTGCTCAAACTGACAAGTCAGTGAGCTCTGCATAATGCAAACAGCAAAGGCACTACCCCACGCAAGAGTGCTCAACTGCTACAAGAGCAGGAGCGAAATACTCAATCTGCGGACAGCATGCTGTTTCGTTCTTTTTGAACTCATCAGCGCAGCACAGAGAAAATGAGGCCGAACCTGATAGCAATGGAAATAAAAATTTCCAATCAGGCCCGAACGTACCTTGCCAGAGTGCTCAAACTGACAAGTCAGTGAGCTCTGCATAATGCAAACAGCAAAGGCACTACCCCACGCAAGAGTGCTCAACTGCTACAAGAGCAGGAGCGAAATACTCAATCTGCGGACAGCATGCTGTTTCGTTCTTTTTGAACTCATCAGCGCAGCACAGAGAAAATGAGGCCGAACCTGTAATAATTATTACGATGGTGGACAGTTACTCTGAACTCGTATCCATAATATTCTTTTTCCTTTCCACATGTATTATTGGCTCGACATCCGAATTTCAAAAACATTTCTCTTCACTATTTCCTACTTTATTCTCTCTTACTTTTTGAACATCTTTTCCACCTGTTCATACTGTATGATACATGTAAGTATATGGGGTAGTGCCTTTGCTGTTTGCATTACGCAGAGCTCACTGACTTGTTAGTTTGAGCACTCTGGCAAGGTACGTTCGGGCCTGGTTTAAATCTGGCTTTGGAAATCATTTAGTTTCATTGCCATCAGGTTCGGCCTCATTTTCTCTGTGCTGCGCTGATGAGTTCACAAAGAACGAAACAGCATGCTGTCCGCAGATTGAGTATAATAATTACATGTATATAAAACACCATCAAACACATGTCACTACAGCTTGTCCTCCTGAGTGTGAGTGTAGCTGTTGTCTCCTCGCCGTTTGTTCAAAATCGTGAGTTTCATGGCTCTTCGCTGCGTCTGCAGTACAGTATGTACATGTACATGTATATTGCCAAGGTACTGACCACTGGGCATCACATTTTTTATTATTATTACAAGTATACATGTACTATATGCACATCCCTACATAATAATCGGGGTAATGAAAGACACAAAGACAAAACGAAAAAACGCAAAGACAACAAAGGAGTAGTAGGTGCTGCAGAGCTGTGCTGGTCAGGCGCAGTGCACTCCTCCGACCATTCCGGTCTCGGAATCAACATGAACTGTGCGGGCCAAGGGGGTATACAGATGGGACTTTGCTCTCGGCATGAAAATTATGTCGTGATTCACGAATTGTCGTTATATCCGTAGTCGTTATTAGCGAAGTTGACTGTATACTATGAATGATAGACTTATATGCATAGAGCATCTGAAAATGCGACAGAAATGGGAAAGAGAACATTGAACGACAACCATTTGAACCGTATGTGCACCGGCCGTGTTTCGACGGCGAGACCGGGGCTCTACCAACCGGTTTGCTTAGAAAGGCGATCCTTTCAGCCATTGTGGTGTCAGAGTAAGAACTAACAACACCGCTATTTACACTTTTTCTACATCGTATTTAATATCATGTACGTTGTACATGATATTTTGACCAAAGTTGTGGGTTCGAACACACTTTTTACTTTTCATTCGCTCGCTCGCTCTCTCCTTTTTTTGGTGGACAAAAACATCTCTGGCGTTGATTGCTTTCTTGCTTCGACTTCTGCCGCGCCTTTTGTTCTCGTATTCCCCTTTATGTACTAGTGTTGTGCAAACCCTTCTTGTAGTCTGTCTCATTTTGCCCCGAGATGTTTTCATGCTTAGTGATTATAACTCTCATCATTCGCTCCCTTGTCACTGGACAGTTCTCTCCGTTTGGTTTTAGCGAATTCAAATAAAGAAAACAACAACATTCTTTTTTCCGCCGTGATCGAAGTTTGTGGATTCGAATCCTATTCTGGGCAATTTTGTCTTCTTTCTACATGTATTTCAACGATTCTTGCGTTCAGATTACTCAGTAGGAATAACAAAGTGAAGATAATGCTTTCTGACTTGTTGTTTTCCTTTTTCCACCAATCTCCTTGGCCACTTTGCAGGCCTAAATATGCAATAATAAAATAATGTACAATTTTGAACGTGTTTTGTCCGCAAAAGCGATAAAATGCCTGGTGACCCCCAAAACGCTCATGGTAAAGGTTTTCTATTGGCTAACCCCCTTCCGAATATTCAAATGAAACCTTCGGCAAACTCTCCATCATCGTTCACAATGCCTGGTGACCCCCAAAACGCTGATGGTAGGGGTCATTAAATTTTATTGGCTTACCCCCTTCCGAATAATCAAATGAAACCTTGGGTAAACTCTCCGTCTTCGTGCCCAACATATTTGAAGTTTCCAAATTGGTAGGACATACTGTATACATATACCCCTATTCTTAGGGTCCATGTAGCAACCTTTATTTAATCCAAGCTGTATCATACCATCTACATGTACATGTATAAGGCATGTACTCCGTCTTCCCAAAGTTTTACGAGAATGTGATAAACCGTTCCAAAGATATTCCATTTCTAACCAACATTGCCCGATTTAACTGCAAACATCAACATTGGCTATTCACCCATCCTGAAGAGGGAAAGGCCCAGTAGGCCTTACACAACTAGAATTTCAGATCTCTTAGATGTTTGTGCTGTGCCTACCCACAAAAATAAATCCATATGCCCAGCTTCAAAATTTCAACCTGTCCCGAACTGCCTTTAGAACATTTCACACAAAGTATTGGTAATAATGAATTCTTTTTTCGTCAAATACTGATGGGCTTTGGTGGATGAATGGAGACAACAAAATGAATGCTTGAGGCTGTGAGATCATACGTTCGTGGTGCCAAAGAGAATTGGAGAAAGAAAAGTCTATCGTTGGTTTAGATGGAGGAAAACTATGATGTAAGGTGCGTGTACATGTTTACAGAGAGGGATTAATAACGGGCAGAAATAGACATCATTGTGAATGGTAAGGGGAGAATAAGAAAGCGTTGAAAGAGACTTGATTACAATGAAGTCTAAGGACTCGAAAATGGTTCCAAGGAAGGCAAATCAGCGCATTAGCTTTTCAGCCCAATCATGAGAATGGAGCAGTAAAACCAATAGTAGACTACACGACCACTGACTCACACAAACTGGCAAACGTACCCAATGTGTGAACTGCAACTGATGTCGTTCCACATGAAGGCGCCATCATTAACGTGGATGCAGTGCTCCACGCCTTGGCCATTGTTCGGCTCGCCATTGCGCCAGTTAGTAAACGTAAACGGATCACCGGTGATCCATTCATATGTTCCCTCCGTGATTCTGTCATTGGCACCGATCCAGAAGTTGGGGTTAGGGGATGCAGCTGCGGCAGTAAAGGCAGCGTTTTCCTCCGCGTTTCGGATCACTGCCAATGTTCCGCCGCGGGCCTTGCATGCATCCCTGGCACCGTCCCAGGAAAGATCCTCGCTATAGGCAACATAGCGCTTGCTGGGAATAAGAACTGACTTGCTTGCCTTAACATTGCTATCGATTCCCGACACTATCGACACCAGACCTTCGACCAATGACCGCAGGGAGGCGATCGCAGCCATGGACTGACCATGTCGCGTTTGCGCTGAATTGCCGACGGCCGTCACGACGTTTGCAAGACGCGCCTCCTCCTTGGCCTTCGTTTGCCACTTCTCCTCACAGCGCCGTCCAGTATAGCCAATAGCACAGTCGCAAGTGAAGGTCTTGTCAACAGCCTTACACTTGCCCGCGTTCAGACAAGGATTGTCATGGCAACCATCGTAATCCTTGCAGAGGAAGTGAGGCTTCGCGACGGCAGAGTATGCTGTGCAGCGAGAGTGTTCGGTACAAGGACTGTATCCCACGCAAGCAGACGGCCTCTCAGAGTCGCCAACTGACGACGAATAGCAGGCAATGAATCTTTGCTGATCCTCCTCGTCGTCGATACCAACAACTCGCAACGTCAGCGAAATCGCGTCCTTAAGCTCGTCCGGTTCCACGTCGGCCTGGGCAATGCGCTTCGCGTACGTATGAGCATTGTAGTTGCCTATACCGGCAGTGGTGAGCATTTGAACAACACAATCATGCCCACCATGCGGCGAAGCATGTCCACCGATGGTGATGAGCATCAGGGCGACAAACAGCACGGAAAACATGCTTACAGTCTACCCAAAAAGTATGGCACTTTGAGCAAGAGAGATCGTTCTCAGTTTCAGGTGAAAAGATCTGGGAAATTATGCCAGAAAAAGATGAAAATTATCTGCAAATCAAGTTACTTTATACCCTAGGTTCACGTACTCAGGTGTGTCGCGAGAGCCTCGGAAAATCTGCTGCAGTTGAAAAATAACGAAGCAATTATCTGAAGTCTGGTATAGATGTGTTACCTGTAGGTTTCCCTCACTGTCCCAGCAAGCCAATGAAAACAATGTTTGTGTTGGAATCACATGCACACTGCGTCTACGTCAATGACAGGTCCCCAGGATGATGATGCATGTATGTGAATGTTTCACACAAGTCTTTTAATCTGGAGCAGAACATGGTATTTTTTCGAATAGTTGATTGGCTGGCGCCCACGTGAGGAATGTTACTCAACATTCCTTGGGACTGCGGGGACCAACCGGGGTTTTCAGCAAGAACTGGGCAATCTATTTTCAGATTATTGTGTCTAGACATTTCACGTCAGACAACCCTAGTTTTGTTCTTGGAATTGGGTGGGTGCGTCCTGTTTTTTCAGAGCTACAAATCTGATGGTCAGCATTTTCGATGGGTCAAAGTGGATACTGCAACTACAATTTACGTAAAACCAAAGTTGTTAGAGTTGTTGAGATATTGGCTATGCCACTCTGCCCACGCCTGTCAGTCTCCCAAAGACCCCCTAGCGATCTTGCTGACCCATTGCACGCCATCCTCCTGGCATCTCCACACATTTGTTGTACACCGCGTACCTATCGCCTCTGTCTGCGCTTTCATGCTCACACCTGCCTGTTGTCCGCCACCCTCCTGGCGATTCCACTCGCCTGTTGCCTCTCCTAGCGCCTTGGTCAGCGCCAGCTTTCTCCCTGTACCTTACGTCACCAGATGCAGCGCTAATTTTGTTGATGCTTATGGCCCTATGTGTTGATAAGCATACTGCTGGGTAGATCCGAGTATCACTTGTCTGATGATTGCCTAGCGGCATGAAACTCAGAGTTACAACCAACCTGAACGTCCTCCGCTGAGTCTGATATAAAACCAAAAGTACATAACTCAAGTTACAAAACAATTTCTCCGAATCAAAGGATTTGCGTTGTGCAATATTTCAAACAAATCCCCCAGCCAAAGCTATGAATAATAATCACTACATGTACATCGATTAATTAAGAACATGTACATGTGTACATGTACCGGGATGTATATTGGACAAGCGGGCTAACACTTGGCCGATAATACCGATCAAAGCAACCGAATTCTGTACCTGACTTCTATCGTGTACCTTGTCGCGCATCATACCGTATTTCCCCGATTTTAAGTCGCAATCGATTGTAAGTCGCATCCTTATTCTCGTTTCAATATTCATGTTCCTCTACTGCCTCGCTGACCCTGTGATCGGAGTGGGCGACGCATTACCGAAGTACAAAGAAAATGGGACGGAGGTATAAAGTTCCACTTGACTGATTTGTTTGGAATGTGCTCTCGTCCTCGAGATCGTGTTGTTCATGATGCAGTCTTTCCCAAAGCCCCAGCAACCTATCATGATGCAGTCTTTCCCAAAGCCCCAGCAACCTATCATGTACATGTCGGTCGCAAACTACAGCGATTCCAGAGAAAACGAAACAGTTTGAAAACACCTCATGGTACACAGAGCCAGAGGCTTGGAGAGGGGATCGGGTGGGGTGGTGTGATAGATAACTGCTCATGGGGAATTGGACATTGTCGCCGGTTGGACTTGGTTAGAGGATCAAGAGGAGGGGAAGCAACAGACGATAATGCAGGTATCTGTGTGATTTGTGACGAACGTATGCTTTGTTGGCTCTTGCAAAACTCATGTTGTGATCAGATTTTCTCTAAACGTCTTTTTTGGTGTTGTGTCACCTAGGGCGTTCCTTTTGCGGATTTGTTGACAGCTCAGCATTGTTTTAGGGCACGTACATGCAGAGCAAGAATTCAAACCCATAGTGTCCCAACTTCAGTTCCGAGCAGTACATGTGCCATGTGTGATGTGCCATGTGCCATTCGAGGAGAACAGTGATCTTGTGATCTCGCTAGCCGTTCACGAAGTGTCAAGCAGATGTCAGCTGGCTTCAAATCATTCGATGTACTCTGCGAGTGCTCCAGCCAGAGCCGGAACAATCGGACATGCTTGAATGACAGCTGAATTGAGGTGTTGGCATGCACGGTTGTCAAGTGCAATGGTATCCTAGACAACCGTCTATTCTTTGAAGTAATGTCAGTGAAGGTGTAGATTTGATTAGGTTCCCGTTTTGGCTGCCATCGGAAGCCATACGATGTTGAATAAATAAATAATCTTCTTGAATAGTTTGCAGGCAACCTGCCTACACTCAAGAGAGCACTGCATTTCTCACAAATCAATTCAAAGTGTCGTTTCAAGAGGTACACAAAAGCAAGTAAAATAGGGCTGTTTTCAGTATCGTTTCAACGTTTCGGTCTTCATGACCATCATCAGGAATGAAGTGGACATGGAAAAAACAGTAATATAAAACAAGGAAGAAGAGCGTGGTACCTAGTGAGAGCGCGTGTAGGAAAGTGCGACATGTACATGTACATGTACATGACAACACAGACACAAACGGCGGGGAAAAGTTGATAATAATTGCGCTACATGCCAGCACAACTCCAGTCTCACACCTCCAGTGAGGTGTGTAGAACCCCGCGACACTCGCAGTAAATAACAGTGATATTGATGCCGGCAGAACGCACAGGTCAGTAATTAGCACAACATCCCATGTTGTATTCAAGTTGTTTTCTTTAAACAATTCTTCATATACATCGAGTTCAGTCGGCAAAGGGTTAAAGCATTCTCCGGAGCCAAATGGATACTTACGAAGTATGTGGCTCCCTTCCCGCGTTAGTTTAGATGCTCAAGTGCTTTATTTTTTGATCATGGTTTCTTGCTTTTACGTATATTGTAGTTGCTGCATCCCCTTTGACTCTTCGAAGAATGCTGACAACCAGATCTGTAGATCGAGAAAAAACAGGACGCACCAACACGATTCCAAGAACGAAACTAGGTTGTCTGACGTAAAAAAAATCTAGACACAATACTGTACTCTGAAAATAGCTTGCCCAGTTCTTGCTGAAAACCCCGGTTGGTCCCAGCAGTCCCAAGGAATGTTGAGTAACATTCCCCATGTGTGCGCCAGCCGATCAACTCCACGAAAACCCCATGTTCTGCTCCTGATTAAAAGACTTGTTTGAAAACATTCACATACATGTACATGGATCATCCTGGGGACCTGTCATTGACGTAGACGCAGTGTGCATGTGATTTCAACACAAACATTGTTTTCATTGGCTTGCTGGGACAGTGAGGGAAACCTACAGGTATCACATCTATACCAGACTTCAGATAATTGTTTCCCAATTTCAGAACCGAAGCATCATGAAGCCCCTAATCACCTTCAGGCGACATAGCATACCATGAAAACTTTAGAGAATCCTGCTTTCGCACGTCCAGGCCAACAGAGCGTGAACTGAGGCATCGTGTGTGTATTATCAGCAGTATTTCCTGCGTCTCCTTCCGCCAGGGCAAGAATTTAAACTAAAGTGTACCGAGATTAGGGACCATCAGTACATGTACATGTACATGTGCAATGTACCATGTGCCATGTACCATGTGCCATGTACCATGTGCCATATGCCATGTACCATGTGCCATGTACCATGTACCATGTGCAATGTACCATGTGCCATGTGCCATTCGAGGAGAACAGTGATCTGGTGATCTCGCTAGCAGCTCACGAAGTGTCAACCAGATGTCAGCTGGCTTTATTTCATTCGGTGTACGCTGTGAGTATTCCAGCCAGAGCCAGAACATTCGGCCATGCTTGAATGACAGCTGAATTGAGGTTTTGGCATCCAAGGTTGTCAAGTTCAATGATGTCCTAGACAACCATCAAATCATTAAAGCATTGTTAACCCTGGTTCACATTCGACGGGTTCACATTCATTCTGTTGGCAACAACAGAATTTGGATGTGGCAACAGTTTCCACTGATCTACTGCTGCCGACACGCCCACTATGCACAACGGCAAATTATGGAAGAGTAAAGGCGCCGAAGGATCAGGCAGTACGGAGAAGAGACAAGCGCAGGAGACGGGAATCGGAAGTCATGGATGAAGATGGTGAGAGTGATGGCAGCGAGAATGAGGAGGAGGGTATCCCGGAGCCTGCCGTTGATCATGCAGTGTTGTTGAGTACTTCAGTACTCGTCAATCTGCTGTATTCAAGCATTTCGTGTCCATTGGCCCTCATGGACCGTGCCTTATGACTCGCTCCGTTCGCTTTTGAAAATCGCCACGACTGCAGCATGTCGTGTAGTACAATCGTAACGTTAAAAGAGAGAAGCAGCTCACCCAATCCGTCTCGGCAGGCCCCCTACGTCCAGTACCATCAGCGTTGCGTCGAATGTGACCTTGGCTATAGTAAAGACGTAGATTTGATTAGGTGAATGTTAAGAAAGAATTTGTTCCCCGAATAGCGCGAAATCCAGTGTGAGGAGCAAACCCTTTCATACAAATCATCGCAGAAGGTGCAACCACTATGTAGAAGGTGAATGTTGCTGTCGTTTCATTCAAGTTGTATTCTTTAAACAATTCTCCGGAGCCAAATGGATACTTAGAAAGAATGTGGCTCCCTTCTCGAGTTAGTTGAGAAGTTCAAGGGCGTCATGGTATTAAGTATATTAGTAGTTGCAGCATCCCCTTTGACCCTTCGAAAAATGCTGACAATCAGATTTGCAGCTGGTGAAAAAACAGGACCCATCAACACAATTCCAAGAACAAAACTAGGTGTTCTGCCGTGACGTATCTACACCCAATACTCTGAAAATAGATTTCCCAGATCTTGCTGAAAACCCCGGATGGTCCCAGCAGTCCCAAAGAACGTTGCATAACATTCCCCACGTGTGCGCCAGCCGATCAACTCCACGAAAATACCATATTCTGCTCCAGGTTAAAAGACTTGTGTGAAACATTCACATACATGCATCATCATCCTGGGGACCTGTCAGTGACGTAGACGCAGTGTGCAAACACAAACGATGTTCTCATTGGCTTGCTAGGACAGTGAGGGATGCCTACAGGTAACACATCTATGCTAGGCTCCAGATAGTTGTTTCCTAATTTCAGAACCGAAGCATCAGGAAGCCACTAATCACCGTCTGGCGGCACAGCATAACATGAAAACCTTAGAGAATCCTGCTTCCGCACATTCAGGCCAACAGAGCGTGAACTGATGCATCGTGTGTGCAATATCAGCAGTGTCTCCTGCGTCTCCTTGCGCCAGGGTAAGAATTCAAACCCCTAGTGTGTGCCGAGATTAGTCCTAACCAGCAAAATGTCTTGTACTTGTGCCATGCACATTAACAGTGCCGGCAACTGAAATCCAACAAAAAAATATTCACATTCTAGCCGTCTCTATTTTGTAGTGTTACAATCCTGTGTTGGGCCTTCGCTATGTGAGCGCACCCCACTCAGGGGTCGGATTTCAGTTGCCAGCATTGTACTATAATTGCTCACCTGGTTTGAGGGAAAAACGTAAGCGGGAAAATATATGTTGGACTCAGTAGAGCGTACAGCGCCTATAATGATGTCCACCCCCTGTATAGAGTCCATTGATCCAAAATCCACTATACACAGTCCAAACTTAGAATCAAGTGTGAGTTCAAAGTTTAAATGAAACGATAAAGTATGGGTTCGGGTGTGATCAAATGCACCCATGTGCTCATAATTCCCAACTCCAATGTTCATGTTCATAGAGAGCGTGTGTGGGCAGGCGTGTGTTTACCGCCATTTTGCCAGGTGTGTCTTTGCCACCTTATTTTATGAACCATAAGTACAGCTGCAGTGGTGTCTTCAACTTCATTCTCCCGAGTTAAGCTCCGTATGAAGACATCCAAGAAGAAGATTGCCTGATGAGTCCAGCGGGGACGAAACGTACGTCGCAATCGAGCTATGTCGTTGCTGTGTCATCTGCTATGTGCCATGCGCTACTTGATGTACCAGCCTGCTATGTCGGATACCGCCAACCATGCATCGACGAGGCGCCAGGCGTGAACTGATGGTGGTGGTGGTGAGAAGGAGAGCTCTGTGCCAGAACTTTGCAGCTTAGAGAGCGTGTGTGGGCAGGCGTGTGTTTACCGCCATATTGCCAGGTGTGTCTTTACCACCATATTTTATCAACCATAAGTACAGCTGCAGTGGTGACTTCAACTTCATTCTCCTGAGATAAGCTCCGTATGAAGAAATCCAAGAAGAAGATTGCCTGATGAGTCCAGCGGGGACGAAACGTACGTCGCAATCGAGCTATGTCGTTGCTGTGTCATCTGCTATGTGCCATGCGCTACTTGATGTACCAGCCTGCTATCTCGGATACCGCCAACCATGCATCGACGAGGCGCCAGGCGCGAACTGATGGTGGTGGTGGTGAGAAGGAGAGCTCTGTGCCAGAACTTTGCAGCTTAGAGAGCGTGTGTGGGCAGGCGTGTGTTTACCGCCATATTGCCAGGTGTGTCTTTACCACCATATTTTATCAACCATAAGTACAGCTGTCTTCAACTTCAATCTGCTAGAAAGAGACTTTTAAACACAAGCAGATACAGAAATAGCAAGAAAGCTAAATCAGTAAACAAAATCTGTTGAAAAGTAAACGCCATCAAATCTGAAATCGAGCCCTTCAGCCACACAATAGCACTGAAGGCAGCGATGTCAAGTGATTAATATTACAATTTGAAACTCGGATGTTGAGCTATAAATAAATGTAGAAAGGAAAAAGACATTATGGATACGAGTTAAGAGTAACTCTCCATCATTGTAACATGATACTTTATACAGTCAGAAAGTGCAGTAATTAGGCACAAAACTGACTGTATAAAGTATCATGTTATAGTGACCATTCGACTCAGCTCCCAAAACTCCACAGGACATGTATTTATTTGAATTAGCTACTTCTAACGGGCAAGAACCCAATAACATTAAAGCAAATGTGATGATGGCTACGGCCATAAGGAGAAAAAGGGTAAGAATTAATATAAACCTCTAACGAGAAGGAGAAAGAGAATGAGAGTTTGAAATGTTTCAGCGTACATGTACAAGAATTGTGTGCGGCGGGGATCAACAGAAATTTTGCTTTTCCACAGTTACAGGGTGTAGGGGATGATCTGCGTCCGGAACTGCTGGGCGTGATGAATAACACGGAGGTTACCAAGAAGTGCATTCGATAGCACTGCACCCCTGCAAACAAAGCGCCCCCGACCTGCTGCAGAACGGGAAACTGGCATACATAATCCCATGGCCGATTGGAGTTGAGCATGGCCAGGTGCGGCGGGAGGGAGCAGGGCTTGCAGTTCTGGACTAGCCAGGGCATATCGACAGCGCCACACAATTTTTACGAGCTTCTGGGCGAATACTTCTGCCACACGGAACACTTCCACGCACTCTAGCAGAGCGCGGCGGAGCACCAGGGGGATTTGACACAAACTATCGGAGTAATAGTAATGCGACTTCCTTTTTGCAGAAAATATTAATGAGCTTTGCCACTTCTTGGATGGATGTATTAATGTTCCGATAATAGTAATAAAAAAACAAGAAAACGCAATGATTGTTTGAGGCTGTGAGATCATGAGTTCATGGTGCCAAAAAGCATCGGAGAAATAAGTCTCTCCTTGGTGTGGATGGAGCAAAAACAAGGACTTAAGGTTGGTGAACATGTGTACAGAGAGTGATGAATGATGGGCAGAAATATACACCATTGTCAAAGGCAAGGGGAGATGTAGACAGAGTTGAAAGAGACCAACGTTACACTATAATGTCATATATGTTAGCTCCGACAGGTCCAACAAGAGAACAACGAGTTACGTAGCGAGCTTCGAGGTTGTTATCGAGAATCAATGAGTCGAGCATCAATGAATCGGGGCAGAGTGAGCAAGAGACAACGCAATATAAAGGGCCTGGGTAGCTATGGCAAACATGGACGCGCAAGTAGCTACCCACGCCAAATGAACTAATGAATTACATGAATTAATATACTGTGGGCCTAACATAATAGATGAAGAGACTCGAAAACGGGCCCAAGGAAGGCACGTCAGCGATATAGTTTTTCAGCACAATCAGGAGTATCGAGGTACATATTTCATAGTAGAATACACGGCCGTTCACTCACACAAACTGGCAAATGTACCCGAAGTGTTCACCGCAATTCCCGTCGTTCCAGGTGAAGCCACCACGAACAACTTGGACGCAGTTCTCAGGGTCGTACACGCCAGCGCCATTGTTCGGCTCGCCAGGGTTCCAGTTAGTAAACGTAAACGGATCACCGGTGATCCATTCAAATGTTCCCTCCGTATTACTGTCATGGGCACCGATCCAGAAGTTGGGGTGAGGGGATCCAGCTGCGGCCGTAAAGTCAGCGTTTTCCTCCGCATTTCGGATCACTGCCAATGTTCCACCGCGGGCCTGGCACGCATCCCTGGCACCGTCCCAGGAAAGATGCTCCTCGCTATAGGCAACGTAGCGCTTGCTAGGGATAATAACTGCCTTGCTTGCCTTAACATTGTTATCGATTCCCGACACTGTCGACACCAGACCTTCGACCAATGACTGCAGGGAGGCGATCGCAGCCATGACCTCATTGTGTAGCAGTTGCGCTGAATCGCCGACGGACGTCATGACGTTTGCAAGACGCGCCTCCTCCTTGGCCTTCGTCTGCCACTTCTCCTCACAGCGCCGTCCAGTGTAGCCAATAGCACACTCGCAAGTGAAGTTCTTGTCAACAGCCTTACACGTGCCCTCGTTCAAACAGGGATTGTCATGGCAACCATCGTAATCTTTGCAGAGAAAGTGAGGCTTCGCAGTGGTAGAGAATGCTGTGCAGCGAGAGTTGGCCGCACAAGGATTATATCCCACGCAAGCAGACAGCCTCTTGGAGTCGCCCACTAACGACGAATAGCAGGCGATGAATCTTTGCCGATCCTCCTCATCGTCGATACCGACAACTCGCAAAGTCAGCGAAATTGCGTCCTTAAGCTCGTCCGGTTCCACGTCGGCCTGGGCAATGCGCTTCGCGTAAGTATGAGCATTGTAGTTGCCTATGCCGGCAGTGGTGAGCATTTGAACAACACAGTCATGCCCACCATGCGGTGAAGCATGTCCACCGATGGTGATGAGCAACAGGGCAAAAAATAGCATGGCAAGCATGGTTACTGTCTGACCAAAAAGTGTTGCACTTTGAACAAGAGAGATCGTTCTCAATTTCCGGTGAAAAGATCTGGGAAATGATCACAGCAAAAGATAAAAATTATCTGGAAACAAGTTACTTTTATACCCTAGGTACACGTATTGAGGTGTTCCGCGTGAGCTCCTGAAAATCAGCCGCAGTTGAAATAACAACGAAGCTACTATCTATGCAGTTGCGGCAGAGTGTGAACGTGGCTTAAAATTTTAAAAGTACGGTATATCAGAAAGACAGAATGACAGTAGCATCAAATCACCCTTTTCAGGTTAGCCGACGTTCAGTAACTCACTGTTCTGGGATGAATTGGAAGAAATTGCGAAACATTGGCCGGGGATATCGCGGGATTGCAATGCATACGGAAGCCAATAGATAGTGGTCGACGCCTGAAACCCGAACATGGGTCTTTTTCTGACGCCTGAATAGGGGCTCAGGGAACTAGATTTTGTGAGCTAATGGCCGATCATCCCACTACGGCATGTGCATGTAGGTTCCCTGAGGCAATTCGGACCTGTCATCAAGTCAGCAAAATGAATGCAAGCACCGCCACACCTGTATGTGACAGAACGCCAAACAAGGGGTTTGGAGAAAACCTGATCGCAACATGAGTTTTGCAAGAGCCAACAAAGCATCACAAATCACACAGAACCCTGCATTATAGTCTGTGTGGGAAGGCCTCTTCTAAGGGCAAAGCAAAGCACAATCATCACCAGTGCTGAAGTGAATACAGTACATGTATGTATACTAAAACGAAAATAAGGATGCGACTTACAATCGAATGTGACTTTAAATCGGCGAATGCGGTATTCGTGGTGCTTGACAAGAGACAGGATAGAAGTGCGGTACAAAATCCGGCTGATTTTGGCGGCATTATCCACCAAACGGTAGCTCGTTAGTCAAATATACATGTACATGTACATGAACAGGTTCAAAACCGATGTAATAGTTATTATTCATAGGTTTGGCCGGGGTAATTGTTTGAAATATTGCACACCTCGAATCCATTGATTCGGAGAGATTGTTTGGTTCCCTCGAGGAGAACAGTGATCTAGCTAGGAGTTCACGAAGTGTCAAGCAGATGTCAGTTGGCTTCAATTCATTCGATGTACTTTGTGGGTCGTCTAGCCAGATCCAGAACATTGGGCCATGCTTGAATGACAGCTGACCTGAGGTTTTGTCATGCACAGTTGTCAAGATCAATGAAGTCGGAGACAACAGTCAAATCTTTGAGGTATTGTTAGTAAAGACAATAGATTTTATTTTATTAGCTGAATGTTAATCTGAACCGTCCACCTTTCCACACTGTGTGCTCGGCCCACATTCACAACACCATACTCCACGGCAAGGAAGTTCGTTGTTGGATAGATGCTCCCACATTGTCGTCGCTTTATTACTGCTTGTTCTTTGTTGTTTCTTCGTGTCATTGCCCGACGTCGTGCTTGGTTCAGTCTAGTTAGACGAGAGACACTACTTCAGGATGAGACACTAGTAAAGCAACTGAACTACACGAGAGGAATAACTGCAAGCTGTAACTGACTGAAACAACGAAAAGAACACAACTCGGTGTAGTCTCCAGTCCAAACAACAAGACGCCGACTCAACTAATTATGCACAGAAACTACAAGCCGCGAAGTCGGTTTCACGCGCGCGCGGGAAACGGCACATGAGACATGCATAACACAACACGATGCACTACTACTACTACATGCATCATGAATAGCATGAATAGCACAAAAGAACAGCCAGGAATAATTATGATTAGACTGGTCCACACAGGAACAATAAATGTATCACCTCTACGCGTGCACACAGCATAACTGACACCAAAGAAGGGCACGTTGATGCGGGCATGCATTGGAATTACCATGAACGTAATGACACCCAAAGGCTAGCGGCAGTGATTTGCCATAACACCATACTTAGACTACTGAAAGAGGTTCACCGTCTACTCATTCCACCCTCCTTGATACAACTACCGGTAAGTATCAACGTTGATACAACAAAATATGAACTATCAGAAAAGAAAACGAAACGTAACGAGCTATAATCTAGCTGTACAGAAACATAAATGGCTGCAGAACTGGACGACTGTTGTACTGTTAGGGCAATTCAATCCATAGTGTCGTCCATAAAAGTCGACTTCAACACCGCCTCCGCAGTACGTGGGACATCTTCTTTTAGCTGCTCAGCAGGCTTCTGAGACACCATTTGTGCTAGGAATGGGGACGAATTCACGCCAAACACCACCCGTTGGTACTGGTAGGCGACTGGCTCCTTTGACGCATCCAAGTCCAGCCACAGAAAACGATGAAATTTCTGATCATCTTCAGACAGCTCGATCTGGAGGTACATCTCTGCTACATCGGCCACGATAGCAACTGGCTTTGCCCTGAATCGCAGCAATATGTGCGGTAGCTCTCTCTGCAGCTTCGGTCCGGGGTGGAGGTAGTCGTTCAGGCTTGCTCCTTTGCATTTGGCTGATGCGTCAAAGACCACCATCACTTTAGTTGTTGTTGCATCTGGTCTGGTGACTGGAAAGTGCGGGAGGTACCAACCACCTGTTGACTCGAGCTTTACTGCAGTCACGTATCCAGCGGTCACATGATGCTGCAGTACACGGCAGTACTCCTTTGCTACTTCTGGTTCCTTGTGGAGGCGTTTCTCTGTCGAGCGCAGTCTCTTCAGTGCCATCTCGTAGCTACCGTTCTCCTCTGGCGGGCTTCTCTTCCAAGGCAGCTTGACGGTGTACCTGCCGTTGCAGTACTTTGTTGCTGCCTCTGCATCTGCAAGAGTTTGTCGGTCATTTGCTGCAAGCGGGCTCTGTCGGCGAGGCTCTTCCACCTCCCACATACGCCGGACCAGCATCTCCAGATTACCGTCATCGACTCTGCTGAAGTGAGTGCGGTGATGATCTGAGCTTCCACTCACAGGTCCAACACAGGTCCAACCTAGCGCGGTTCTCCTCGCCACCGGTTCTCCCTGATCACCCCTCACCTCCTCCAGAGAGTAGTGAAGCTCGGCATTATCCAGGCCAATCAGCATATCAATCTGGCGAGTTGCTGGCTGTTCGAAGGGTATGTCCAGCAGATGATGGTACTGACTTGACTCGACGGTCCAATCGTACGGTTTCAGTGTGCCTGTGACGTGACTAGTTGTGATGGCTGAGAACGGACTGATGAACTTGCCATCTACACTCTCTACCAGCAGATCCACTGGCATTGACTCGAAAGACTCCACTGCTCCGTTGAGGGTGCTGATCGAAACCTGTTTCATGGGTCCCTGCAAGTTGAGCTGGTCCGCTACCTCTGTGTTCACATAACTTTGGGTGCTCCCATCATCCAACAGCGCATTCACCCTGAGGTTGCGGTCACCGTTTCGTAAAACGACCGGCAAGGTTCTCAGTGACAACGGTCTGGCGCCTGCTCCGATGTTAGCAGTGGTTGTGGTTCTGGCTGTCTCACTGGTACGACCCCTTTCCGTGCCATTGCTGGCTCTAGACGTGTCAATGGCTACTGCCCTGTGAAGCAGATAGTTGTGGGTATCGCTGCACTTGTCTACGCCACACTTTCTCTTCCGCTGGCAGTCAGCACCTCGGTGGCCCTTGCCCAGACAGCGATAGCAGAGCCGATGTGTTTTCGCCACTTTCCAACGCTTGTCCACATCCATTTCCTTGAACTCTTTGCATGTCCACACTTGATGGTCCTGGGAGCATACTGGACACGCTGCCGGTGTCGGATTGGGTGACTCTGCTGCATGGAATGAGTGGCCTCGGGCTGCTGGGCGCTCTCGGCCATGTCTATGGCGACCAGGTGCTAGGCCTGCGATGGCTTCATTGGCGGTAATGTGAAAGTCGGCCTCGAGATTGACCCACTCGAGCAACGCTTCCACCCCTTCTGGGCGCTGATGCTCATAGAGCCACCTATGGTATCTTGTCAGCAGGTCTTCTGGCAGCTTCTGCTGGATTCGCGCGTACAGAGTGCCCACCTCTAGCTCCGATTGGCGACCCGCTGCTTTCAAGTTGGTCACGGCTACTTCCAACAAATCTGAGAACTGTTCCAGATCTTGTGCGTTGACTCGATCTCCGTGTAATGGCTTGAATCGTTCCAGTTCATCTAAGTACACCATCACTTGGCGCCGCGTACCTCCGAATTTCCGTTCCAGGCGTTCCATTGCCTTGTGGTATGAGTCCGGGGCGTACCCTAGCCGCTCGATGCATCTTAGCGCTTCTCCCGCTACATACTGTCGTAGCTGCAACAGCTTCAGGGTTGGGCTGATTGGCGCACTGTCCACGCACGCCAGGAACGTGGCCTTCCATAACTCATAGGCACGCTTATCCCCATCAAACACGGGTATTGAAATGCTTCTCATTTTGCTGAAGACGTCTGTGGCTCCAGCTGGTGGTGCAGCAAAACTAGATGGTCTCGATGGAGTTGGTACTGGTAGATCATTGTAGCTGCCGCCATGGCCATGTGCCACACTCTGTGTAGGCCTGAAACTGGCTCTAGGTACAAATGGGACGGCGGCCACAGACTGGTGTAATGTATGGGCTGGTCTCTGGCTACTTCCACTCATGACTGCTGTGTGTACCCTGCTGGAGTGAACAGGGGCTGATTGCCTGGGCAGTACATTGCTATTGGTTGCTTGTACAGCTACAGGTGCGCTGGTGTTGCTGGCCTGACTCAGTGGCACTGTGGGGCCTGCTGCTGCTGCTGCTGGCGCACTGCTACTTGTGCGGGAACTGATGCTATGGCTACTACTGGTACTAGAACTGGAGTGGTGACTGCTCCCTGCACTCACACTGACTGGTGGAGTAGAGCTGGAGCTTGTGGGTGCACCTACAGACGAAGAAAGTGAGGTGATTGCGCTTTTACTTGAGACACTGGCACTGACAGGCCTGTTGGTGCTGAATGTGTTGCTTGCTGCAAATGTGTCTGTGTTGCTTGTGACAGGAGTGAAGTCCGCACTGACGCCACCAGGCGCGGAAGACGGTCTAGCGGACTGTGCAGAACTCGCAGACTGAGCAGTTCCTGACACCCCACCTAATGGGTCGTGAGCAGCGTTGAAGCTTGATGGCATAACAGGGTGGTACTGACTGAACCCTGCGGAATGACGCGCACGAATATGTTGTTGCTCCTCGTACATCTCCACCTGCTGCTCC
Source organism: Sycon ciliatum (assembly GCF_964019385.1). Taxonomy (NCBI): domain Eukaryota; kingdom Metazoa; phylum Porifera; class Calcarea; order Leucosolenida; family Sycettidae; genus Sycon; species Sycon ciliatum. The sequence continues at coordinate 12,539,977 of NC_088650.1, read as the reverse complement.
AGGTGCGCCATTGCTTCTGCCACTTCCTCCAGCTCCGTTATTGCTGCGTCGACTGCTTTGCCTTTTTTCTCGGCTTGAAAACACGTCACCAGTGACTCCAACACCTGATTCACCTCGTTGGCGAACCATTGCACTGCCTCGAATTCGTCTCTCACGGCATCCAAACTCAACTTCTCGTCACGGATCTGCAAAATCAAGCCTCGTCGCCGCGACGTCAAGCGCCGTTTCATTTGAATTTTTGCCACTCTCATGTCTGCAGATGCCGAGGTCACAGCATCGTTGACTTGCTCTTCCTGGCCGTCCGTATTACCAGGCTCAACATAATCGCCAGGCTCAACATAATCGCCAGGCTCAACATAATCGCCAGGCTCAACATAATCGCCAGGCTCAACATAATCGCCAGGCTCAACATCATGGCCAGGCCCAACATCATCGCCTACCGTGACCCTGTTCCGCTCGTGACTGATATCGTCGCTGTGTTCAGACATCTCGCTCCGATGGACTTCCGACTAGGTGAAGATAACCATCCTCTGCTACCATTAGACGAGAGAGGGATCTGACTCACAGAGATAATAACGAATAATCTTTACTTCAGGATGAGACACTAGTAAAGCAACTGAACTACACGAGAGGAATAACTGCAAGCTGTAACTGACTGAAACAACGAAAAGAACACAACTCGGTGTAGTCTCCAGTCCAAACAACAAGACGCCGACTCAACTAATTATGCACAGAAACTACAAGCCGCGAAGTCGGTTTCACGCGCGCGCGGGAAACGGCACATGAGACATGCATAACACAACACGATGCACTACTACTACTACATGCATCATGAATAGCATGAATAGCACAAAAGAACAGCCAGGAATAATTATGATTAGACTGGTCCACACAGGAACAATAAATGTATCACCTCTACGCGTGCACACAGCATAACTGACACCAAAGAAGGGCACGTTGATGCGGGCATGCATTGGAATTACCATGAACGTAATGACACCCAAAGGCTAGCGGCAGTGATTTGCCATAACACCATACTTAGACTACTGAAAGAGGTTCACCGTCTACTCACTAGTCTTTTTGTCTTTCTCCTCCTGCACCCTCGTCAATTGTTGGTATAGTATAAGAATGGAGACACAATCAAGAGTTTGCGTTGCTGTGTGGCGGGGGCCAGGGGGAGACCACTAATTCCATTTCATATCCTCCGATTCAGGGTTTTTTTTAAATTTTCAAATGGCCCAGTGTGTCCCTATTTCTGAGTTCTCAATATACATGCACATTGAGTTCATTCGGCAAAGGATTCCAGATTTCTCCGCATGAGAATGGATGCCTACGGAGAATGTGGATCCCTTCCCGCGTTAGTTGAGAAGTTAAACTGCGTTATTTTCTGAACATGGTTTTACGTTAATGTATATTGCAGTTGCAGCATCGCACGTTGAAAAATGCTGATAAGCAGCAAGTAGCTCGGGAGAACAGGACGGACCGAAACAATTCCAAGAACAAAACTTCATGTACATGTAGGTGTTCTGCCGTGAAGTACCCACACACAATAGTCAGCACTCTGAAAATATCTTCCTCAGTTCTTGCTGAGAACCCCGGTTTGTCCCAGCAATCCCAAGGAATGTTGCGTAATATTCCCCACGCGTGCGCCAGCCGATCAACTCCACGAACATACGATGTTTTGCTCCTGATTATAAGACTTGTGTGAAAACATTCACATACATGTACATGCATCATCATGGGACCTGTCATTGACGTACCCAGTGAGCATGTGATTCAAACACAAACGATGTTCTGATTGGCTTGCTGGGACAGTGAGGGATACTTACATAATTATGCTAGTCTCCAGATAGCTGTTTCGCAACTTCTGAACTGAATGATCAAAAACCCGCTAATCGCCTTCAGGCGGCATAGCATAACATGAAAACCTTAGAGAATCCTGCGTGCGCACGGTCAGGCCAACGGACCGTGAACTGAGAGATCATGTGTGTATTGTCAGCGGTGTCCCCATGCGTCTCCTTGCACCACGGCTGGAATTCAATCCCCCAGTGCACCGAGATTAGTCCTAAGCAGTACATGTACATGTACATTAACTCCAAGTTTTTTATATATTTTTTAAATTCCAAGTACATGTACATGTATTATAATTGTTCACTGGTTTGAGGGAAAGACGCAAACGGAAAATAGAGTATTTCTTCAGAATTCCATTGAAACAAACTGTCGACGGCCTCCTCCGCAGTCATGCGGAAGAGGTTTCGTCGACCTGCCATGACTTCAACTACCCTGCAAAATTCATCGTACACATCCAGAGTGCAAACCACTGACAACAAACTTCAGCGCCTGATTTGACCCACACTTTCCGTTGGGACAAGCGGTTTTTTTACGCGTTTGAAAAGACACATGTTTCAGCCGTTGATTGATTCAAAAATCGCGGCGATCGGACCATGATCGCCTACCTAAAATCCGTGTCGACTGAATCGATCATAATAATAATAATTATAATATGATCGATTCGCGTACACACCGTACATAAAGGGTTAATTTCGGTTAGTCAGCTACTATCATTTTCGTCTTGGGGTAAGACCAGGGGAAGTAGACGTAATAATGATACATGAATGACGACCGCGCTGCTGTGAAAGCCGGCTAACTGAAAGCGGTAGCACGACGCCGTTACCAATACTTTATGTAGTGTTTGTCAGAACTCTCATCGCTGGCATCACACATGCAGTGCTTGGCTGGCCACAAGCTTGAGCTTTCGCGATAGACATTAAAGGTCAATGATGATAATTTTTAAATCCACCCTGGCCATTGTAATTTAAGGCGAGGGACTGGCCATCATTCTACAAGTACAGGAGGGCAGTTTGGTATCAGGATTGTCAATGATTAGAAAAGGCATTATATGAGCCGAGCAGGCAGGCATAGTGGGATGGTCTAATACCATGATTGAGAAACAGAGGGTACCAGGTTCAAGTCCTGCTTGGAAGCGGAAGGATTTTTTCCAGCCGTGCTGCGACCCACAGTTAATTGGGAACTCGTGGCCTGGCACGAGGAAAACATGGATGCAGTGAATGGGATTTTCGGTCTTTGACCACTTGCTGGTGAGCTGATCTACTCACCTCCCACCGCTTTAGGAGCTGCATCTGCGCCTTGATCCTTGAAGGGTGGTGGCGTTCCTACGGATGCGGAAAACCCGGCTTCCAGCCGAGTCTCACGCGAACCGTGAAATTTTTTTTTTTATATGAGCCGAGCCAAGCAAAAAGGTGGCTTAGGCACAACCAACGCATATGGCCGATTGGTTTGCAGGCCTGCCTGCGAATCATGAGGTCCCGAGTTCAAGACCCGCGCTGGTAGCAGGGAGCGTGTAAAAAGACTTTTTACGCGTGTTGAACTGCGCCGACACCCACGGTCAACTGGGTACTCACAGCTCGGAGTGAGAATAACAAGGATGCAATTTAAAGGGTTATGGGCCGTTACACGCCCGATTGGTTGAGAAACTAACCTCCTCTCCCCTGACTCACTTGTGAGGTCTGCATTCGCCACTAAGGTTAACAGGCATAGTGGTGGCCTGCGGATGCGAAGGCTAGTTTGTGTGTTTCTGAACATTCAAGCGATGCCGACGCGGATCCCGCGAATATTATTATTATTAGGCATAATACGAAGTAGTGGTTGCGACTTCGGCGATGATTTGTAAGAAAGGGTTTGCTCCCCACAGAGCACTATAATATACTGGAGAGCACTATATAAGTGGTGCTCTTCAGGCACAATCTTCCTCAGCCTACTCAAGCTGAACTGATGAGGGGTGAATTCCCCGAAACACTGTGTATTGAGCAGGGAGTGGTGCTTTCTTGCAGGTTTGCCGAGTCACAGGTTCGATGGACTTCTCGTGTGCTCTGGATGGCAGTCGTGAGTCAGTCAAGTGTCAAGTAAAGTCGACGGAATAGCGCGAGCTCCGGTGTGGGGAGCAAACCCTTTCTTATTAGGCATAATTTTTGGAAATTTCTTTTTCCATGCCAAAGTGATGTCTACCTATCCAACTTCCATCAGGAAAAGTTTGGTGCCCATCTGAAATGTATATGTGCCATAAATACGTATACATTGCGCACATGTCACAGCATACCTGGTATCAATGACACTAAGGATTTGAAGACCAGCCCAAACTCCCAAAATCATGGGACACCAAGTGGAGACAAAGCTTAGCAGGTGTGGAAGCAATACAAGAAGAACGAGCACTTGTTTTCTAATTAGAAGATCCAAAGAAAGAATAAATAATTGATCTATTTATCTCATGTCATTTCTTCAAACACCACGAATTTTCATATCCTTCAATGATGTTGTGAGTCTGTGACTATATTTTCGCTGGGCTGGGATACATCGCATCTAAGTCTTACCAAGACAGTCCGTTACTCTCTCCGATCACCTATGTCAGCATGAATTAATCCTTTCATGTAGCTCGTAGTGTTGTGCCAGAGATCGAGCTCCATCCGTCCCTTGCACGTACGTGTAGGTCCAGCAGACAGCACATCGCTAAAAAGCGGCACTGATTCCTTGTCCGTCCTAGTCCATGTCATTCTCCTTCCCTGGTGCAGGTAGTGGTGGAAGGCACCACAATAATGCTTACAGGTAGAGTCAATTCGTCGCTTCGTCGTGTGGCACCATTGGCCTTGAAATGAGGAAATTTTGGAATACAGTACGCCACGTCATGAACATTTGAAGGTGCCGAAACAAAGTGAAACATCGCAGCAAGAGCCAACTCACTAGGCAGCTTGTCAGAATGATAGTCGGACGGCTTGTACACGTCTCCCCATAGCTATACTAGCCGCTCTAGTCGTTGCCACGATGAGAAACACGGCCACTATGAATGAGCGAATTTTCCTCGTCAAGTGGCGCACACGGAGACAGAGTGTCATCCTGCTCACCTCCACATTCTCCAGAACGCTCCATTACGATCTCTGGCAGGGGCAAGAAATCCCCACAACGATGAAAGAGGGAACACTGAAGAAGTGTTGCTCAAAAATAAAAGGCCTCTTTCTTCTTCTCCACTTGCAAACTATTTTACTTGAAAGGTTCAAAGGGTGCTCGAAAGTGAATATTTTCGCGACTGCGCTCGAGTAGAATTTTGCCGACTGTGACGTTTTGGTGATTTTCTCGATTTGTTGGCAAAACGCTAAGCCACTTTTTAGCTTGGCGCGGCTCATATTACGGGGCCGAACCTAAATATGAGGTTGGATAAAACAGAGTTCACTGAAAGATGCTAACTATCTGTTTAGCTATTACATGTTTCGATTGTAGGCTGTGTTGGCCCAGGCTGTAGTGCCCCAACCTTGAAGATGTCCTCATTACCCAGTACACTTGTTGTTGCAATATCAAAACACACTATACTTTCCTACTAAATAGAGTTTCCTTCGTCCCCACATCTCAGTTTTACTCCAGCTTACAGTTGTAAACTCGGAAAAGAACTATCTTTTCACCGCCACCCTAACTAGTTTGTGCGTGGCTCCTGTAATTCGGTGCAGGGTTGACGATATCTGATATCCGGCTGATACATGTGCATTTACATCAGGCAGCACAATGCTAGGTTTATTTTATTATTATTATGTTTTACTAAGTACACAATCTACTCGTCAGAAGCGGAGAATACAACAACAGAATATACAATAACAATACACGGATGGTGAGCCAATTAAATTATTGTGAAAAGAAGAAGGACAAAATGTTACGAGTTATGACTAACTGTCCACCAACGTTACCAGATCTTATACAGTCAGATTTTGTCGCACTCGCTGATTTGTATAAGATATGGTTACGTTGGTGGACAGTTAGTCATAACTCGTAACATTTTGTTCTTCTTTTCACAATAACAAAACAGCAGGGACAGTAGGGGCTGCAAAGCAAGCCTATGCTGGTGAGGCAAGCCCACAACACCGACCTATGTTCTCGGCGTTAACGTGGGCTTGCGCACCATAGCCTAAAGGAAGGGGGTGATTTAGTGCGATAAAAGACCAGAGAAGGTGAGGTAGAATGGTTGAGGGGAGAGATAGAGAGAGAGAGAAAGAGAGAGAAATAGAGAGAGAGAGAGAGAAAACAGTTGCTCTCTACGTAAAGAATACATGTAGGCCACGGAAACGGAATACATGAGCATTAACCCAGAAGCACTGATAGAAGGTTTAGGAGAATACATGTACTAGTATGTGAAACGAGAGTTGTGCGGACTAAGGTAAAATGGTTGAAATTCTGACTGTGCTCCACGTCACATCAGAAATACATGATTGTAGACAAATTGTCTCAGGTCCTTTCTGCAAATGGTGCTCGATCTATTTACAAGTGCAGAGGGTACCAAAAAAAGCAGAACAACAGAGACGAGGAAATTTTGTACTTGTAGTTCCTTGGTCCTTTTTCTTTCTACTTCGAAGTATAGACAACAGAGACGACTGTCGTTATCGTCACTCCTCGTTTCGTGTCGAAACACGTCTGATGAGTTTTTTTAAGCATGAAAGTAGGAGTCACGATAGCGACAATCGTCACGATAATGATGTTGGTCTCTGTTGCTCTGCATTGTGACGTCAGAATTACGTACTACTATGCGTATGAAGTACATTCACACAAACTGGCACACGTATGGCCTCTCAAAGTTACATATGGAGTCGTTCCATGTGGGAAAATTGGGCCATACAGCGAGGCAATCTTCGTTTCCTAAATAACTGTTTGGCTCTCCTTCTTCCCAGTTGGTATATGTAAACTCGTCTCCGTTGACCCATTCGAAAGTGCCTTCCGCGTTCAAGTCGTCACCACCGATCCACACGGATGGATGTTGGCTGCCTCCGATTGCATTGATCACGGCTGCGTTTTCATCTGGATTCAGAATTGTGGCAAGTACACCACCTTTTGCCTTGCAACTTGTTTTAGCGTCTTCGTATGAGGCCACTTCGAAATAGGCAACGTATTTCTTGCTTGGAATTACTATAGACTTGGTAGCTTTGATGTTTAAGTCCAGCACTGATATTGCCTCAGTGAAGGGTGTCCAAGCGAGCTGTGAGTGCCGACATGTTATGCAAAACCTGGTCGATGAAGAACTCAGAGTTACGGTTGATGCTGTTGACGGCATTATCTAGACGAGCCAACTCCAGCTCTTTAGTCAGGTACTTCTCCTCACAATGGCGTCCCGCGAAACCTATGGCGCAGTCACACGTGAAAGTAATCCGTGTCCCTCTGCACGTTCCGCCGTTCAGGCAAGGATGTCCCGCGCACACTTCAGCTCGACACACGAAATAGGGAGCTGACGAATGAGTAATGCATGTGGAAAACTCGTCGCATGCATTAAATCCAACGCAGCTGGCCGGTCTCATGCTGTCGTTGACAGACGATGAAAAACAAGAAATGATCATTTTCCTGTCTTTCTTCTCCACGATTCCAATAAGACGGAGTGCCAAGGTCGAAGCAGTTTTGAGGTCGTTGGGGTGGACTCGGAAGCTTGCCATGGCCTTCGAGTACGTTTGCGCCTTTTGCTGGCCAATTCCAGCGGTTCGCAACATATGAGCAACACAGTCCTTTTCTGCTTCAGAAAGGCCAAGGAAGAATGTCAGGCACCAGGCTGTGACAATTAGGACACGAGGCAAATACAACCCCATTTTGTTTTCTTGATAGTTCCAAGGCCTTTTTTGTTTTGAAACAATGCGAAAGAATGCTTCTCGGAAATGCGTTCTTGGAAACGAGCACATGTACTTTTGAAGACATGATCAGTCTCTTTAGTGCGCTTTAAAGCATTCTGAATTATGCAATGTCGACACACATGTAAGCACGGAGAGAAAAACCAAGGCGGCGTGTCAGGCTCTCTCGAGCTGCAAGTATGGCCGTAATCGCTAATGCCAATACATGTACAGTCAGTATCGCCTATAGCGTTGGTGTTTGATTTTGAGCATTTTATCACTATAAGCGATATATTACTATGACCGATACTGCATGCAATGTATGCGAGTGGGGTGTCAAACGACTCAGCGCGCCGTGCACATACGCACTACATACATGTACACTGTCATGTAGCTGGCTGTAGCTCCTGACACAGAAAATCAGCATTTCCTCAAGATGGAGGCATATTTTGGCAACTTGTGCGAGCAAAACTCACCAAACAACACTCACTGGACAAGTTCTTCACGAAGAAGTAACACCCTGTTCTCCTCTAACATCGCTTGATTTTACATCAATCACTATAACCGATGCAAACATAATGTAATATGCTGGTGTGATGGAATCGGGTAGGAAATGCAGTACAGTTCGCGAACAAGAGCCAAACATTCCACCTGTCTCATCGGCTAGCGAACATATCATTAAAGGGGAATTACACCCAAAAATCAAAATTTCAGGGTCCGTAGAGTTTTGGGCGCTGAGTCGGATGGTCAAGGTCCGACTTCGATCAGACCAAGCGTTCATGAGATATATCACTTTCAAATTGTCCTTTCGGGGGACGCGCCATGACGTCATGCGGCCGCGACACACCCCCAAAACGCCCTCCTACGTCATTGAGACTTGAGTGCTTGGGCCGAGATCAGAGCACAAGCTGAATTTGTGTTGGAAAGTATAGTTTGGAGGAGAAGAAGCCTGCAGAATGAGCGATTCCGAGGCATCAGACGACCTGGACTGCTTGGGTGAGCCTGATCTGGAAATGTTTGGTTTCGGGCGAGAGCCAAAATTTTCAGAAATGGAGTTGGCGGCGCAAGCGGAGGCTGATTTTGAAGTGAACGAGGACGAGGCAGAAATGGCTGCAGTAGGTGACGTCTTGTGGCCTCCGTTGAACCGGCTGGGCAACACCGAGTGGTGTGACTGCAGTAAGTGCCGTGCAATGCCAGAACGGCTGGATTGTATCTGCTGCCAGGACGCAGCCATTACTCTGGAGAGAACTCGGGAGCACGGAGTTCGATGTGTTGCAGAGATACCAGACTTCGAGACTGTCGTGCTCCACCAGCAAGTTCTGGCGACCGCTTGGCGAGGGTACTTCGAAATGAAGCAGCAGCCAAAGCAGCTATCTGACGAACCTGACAATAGGTAAGTGTTTGAACAATCTAGGGCTCTACGTACTGTACAAAATCGAATCGTTCTCTTCACGCCCTGAATTGTGAAAAATTTGTGTTCGTACAATAGTCTAGTCCCCTCACCCCATGATCCAGGTACATGAAGTTTGCTACATAGCAGGGCAAGCATTTTCTCCATGCATGTCGTACTTGTGCTGCACGAGTATTTGACATAAGTGCAGGATACCTCCCTTGGCCTTAGCATTGTGGCGATACATTATCACCTCAGGTTGTCATTATACTTGTACAAAATCACATTTGAGAAGTTCCCTCGTATTCCACCTTGCTGTGTATGCACACATACCACCATATTCTTTGCAGTCTAGCAGTGGCAGCAGCATGCAGTGCATGGTATCCGATAATTAGCATGACATCGTCCTGTTCAATACACAAAAAGCTCTCTGTCATTCATGATTGTGAATACAATTTGTGCACATAATTATGCGCTTGCACCCCCCCCCCCCCACACACACACGCGCGTATCTGCACACGCGCGTATCTGCACACGCGCTTGCGTGCACACATGGACAAAAGTGTGTGTGTGTGTGCACAAATGGTCATGCTCCCCCACCTCCCCCGACGCACACTCTCTCTCTCTCTTTCTGGCTCTGATCAGCATCCACACCAAGCAGAACACGACACAAGAGCTGAACATTGTTCGTATGTGAACTATCTTCTGTCCTTGAACTGCAGGTCGCTGCGCTATGCAGCTTATCGACAGTACACGCTGTTCATACATGGGAAACTGGGCAGACATGTCCGTTGTCGGATTCCGTCCTGCGCCGTCAACGTCATACGAGCAAAGTATCCCAATCCTGAAGGTAAATGGATACAAGCACAACATAGAAAATTACCATGCTGCGAACCTTCTGAATAACGACATTCAAAAGGGCAAGATAATAATTATGTTGATATATGCGAGTTGTTGTCATGTGTGCGCTTTCTATTTTATGGATGTTTCTAGGAGAGCCATATCAAGGGTTCAGAGAAGCGGAGGACGAACCGGTGCAATGGCCAGATGACTGACCTGTAAGTAAATATTACTAAATGTTGTATTTGGCTGTTCACTACCCTGACTGCTTACATGTATAATTGAATTCGAACTTCTCCCATTGGCAGAAAATTGTGTACACTATTAGCACATTTTTTGAAGTGACGGATTTGCATGTACTCGTATTTTGTAAATGCTGCATGCTACTTTGCAATAAAAGTACTCAGATACACAAAAGCACATTGAGAAATTACGCACCCTGTGTTTATTCCTTGCCCATCCTAGATCGCAAGCGTTCTACAATGTCAGTCTTCTGTGGAGGTTCTTGTCGTGATATTGGCAAGTGTGGACGCTCAGGCAAGCTGGCAACATCCAAGTTGCGACGTGCAACTTTCACAACATCAGCCATTAGCTGCTCCACGAACTGGTAGCTCTTGCGGTCATACATTTTCTTGGCAACATAATCTCCTTTCTGCCGAGAAAATTGCACCTTGTATCTCTCCTGTCCTGATGCTGTCTTGCTGTGCTGGCGTCCAACATTAGAGTTATGGTCCAGAGCTGCCAACTGAGTTCGAGCGATCATGCCGTCCACAGAGAAGTGTATTCTCTTTGGGACATACTTCGTCATGACGCTGTGATACACCTGCACAAGGGCACACGTATGAAACAAGAAGTGGTTATTTTATTTTTTGGTGGTGGTGGTGGGGGGGGGGGGGGGTGTATTGAGCTACTTACCTACCCTAGTATGTGCACGAAGAAAGTCAGAACCTACATGTATGTGTACTCCATAATAGTACTTTCGTTTTGGGTGCTCGGTTTTCCTACACGTAGAGATGTGTTGCTGGCATGTTGTGGGTGTGTTGTAGTATTGGAATCTCACCTCCAGTAATCCTGTGTGGCAGAATTTAGTCAGCCCTGCCATGTCCTTCAGCAATCTCTTGTCTATCACAATGCCATGTAGCACCTGATACGCTGGAGTTCCTGCACCAAATGATGGCATGTACACACACGCATGCGCACGCACACACACACACACAATGGGAATATCGGTATGAGTTGCAGGAAGGCTTCAGACATTTTAGTATCCCGGTGAGGATAGCCTACCAGGTTCATAGAAATCACATAAGAATCACATAAGAATGAAAATAGGGTTTTCTTGAACCAGCATAGTTATCCAAATTGCGTAGCAAAGAAAATGCAGAACTTGAGCAGAATATGACTGAACCTAACACATGGCGTGCACAAACATTGGCCACTTGCCTGGTTTCAGCCATTTGACTTTTCTCTGCTCTTCGGAGGGCAGAGGATCGTGTGCACACTTGTTGTACAGCAGAGAGAGAGAGAGAGAGAGAGAGAGAGAGAGAGAGATAAGGGAGGGGTCTAAATGAAACACGTGGTATAGGAAACAGAGTGTTGGGCATCTATAAATTCACCACTAAATGAATTGGAGCATGTATGCTAGCAGTTACACTGGAAAGGAATATCCACAGATCAAGGTATCCATGTTCAATTCGCATCTAGAATTCACCAACCTTGAAGTAAGGTCTTCACACGCATCGTTTCTGCTGCCCAAGCCGCCTGGATGATAGGCAGGACAATTGACTTCTGGCACTTGTAGTATGCAGTGGAGCTGATGAAGTTCCACTTCAAGAAGTTGGCAAATGCTGAGAACTTCTCGAAGCATCCACCACAGAAGATAATGGCAGCCACCACAAGGATGTTGCTTGTAATGGAGAGAGCAAGAACATACAATCGTTCATCCGTCATAACCAGATTTCGTTTGTTCATTTCGTTGTTGTTGTTGTTGCTCTGTTTCTTTGATACATTTGAGCGAGTTATGCCGGCATATGTGACAGGATTGTGAAATTGAGGAGAAAGAAATCATTTGGCAATGACACATTTTCACTGGAAATATTTAGCTTCGGCTCTAAGCTTACCAATTGGTTGTTTGGGTGGGATAACCTCTTGTGAACGCCAGGTAACAGAGCATCCGCGTTTACAGGTCAAGTGGACAGTGACCATGGTACCACACCTTGACTTTGTCTGATGAATAACAGGATCTCCACAGTCAGGGCAAAAGCGAAGCAGGCGACTCAGGGATGTGGTCGACACCAGGTGAAAATCATATCTGCTATCCAGATCATCATCGTCGTCTTCTCCATCCGCCGACTCGTCACCGGATGAAGATGCAGCTGACATGCTAGGGCTGTACAGAGGTGAATCCTCAGACGCTTCAGATGTGAGGCTTGATGAAGACGTCGGTACCTTCAAGATGGCTGGTTTCGTTGGGGTCACATGCAGACTTGGCTGCAATGTGGGTCCTGGTGGGGTGCTTTTCGTCGGTGTTCGTGGATCCTGAGGTGCATGATGGCTTGGTCTGAAAGAATAGAGAAAGTATCCAAAACCAGAATATAGATATTGGACTTATTTGCATACTACAAGAGGGATGATCAGTGTGGCCGACAGACCACTTGGTGACAGTTGTGAGGATTTATAGTTACTACATGATTTTACAAATTTTGTAGGGCAGTGTATGCACGGACCTGGTGCACCGAAGGCGAGCGGTATGATGGTATGTGTCCAAACAACAGGACATTATGCTTTGCTGAGCAAGAAGATCCAGAAATCACCAAATTATGCCATAAAAGACCGGTTGGTCTCCAAATAAGGTCCAATTGGGATTGTTGTGCTACATACATTGCTGCGTGCAAAAAGAGTAGCCGCGCACGCCCTGAAAGTCACCATTTGGCTCCAAAATTAGACCCGCTTCTGCCAAACTGCCGCCTTCGTCTGCTTTATGCAGTGAATGTGCTGAAATATTCCCTGCACTGCCCTTTCCATAAAAGTTGGGGCAATCTGAAAAGTGTGCCGGCATTATCTGCTGATGACTACGTGTGTCGTGAATGGCACCATAAATACAAGTTTGGCTGCATGTGTACACATAAATATTATTGCTATCATGATTAGTGTCCTGTTTATGAAATCAACGATCATGGTGTGCTCATATCAAATAATTCCAAAAGTAACACAAATAATTGGTACATCGACTTACTGCAAATCACACGAATGTTCCGCTTGCACATCAACAATTTCCACTGGCTGTTGCTCCATGTCCGTCTGGATGTCCTCCATCGTGGCCTGGGAACCCACACTCACAAATTCCCTCGCCATACCAGAGGCACACTTCAGGCAAACGTTCTCGTGACCTTCCCACCTGGAGGGCGGTGGGTCCGTTTGGACAGCAACGGACACGAATGCGTCTGGCTCAAGGATCTCTGAGTCTTCTTCGACTGGTGCAATTATTATTTCCGACAGTACCGGTACAGGCGCTGCGGGTGGTGGCGTCGGTCGCAGGTCTAGGTAGCGCTGGTACAGCCGCTCTTGCTCCTCTTTCTGGAAACCATCAAAAACAGCAATCGCAAACAGGCTCACCGATCGCGCCATTGTATAGAGAAATAAGTCTGGGAAACAGTAGTTCTAGTGCCGTCAGCCTGTGAGATTCCGAAAAGCTTCACGCCTCTTCGCACTGCAAACAGGCGTTATTTGGAAATGATGAAATATTGCACTCACCTCTGCTTCTGAATCCTTTGCAGCTTGCAGCTTGTTTGGCTGACGCTTCGCAGGAGGTTCTGCGTGCGAGAAAACACACGGCACAGCTCCATGCACCAGCATCCGTCGCGAAGGAGTGCCCAAAACACGAGCCTTGAAATCTGCCTGAAAAGACTCCTCCGCGAAATGGCTCGCGCACACAAACGACGTAGTTCGGAAACTGTCAGGTAGATTGTCTCTTTTGACAGCGGCTACCCATTGCTCCGCCAAGCTGTCGTCCTTGGGAAACCGGTGCAGACTTATCCCAGGAGGGCTGCCGGTATGGTTATTGCACCCAACAACACAGCAAGACGGCATGATGAGCGCGAATACCCTCTTCTTCCATGCGCGAACAGGAAGAAGATACGAAATTCCAGTATTTCTAGATCTGGCCATCAGGTCACCAAGTCTCAATGACGTCACGGGGCTGTGACGTCACGGCACGGCCAAAAGTGAACAATTTGAAAGTGATATATCTCATGAACGCTTGGTCTGATCGAAGTCGGACCTTGACCATTCGACTCAGCGCCCAAAACTCTACGGACCCTGAAATTTTGATTTTTGGGTGTAGTTCCCCTTTAAAGGGGAAGTATACCCTAAAATCAAATTTTCACCAGTTGTAGTCTTCGGGGTGCTGAGTCGAATGGTCTTGGTCCGAGGAAGCTGAGACGCTCCCTTCCTACTTGAATCCCAATCGAACTCGCGCACTTCCACCGAAACTGGGTGACTGCGCCCTACTAGATGGGGATTTGTATGCAAAATGTCACTAAAAGCGCCATTTCGTTCTTATAAAAGCACGGATGACCGCGATTGGCCCATATGTTGTAGTCTTTTGGACGCTGAGTCGACTGGTTTTGGTCCGAAAAGGCTGCGATGCAGCGTTCCTCCTTTATTCCCAATCGAACATGGTTGAACAAGCGGTCACGTGCTCCTGCGTACACCAGTCACCTGGTCACCGTGCCTGCAGGGTACAACTTACTAGCCTGTTTGACCTTTTTTGGGTGCAGTCCTGTCACTCGAGTTGAACCTTGGTGTGAAAATTGTCGCCTGCTGGCGCGGTGACCAGGTGATTTGGGCAACCAGGACCACGTGACCGCTTCTTCAACCATGTTCGATTGGGAATAAAGGAGGAACGCTGCATCGCAGCCTTTTCGGACCAAAACCAGTCGACTCAGCGTCCAAAAGACTACAACATATGGGCCAATCGCGGTCATCCGTGCTTTTATAAGAACGAAATGGCGCTTTTAGTGACATTTTGCATACAAATCCCCATCTAGTAGGGCGCAGTCACCCAGTTTCGGTGGAAGTGCGCGAGTTCGATTGGGATTCAAGTAGGAAGGGAGCGTCGCAGCTTTCTCGGACTAAGACCATTCGACTCAGCACCCCGAAGACTACAACTGGTGAAAATTTGATTTTAGGGTATACTTCCCCTTTAACTATCGTATAGAAGGGCAATCGCACAGAGAGGAGTTGAACGACGAGAGTATAGCTGGGTCATCGGCTTAAAGATCATAATATTACGTGACTACTAGTATCGCATTTTTTAAACAGCAAGGCTATTGGCTGGGCATGCCCAATAACCCCCATGCCTTTGAAACTGTCTCGCAGTACTCGCACCATGCACGTGTACTTCAGTACTGGTATTGTACTTCGCAAGCCCTGTGAACCCGTCGCAAAGAGAAGCACACAGAGATCTGCATTTTCATTGGATTCAGATCCGCTTTTGTTAGTACAGGGATAGTACTATCAGTAATCTGAATCTGAATAAAATGTTACAAAAGACTTGCACCTGATTCTAGTGACTGTTCAATCCAATAGCCGGCAAGGCCATGAGAATGGAACCCAAATCAAATTCACTCCTTCTCTACGGTTAAATGAGACTGAGTCCTGTAGTAAAATATGAACTGGCAATACATTAACCTCACATATACATGTGCACCTTTGATCTTTGCAGGTGACGTTCCGATGGATGCTAAAAACTCAGTCTAAACAGTCTAATAACTGATAATGTATAAGTCTCAAGCGAACGTAAGTTCATGTACATGTACATGTACTTCAGTATACTGTGAGAAAGTCCAGGATCAGATCTCCCACATTATTAGCTGACAAGAATCTGTAGGTGTACAACAAGCGCATGCAGCTGCTCTGGGGTGGACCTCTCCCGCGCTGTCAAGGTCTGGCATTGAATGATAGTACTTATGTTTGGAATGAACCACGCCTCAACCAGCTGTGCTACATGACATATCCATGTGGCTAGTAGGTGCAGCAACAACAACTGTTCAATGCTTTGCAACTCTAAGACGTGCATGGTCTCCAAAGTCAAAACATTGAACATTTCCAGCACGGTCTTACAGATCTACTTCAAGACGCTTCCTTTCTCTAGCTCTCTGCCTAGCTTGGCTCCTTTTTGTGTCAATTACCATCACCATCTTACTTAAACTCGGATGGTGAGCCAATATTATGAGTAAAGAGAAAGGACCAATGCCTTACTAGTGTGACTAATGACGAGTTATGAACGGACTTGGATGGAGAGCCAAGGATAAATTTATTGAAAAGAAAAAGGACCAAGGAACTACAAATTACGCTATAATGTCCACTAACCCCACCAGTTACTAAACAATTACTTGAATTGGCTCATGCGATAACATTGCAAAACACTGACCACTGACTAGTTAGGACTATGATGATGACTATCTGACTGTATAAGATCTCGTTACCTACATGTACATGTAGGTGGACTGTTTGTCCTATAACTAGTAACTTATTGGTCCTTTCTCATTATTGGCGGCGATAGTGATGCGAATAACACTCACACCGCATCAACATCATACACATAAAAAATGCAAGGAATATACTCAATCTGGTTTACTAGTACACGACAACGATTTGCATTTACAGGACAACGAAGTCCATCCGGAACGGAACGAAATCGTTGCGTTTACTACTATCGTTTACACGACAACGGACGAAACGCACCCCAAACCGAACGATATGGAAACGAACTTCAAAGTCTTTTGAACCGTTCTCAAAACGTTTTCGTGAACATTTAGGAGTGCAGCTCAGCAGCAATCTTAAGTTCGATAATCATTTCAATACCACATCCAAAATATTTCAGCAAAGAGTAAATCGATTGTGCTATATGGGTCGCTATCTACCTTGCCCCAACATTGCCTTGCTCTACAAATCATATGTACGCCCCATAATAGAATATGCCACCCCAGTCTGGAGCCTCACCCTAACTACTGCACAGCTAACTACATGTATGTTTGATGTCCTGCAGGCTAAAATGTGTAGACGGTTACTAACATCAGCAAAGAGAGAACTTGACAGATATGAAGCAAAAGATAGTTTAAATAGTATGTGTAGCTTAGAATCCCTCCATTTCAGACGTACCCTCATCGCTATTACAATTCCTTTCAAATACATCCACTTTCAACCTCATATCTTATCCCTTTTTGATATCAATATTTCTCGTCGTGAAAACAGACCGAACATGCTTGTTTTCAACTCTCATGGGAATTTTTCATCTTCCCTTTTCTTATATAAAATCGGCAAATTATAGAATTTCCTTCCACCTAAGATTACCGCTATAGATTCTGTTTCAGAATTTCGGACACAATTTCGCGCTCATTATATCCAGCATATATTTGCCTGCACCAGTCGCTTCATTAGTGACCATTTTCACTGTTAGGAGATCTCTCCGGGAAACTCAGACTTAAACCTCTTTCTCTGTCCTCTAATTTTTTTAATTAGATACTATAATTATACAGTCGGAAAGTGCAACAACTAGGCACAACATTGACTGAAAGGGCACTGAAGTATTCGACGACCTGACTTTCCGGTTGTATTATAATTAAATTATATTATGTAGTTACGGTGGTGGACAGTTACTCTGAACTCGTATCCATAATTATGTCCTTTTCCATTCTCCATTTTATTATTGGCTCAACATCCGAGTTTCAAAAACGTTTCTCTTCACTATTTCCTACTTTATTCTCTCTTACTTTTTGATAGGGGTGAAACAATTATACCGAATACTCGAGTACTCGCTCGGGTTTTTCAGAAATAATCGTACTCGGAATAAATCAGAGTACTCGTTCATACGTGGTACATGCATTTACCACAGAAATCTGCAGTTTCAGAGCAGCAGTCGGCAGATATTGATGTACAGACTGTGTGGTGAACATTTGTTCACGAGTAGAGAGAGCCCAAATGACCCAGCAACCTATATACCAGAGAAAAATGGCAGCCACTCGATTCAAGCAGGGTTGTATCATGTGATTTTAAGGCCCTCGGTGTGCAATTTATAGGAGATGAAGAATACTCGAATACTCGAATATTCGATCGGAGAAAATCAGAGTACTCGAACTCGGGATCTCAATGCCAACTTTCACCCCTACTTTTTGAACATCTTTTCCACCTGTTCATACTGTATCATACATGTACTTGAAGTACATGCAAGTATAATATTATGGGGTAGTGCCTTTACTGTTTGCATTACACAGAGCTCACTGACTTGTCAGTTTGAGCACTCTGGCAAGGTATGATCGATGCTAGTGGTTTGTGCATACATGTAGTTAACAAGTTTGGGAGGAGCAAGACAATCATGCCTGGCAATTTAACGCAGCGGGTAAAGGCATGGCCGGCGATGCCTGACGGATGTGCGGGATGACGAGACATTCCAAGAAGAGTATGAAGTCTGACGATCTGGAGCATGAAAATTGTACTTCAGTAATGGAGAGAAGCGCAGGGGAATTGCCACTTTTACATGTAAATTGTTGATTAAAATATGACAAGAAACTAACTCTCCTCCTCCATGTGCTCTAAAGCCGACCATTGCTACCCTCGGTAGCCAGTACTCACACCAATAACTTCAAATAACGAAGGGGTCACGATAGCAATGGTCGGCTTTAGAGCGCATGGAGGAGGAGAGTTAGTTTCTTGTATTATTCAACAGCCGAAAGGTACCGTCCAACAGTTTATTGATAAGTTTTAAACTATGACAGCAAGCGTAATGGTACTATATTCACACACGCTTGTGTAAACATAATACAGCCATAGTCAAGTTTTGGCTCGTTTCCAATCACGGAAATGCACACACACACGCGTGCGCGCACATACACACACACACGCCCGTTCGTGCGCGCACCACACCGCCAATACGGCAATATCAAAACACCCCATACTTTCCTACTAAAATAATAGAGTTTCCTTCGTCCCCATATCTCAGTTCTACTACCGCTTACAGTTGTAAACTCGGAAAAGAACTATCTTTTCACCGCCACCCTAACTAGTTTGTGCGTGGCTCCTGTAATTCGGTGCAGGGTTGACGATATCTGATATCCGGCTTATACATGTGCATTTAGATCATGCAGCACAATGCTAGGTATATTTTATTATTATTATTATTATTATTTTTTTACTAAGTACACAACCTACTCGTCAGAAGGGGAGAAGACAACAACAGAATATACAATAGCAAAACAGCAGGGAGAGTAGGGGCTGCAAGGCACGCCTGTGATAGTGAGGCAAGCCCACAACACCGACCTGTGGTCCCGGAGTTAACGTGGGCTTACGCACCATAGCCTAAAGGAAGGGGGTGATTTAGTGCGGTAAAAGACAAGAGAAGGTGAGGTAGAATGGTTGAGGAGAGAGAGAGAGAGAGAGAGAGAGAGAGAGAGAGAGAGAGAGAGAGAGAGAGAGAGAGAGAGAGAGAGAGAGAGAGAGAGAGAGAGAGAGAGAGAGAGAGAGAGAGACAGAGACAGAGAGAGAGAGACAGAGACAGAGACAGAGACAGAGACAGAGACAGAGACAGAGACAGAGACAGAGACAGAGACAGAGACAGAGACAGAGACAGAGACAGAGACAGAGAGAGAGAGAGAGAGAGAGAGAGAGAGAGAGAGAGAGAGAGAGAGAGAGAGAGAGAGAGAGAGAGAGAGAGAGAGAGAGAGAGAGAGAGAGAGAGAGAGAGAGAGAGAGAGAGAGAGAGAGAGGAAGAGAGAAAGAGAGAGAGAAAGAGAAATATATTTAAAGGCAGTTCGGATGGCTGTGACTAGGATGCAATGCTGGGGGGGGGGGGAGCTACAAGATGGAAATAGGTGCACAGAGGACGAGAGAGTTATGACATTGACAGGTGCGTTGATGTGTGCGTTGTGCATCAGATTGGCCAGCTGATCGTTGCTTGATGCCTAGCCTAGCGCCTAGTGTCCGCAGTATATGTACGTTCGCTGACCTGGGCGACAAAATGAATAAGGGCAGCATTCGGATAACCATTGACTCATCTTCACCATAGTCTTCGCCGCACAGCATTTACTGGTACAGTAGCTCGGCCAGCATAGTACAAGGAGCATTATTCTACACACGTGCATGCGCCGCGCTCCAGAATGCTAACAAAGCCGGTGAAGACTGCCAGCTGACCTGCAGGGGCACGCCCAGCTGAGGGATTTCTAAAAGCGCACCAAAACGTATGAAGTGGAATTCATCCTTGCGGAAAATGAACTCTCTAATCAGGCAAACTGGAGGAGCAACGCTGCAAGGATTTGACGATTTTCGTTCATGTTCACACGAACTGTGTACTATACGACGCTAGACCTCACGATATCCTGCTGGTATATCACGGAAACGATAGTCTTGCTTGCTTGGAGCGAGTAGGTGGCAGTACGGGTAACGTAGTACTGCACAGCTAAGGTACATTCACAGGTTTCGGCGTGATCGTCTTGCAGTCCAACCACTAGGGCACTGTGTCGCCGCCGTACACAGAGGTGGCTGGTGTTTAATCCCACGGCCGGATTTTCGTGCCTCACCAAAGCAATGCAATACGTTGTGATTACGATGGGGTCTGTCATCGAGTTTCTCGGGATGGCTTTGAAAAAAACCGGTTGCATTTTTTCAGGAGCAAGAGACACCACATGAAGCACATGCCGCCTAGCGCAAGGAGCGGACATAGTCAGCAAGGATTGGACCAAAGTATATATATACGAACATCAGTAGTAACATTATAACCACTGTGATGACTCTTGCAATACGGTCTTGAACCTCTTCATCCGGTTCTTCTTCCATTTTGAACTAGCACGAGCGACGATAACACGAAGTGTTTTATTAGGTAGAGACTCGACTACAATCAATATCATAAGGTCTAAACAAGATTCGGAGGGCATCTTAAAACGCTCTAATGTTGTGATATATTCCTCTTTTATCATAACACTACAGGGATGTTCATGAGAAGCAGCTCTGAAACTCACACGCGCTGGTTGCTGCAAAACAAAACACCACAATCATACCACACCGGTGGCGCCTGAAATCCGACCTCCGACCTCCGTTCCAGCGGTCTCTAAGTATTTCGTGGTGTTACAATCCCGTGTCGGGTCTTTGCGATGTGAGTGCACCGCTCAGAGGGTCGGATTTCAGTTGCCACTGTATATGTATGTACATGTATGATACAGACACCTAATGTTGTAGACAGCAAGCTATTTCGGCCATAACTTCATAATCATAAGGCCTCGTCAGTACAGCTACGAGCCAAGCAAGCCGAGCTACCAGGCATGGTGCAAAGGAGGCACCACAGATAGCTCGTCGCTATACGCTAGAGCCAGAGGTCTCTATGCAGCGGGCAATGCGTATGATATGTATAACAGAGATAAAAACAGTTTTCTGATGATCGCTTAGTGCGTGAAACTCTAAGTAAAAACACTTCCTCTGTCCTCCTATTGTTTGTTGTAACAGAGATATACATGTAAATGTACATGTAACTCTCATACTGATATTCGATAGAAAAATCACGTGAGAACACAACAGTAGGCGCAAAGCGGATAGCAATTACGCACACCAAACCACATACAATGTACATTGACATATACATGTACGTGATATTGTCTTTTTGGGAGACAACTCCACGGTAGGCCTTGACGGATTATGCTAGCATAATTTTCGCATAATTCCTACCAAAATCGAATAATCGCATAATTCGAGGCGAATTGCATACGAATCGCATAAATTGGAATAATCCGCCTGTTCGCATCAAATTCCATACAGTTGTACATGTTCTACAAGTACAAGTACAAGTAAATGCACCAGGAAGTCGTAGGTTTTCGACTCCCTTGATAACATGTCCAGTCCACTCCAATCAGTGACGGTCGTATAGCTAGGTCACACGGTGCGTTGACCCCGTTGAACTTTTGCTACTACAGTACAGCGCCCTCTACAAAAAAATTCCCCTGTTATTTTGCACTTAACCATCATACATTAGCAGCATATGTGAGCATAAAGCGGGATTCACAGAAGCTTTTTTGTGATGCGACACGCGATGCGACGCGATCTGCGATGGATGCGTGCGATGCGAACTCGCGAAATACCATTCACAGAAGAAGCCAGCGATGCGACAAAGTTTTGCTGATTTGGGTACGTCACCATGATATTCGCGCGGTTTGACACAAATTGTAAAAATTTATAGGCAACTCTTGCACCTTTGTACAACTTTGCTGTAGAAAAGGTCAAAATCGTACACCAAATCGCTTGTCGCATCGCATCGCATCGCAAAAGTTGAGCCAAGCTCAACTTGAGCCAAGCTCAACTTCTGCGATGGCATGCGATGGCCCAGTTGCGTCAGTTGCGTGGGGTGCGACATGGCTGCGATTTGGGGTTTTCCCGGTTTCGCGCCTGTCGCATCGCGTGTCGCATCGCAAAAAAGCTTCGGTGAATCCCGCTTAAAGCGGGATTCACAGAAGCTTTTTTGCGATGCGACACGCGATGCGACGCGATCTGCGATGGATGCGTGCGATGCGAACTCGCGAAATACCATTCACAGAAGAAGTCAGCGATGCGACAAAGTTTTGCTGATTTGGGTACGTCACCATGATATTCGCGCGGTTTGACACAACTTGTAAAAATTTATAGGCAACTCTTGCACCTTTGTACAACTTTGCTGTAGAAAAGGTCAAAATCGTACACCAAATCGCTTGTCGCATCGCATCGCATCGCAAAAGTTGAGCCAAGCTCAACTTCTGCGATGGCCCAGTTGCGGCAGTTGCGTGGGCCGCGACATGGCTGCGATTTGGGGTTTTCCCGGTTTCGCGCCTGTCGCATCGCGTGTCGCATCACAAAAAAGCTTCTGGGAATCCCGCTTAAGGGGGCAGCCTACCCATAAATTTTATATGGCATTCAATTGACCGTAACTTTGGTGTTTCTCAATGGATTTGAGTGAAATTTTGACCACACACTCCTGCCACTATGCTGGCCCTCAGGACATGATTTACAAGTTCTTGCGCCTCACTGACAGGCTTTCCAGGCCGGAAAAACTCAAATTTCCGGCATAGTGCCACGGTGTGCGAGCCACCCAGGAGCCAAACAAAATGCATTTACAACTTTTTCACATTTTCGTGCTCATTCTGTTCGTGCGCGGGACTCAAACCTAGAACAAGTCCAGAAGCAGCCATGGGTGATGGGGTAGGGCCCCTCAACGAGGCCCTGGAATCTGTCACAACGGAACGAGTGGGCGTTCTCTCACACACTCCCACAGACCCAAGTCAATATTTGAATTTTTTTAGGTTTAGGGTGTGCTACGAGGTCGTACCTTTGATACAACATCCAGTGCTGGGACCTCCACAGCAAGCCATTTCCACAGCGCTGCACACCAAATCCAGGATACCCTCAGAAACCGGCAAAGACTACCACTCACGTTTCACTACTGCCTAGTACTGAATCCTACCTGACTTCTTGACGCGACTCAAACTTGCCAAAGTCACTAAATCAACGTCAACTACAATAATCAAGCCACATATCTGCAACGTCACGAGGGTGCTGGCAAAAGTCCTGCCGCCGTGCAGCCCAATACGTGGCTCAAAAACCTGATTTTTTGGACTTGGAGCAAAATTCTGCACACTTTCACGTGTTTCCATGATACGACAAGTTGCGCACGGTCTGCTCACATTCAAATACAGTGCTGCCAACAAATGACAGCGTGCAACAAAAAAATCTTTCCTTGCAAGAGCACATTTTCGGCCATAACTCTTGAACGGCCGGTCAGATCAGGACACAATTTTCAGAGAATTTGCAGCTATTCATGCTCTTTCAACTGACGTAGCACTCAATATGAATTTACAAATTCGATTTTTCAGCGAATTTTTGGGTAGTCTGCCACCTTAATGCGGCATTATGATAACTTTTAGTATAAAAATAGCATAATTTTGCATTTTTTTCAGCAATGCGAAAAGCATAATAATTATATATAACGAAAATATTAGCACAATCCGTCAAGGCCTACTCCACGGCCAACTACTGTATAGCCCAGGGAAGCACCGGACAGGACTCAAACCGAGATTAAACAGGAAGCAAGGCAGCTGGCGGAGCGTAATCGCACACCTTCGTTCTGCCCTGGTGTGTTTAACTGGTCAGGATTTGCGCGCCCATTGCAGAAAACCGATGCCTATTTCAACTGGGGATCTTTCTACACCAATTCCAGCTACATGTACATGCACTTGTTCTGCCTCTATTGTTATTCAAGTACATGTATATGTATATTCACACTTTACTCTTCGCTATCGTTCCTTTTTGTGCTCCTTGCTGTGTGGCTGAGTATACTTGCCGAGTACCTTGTAGTGCTGTCTACAGCCATGTTTCAGTTTGCTGATAGCCTACATGTAATGCGTGATGATTGATTCAAAAAACTCTCAGTAGCATGGGATATGTTTCCTTGGTGAGAATCCAACCGCTTTCGTTGTGCGTTCATACACATAGACATTGGTCACATACACATACATGTACATGTACAATCATGTATTAAAAATTTGATTAATATTTTAGCGATAAAGAGAACAAATTCTGCTGTCATCGCCACACTGAGAAACAGGCACTGATCTGCACATTCAAGGAGTTTCTTCTGCCTTTGAGCTGTTATCAGACTGCCTATCTCCGGAGACTAACTGATGCTCCTTGCTGCTTTTCCTCTGAATATATATGGTTCGAGCTTTGTGCTCCGAGACAGTGGTATGGAGAGCTTGCCCAATCGATCACCAAAGTATAAATGAACTACACCATGATTGCACGTGATGTACGCCAGGGTAGTGACTTGGGGGTGGTGCTCAGTCCCATAGCACGCACTTTCAGAGGCACACGACCAAATTAATAATATTTGTTTAAGCGAAATCATAATTATTAGCTAGTAAAGTGTAATGGTGTTTCGTGGCACGTTCATGTGTGGGTTTTGATAGCGTGTGTACAATGGTCTTTATCACAGGCTAAATCATGCAGTGCTGAAGTGCCAGGCCAGATGGCCAACAGACAGGTGCACCAGTTTTGTGTACATGTACTTGGACGTACAGGGATAGGGCCAGGGACAATTAGGCACCCTTGAGTAACATACTTGCTAAATTTAATATTATGCGGAGATAATAACTTTTGTGAGAGGGGTTTACAGGGTGAAGATAGCTCTAGCTCGTCAAACCTCTTGAGTAGAGTGACGCATGTCCGTTTCCGAACAAGCGGCTAAACAATTGTGTTGAGAAACACAACCAGCTGAGGACGTTTCGCTTGTGCCAGGCCACCACCACGCCTGCGATACCCTTGAACAAGTTAATGAGCCTTGTATTGTCGTATCGTAACACGATTACTCAGGCGCATAAAGAATACAGGTAGTTTAGAGTAAACGTTACTGTATCCTTTGTCATGGTCCCAGTACCACCACAATATGTCTGCATGCAGCGTACGTCTGAAATGGAGGGATTCTAAGTTACACATACTATTTAAACTATTATTTGATTCATATCTGTCAAATTTTATCTTGGCTGATCCTAGTAACTGTCTACACACCTTAGCCTGCAGGACATCAAACATAGCTAGCTGTGGAGTAGTTAGAGTGAGGGTCCAGATTGGGGTGGCATATTCTATTGTGGGGCGTACATTGTACATACATGTATGATTTGTAGAGCAAGGCAATGTTGGGGTAAGGTAGATGTAGATAACGACCCATATAGCACAATAGATTTACTCTTTGCTGAAATTTCTTTGATATGGTATTGAAATGATTATCGAACTTAAGATTACCGCTGAGCTGAACTCCCTTAATGGTTACAATCCTGCTTGAAGTTTAAGTCTACATTGTCCATCCACACAGAGTGTCCAGGAGAGGAAGGTCGTAATTGGACAATATACTTGTCTTGTCTGCAGAGAACGTGGCGTGGATGTTTCTTGCCCACTGTTGGCAGCTCGCTAAATCGGCTTGGACGTTGGCTAAGTTACCAGCCAGGGAATCAGTACCTGTGTGAACGTTGAGGAGGGTGACATCATCTGCAAACAGATAGGGGGAAGTATGCTTTACAATTTCAGGGGAGAGAGTTGATAAGTACATGTATAAGGAAGAGAAGGGGTGCTAGATGGGACCCTTTTGGGATTCCACAGGACAACTCATAGCGTTCAGATACTGCATCCTCTAGGCGTACTGATAGGCTTCTTTATTAATGCGATTAATAGTATAAGTGAAGCGGACATTACAAAATGATGAATGAGAATACATGTATCTAAAATGCCTGTTCCTAATCGATATTCTTGAGACTATCATCAGGGAAAAATTCGTCTCACAATTGAGGCTATACGGAGAAATAAACTACTTATAGGTTATCGGATAGTGGGAAGTATACAAGGTGAGGTGTGAAAAAAAAACTAACTAAAGTGGGAGAGAAGACGAAAGAAATTAGAAGAAAAGATGTGAGAGTGTTCCGACGGTGTGAGCTACTACAAAAGGTGAGTGAAATGAAGGCGTGGAAGCAGGTGAATGTGGTAGAGTGAGGAACTGTGAGGTGTAGGTGTATGCGAATGAATACGTGTGTGAATGCTAGGTGAAGAGTCTCAGTTTTGTGACATTTTCTTTCTGAATGCATAGATTAGGATTGTGTTTACGGATGAAAACAGCTTCTAATACCTTAACTTGTTTTCATCCGTAAACACAATCCTAATCTATGCATTCAGAAAGAAAATGTCACAAAACTGAGACTCTTCACCTAGCATTCACACACGTATTCATTCGCATACACCTACACCTCACAGTTCCTCACTCTATCACATTCACCTGCTTCCACGCCTTCATTTCACTCACCTTTTGTAGTA
Organism: Sycon ciliatum; assembly: GCF_964019385.1. Lineage (NCBI taxonomy): Eukaryota > Metazoa > Porifera > Calcarea > Leucosolenida > Sycettidae > Sycon > Sycon ciliatum. Next base: position 12,513,241 of record NC_088650.1, on the reverse strand, counting down.
GCTCACACCGTCGGAACACTCTCACATCTTTTCTTCTAATTTCTTTCGTCTTCTCTCCCACTTAAGTTAGTTTTTTTTCACACTTCGCCTTGTATACTTCCCACTATCCGATAACCTATAATTAGTTTGTTTCTCCGTATAGCCTCTATTGTGAAACGAATTTTTCCCTGATGATAGTCTCAAGAAAATCGATTAGGAACAAGCATTTTAGATACATGTATTCTCATTCATCATTTTGTAATATCCGCTTCACTTATACTATTAATCGCATTAATAAAGTTATTGTCTCCTCGTCGCCTTTTGATAGGCTTCTGTTGCATAGAATTGATAGCTCTCAAACCAGGGAATTGCTTCCTGTTCCACGAAATCGCTCAGATTGCTGATCAGGCGTATTATCTCTAAAATAAGCACGGTCCTTTATTTTTTCAATGTGCCTCCGCCCCGTGCTATTAATGGAGACGTTCCTTTATTGGAGACTGTTCCATTATTATTTAAACCTCATTTCAGAGGCATGTTGCCATGCCAAATTCATGTGAGACACACACATTTCAGGGGGTTTTCGCCGGTACAGATAAAGAATTTACACAGTGTGCTTATAATGGAGGCTGATCACTTTCTTTTTTGAATGCCGCCCCAAGGTGTTCTATTATTGGAGACGTGCTATTATTGGAGATTGTGCTTATATTAGAGATAATACGGTACACTGTAGGTGATAGAAAGGGACATTCACTTTCGAATCCACTCCTCAAATGGCACTTAACGCCATTACGGCCTTTGCTCAGACAGACAGAAGAAGAACATGATTGTACTGTTACAGCGATCTACATGTACATGTACATGTACTAGTACCGCCCATTGTACATGTAACTTGAGTCGCCTTGATCTTGAAGTTGAATGCATTACGCTCTCCCTCTTACAGACCTATTATGCTAACTTTGGCGGTGATTTTCCGACACGGTATGTCGCGTGCCATTCACAAAAATTGATTCCATTATGTCCCTTGTCTCGGAATTCATCTTTGCATCGTTTGGGCTCATTATCTTCTCTCGCATCATTGATATTATGCTTCAAGGTACTATCTTCGAAGTAGATTACGCCCTGGGACAACTTGGATGGGCAGCAGAACGCACAATACAGTAAAGGGGTATTCGCGACTGAAAAGATAGAAAAAAATAACTGAGGGACACCAAAAAGGAGGAAAGAGTGAGATATGAAAAAGGTTACAGAATGTCGTTGAAGCCCACTTACTAATGCACGTACATGTACATGTACATGGTTGGAATGTCGCTTTTGAAAGCACTCCATGAACTCCAGTCGCGTCACTCAAGTACGCGCCGGCCGTTGCGCCGCCCTGGACCTGCGAACACTGGGCTGCGAAATGATGCAAGGTGAAAGCAGGCACTTTCCTGATGAGAGCCGAGGACATTATAGTATGATCATACACACGTACATGCACATGTAACTGTTATACATGACTGTGTATTTTTCTTCTGACGGCTGTACTGTACACTCCCTCAAACTATAAAACCCCGAAGGTGCTTAAAACCAGCAGAATCAAAATACAATCATGCAAAATCATTCATTGAGTGATAGAGTAGTGAGTGACATGTCAAAGTGCTGCCACATGTTTATACGACATCAGCTAGAGGGGAAATGTTTATAACCTTGCCATAAAGAACAAATTCGGTATACATGTATGTATAGTCGAAACGTCTGATTTGTGTGTAGGACATGTTTATGTACATGACTTGTACATGTACCTGTGGACAATACTGCGCCAGAGTGTACACGGATAACAACACATAATACAAGTTGGCCCTCTAAAGTCTGTTCAGAAAATTCAAAATAAGAAAGCGTACAGAGTAAACATGTCCTTAAACAGAATTTGCATGGGCGGGGCGGAAGCTCCAAATTGTGAAAGAAATGATGATTTTGGCAGATAAATTAAAAGGTGACTAATAGTGACGTGTGCCCTGGTAATGATTTTCATCTAGGTTTTCAAGCAGAGTACAAAAATGAATGTACTGGTATGGGCATGGAAATCCGGTCGCACGTCTAGCGGCCCCAGGGCGCCGGCCATGCAGCCATGGGTAAGCGGTACACACATGAATTTATCGCGTGGATCAACATTTGCACTGCATGCAATGCTCTCTACGCCCTGAGGGCGTCGGTCCCGGTCATTTGACTGGATTTCCATGTCCACGAAAGTAGATGACGTTAGAAGGTAACGGATTTCACCCAAGGCCGGGCTTTGTTGTTGTTGTTTCTTTATTTTACTTCACCATATGAACAGGCAAGACTGCCTTCTCACCGGGGCTATTGGCCCACGGCTCTCACAATATGATGAAAATGTTTAAAATGTGTATGAAGAAGAAAGGAACGGAAAAGAAGATGAAATGAAAGGAAAGAAAACAGTAGGTATTAATTTTATGAAGGGGCTTTGCACAAATGAAGCTAACCGACCCTAGATTCATACATGTTTTGTAACTATATCGGTTGTATTGATTCTAATGTCACAGTTTTAAACATCTTTGTAAGTATACGTTGTAGATTGGCACATAAAAGTAGACAAAGACGTGTCGCAGGGTATGTCATTCCACGTACCACGGGATAGTTCCATGCAGTCCTCTCCCGTGGGACCATCATTGTTCGGTTCGCGGCTGTGCCACCTTGAGAGGGTTACGGGTTGGCCATCTATAATCCACCGCCACCTGCCCTCGCTGCCGCTATCTGTGCCGCCCAGCCACATCCTAGTTTCGTAGTATCCATTCGTCCTCACCAAATCAATTATATTCCGGTACTCATCATCATTCCTCGCCACGGCAAGGTCGCCGCCGTTCCAGCCGCACGTCTCTCTTGCGCTATTCCAGTCTTTTTCAGCGTTCACGTAGATTTGGTAGTATATCCGTGGGACACGAATCCTACGCCTGGTCGTTACTGTCTCCGTAGTTGGCTCAGTCGTTGGGACAGTCGTCGGAATGGTTGTTGGAGTAGTAGTTGGGGAAGTAGTTACACCAATGTATTTTGTATACTGGCACACAAAACCAGGCACAGTCGCGTCGCAGGGCAAGTCATTCCATGAACCGCTGCTCAAGTCCATGCAGTCTTCATTATAGCCACGAAAGCTGTTCGGTTCACCAGTGGCCCACCTTGAGAGGGTGACGGCTTGGCCATCTATAATCCACCTCCATTTGCCCTCGCTACGGCTATCTGTGCCGCCAAGCCACACCCAAGTTTCGTAATTCCCACTGCTCCTCATCAGCTCGACTATTTCGCGGTGCTCATCATCATTCCTCGCCGCGGCCAGATCTCCGCCTCGTGAGCGGCAGACCTCTCTGGCGCTATTCCAGTCAACGTTTTGGGGCAAGAAGAGCTCATATTCTATCCTTGGGACGCGAATGGTTACTGCCTCTGTAGTTGACACAGTCGTTGGCACAGTCGTTGGCACAGTCGTTGACACAGTCGTTGGCACAGTCGTTGGCACAGTCGTTGGCACAGTCGTTGGCACAGTCGTCGGACTGGTTGTTAGAATAGTAGTTGCAACCGGAGTTCCCTCAGTAGTTGGACGAGAGGTTGGGTTGGACGGGCGCACGGCGACGGTTGAATCGATCCTAACCAGTGCTTTGAAGATGTGTTCCATCAGGCCTCGGATCGAGCTGACAGCCGATGTAAACGTACTTTTAACGGCTTCTACGTTGTCCTGAACTGACTTGGTCATGTTGGCGAACTGCGCATCACTGCGTTCCATGGTCAACCACTTCTCCTCACAGCGACGGCCTCCGTAACCAATGGTACAATCGCAGGTGAAATTCGCACCGTTGCTCTTGCAGAAACCGCCATTAAGACAAGACTCTTCATCGCATGCATCCTTCTGCCTGCACGCGAAGCGCGGCCTTAATGTCTGAGAGAGCAGAGCGCAGGTGGAGTTCTCGTCACAGGGCGCATAATATTGACAACTCGCAGGTCGACTTGACTCTCCGACAAACTGAGAGTAACACCCGACAATCTTGATCTGATCCGAGTTGTCGGTGATTCCTATATCGGTCAGTGTTTCGCGTGAGGCCATTCCCAAGTCTTCTGCCCTGGCATCCACCAGAGCTAAGTATTTAGAGTACTTGTGAGCTGTTTTCCTTGCGATTCCGGCATTGGTGAGCATATTCACGACACAATCGCGTGATATTTCTGGTCTTGGCGAGGCGTTCACAAATACCAATATAGCCAGTAGGCATGCAGCAATGACCATCACACCAGAGCGTGATGCCATTTTAAAAGCTCTTCTTCTACTCAATGTCTGAGAAACAGCGCTAATCTGCACATTCAAGGAGTGTCTTCTGCTTTTGAGCTGTTATCAGACTGCCTATCTCCGGAGACGAACTGATGCTCCTTGCTGCTTTTCCTCTGAATATATATTGTTCGAGCTTTGTGTTCCGAGACAGCGGTATGGAGAGCTAGCTCAATCGATCACCAAAGTATAATTGAACTACCATGATTGCACATGATGTACGGCAGGGTGGTGACTTGGGGGTGGTGCTCAGTCCCTTAGTACGCACTTTCAGAGGCACACGACCAAATTATTAATATTAGTTTAAGCGGAATCATAATTATTAGCTAGTAAGGTGTAATGGTGTTTCGTGGCACGTTTATGTGCGGGTTTTGATAGCGTGTGTACAATGGTCTTTATCCCATGCTAAATCATGCAGTGCTAAAGTGCCAGGCCAGATGGCCAACAAACAGGTGCACCAGTTTTGTGTACATGTACTTGGACGTACAGGGATAGGGCCAGGGATAATTAGGTACCCTTGAGTAACATACTTGCTAAATTTAATATTATGCGGAGATAATAACTTTTGTGAAATGGGTTTACAGGGTGAAGATAGCTCTGGCTCGTCGAACCTCTTGAGTAAAGTCACGCTCGTCCGCTTCCCAACAAGCGGCTGTACAATTGTGTTGAGAAACACAACCAGCTTAGGACGTTTCGCTTGTGCCAGACCACCACCACGCCTGTGTTGCCCTTCAAGAAGTTGAAGAGCCTTGTATTGTCGTATCGTAACACGGTTAGTCAGGCACATAAAGAAAACAGGTAGTTTAGAGTAAACGTTACTGTATCCTTTGTCATAGTCCCAGTAACAGCACTCGGACTCCATCTCAACCCTCCGAAATGAATACAGCTTCCTATGCTAGACGACGAAAATCGCATGCATGTACATGTACATGTACATGTACATGTACATGTACATGTGGATGCATAGCGTTAGTCGACGTGAGGTTTTAGCCCCCCCCCCCCCCCCGCCCATGCAGCGAATACAGTGTGTTTCGTCGCTGAGGGACATGAAGTCTGAGCGTTCCATTAACGCATTCACATGACTCACAGACTGCACATGTATCCTACTACGTATATGCAACAGTCAATACAATTATGGACTTTGTCAAGCTTGATTGACGAAGTGACCACTTACTGTACATTTAAACGTACAATGTAGTAAGTTGATAGAAAGGGATATTCACACTTTCTAATCCACTCCTCATATGGCACTGAACGCCATTACGGCCTTTGCTCAGACAGACGGCCGAAGAAGGCAGCTACGACATAATCACCTTTGTCCAAGGAGAGCATCCAGTCGTTGATCATGGGGTGAGCAAGTCCTCGCAGGAGTGGCCTCTGCGGTAGGCAAATTGCTCAGCAGGTAGGGGTAACAGTGGTGGTGTTGCATTATAGATATAGTACATTAGTTGGTCGTGTACAATATGTTCCAGTAGCTTAGACATGTGGGACAGGAGTGATATTGGTCTAGACTATAGTCGGATGGGGCTGACTAATCTCCACGCTTGTAGATAGACCGCACATTTGCTAGATTGTAAGTCAATGGAAAATCGCCAGACGTAAGAGACATGGTAAATAGTTTGGCTAAAGATGGGGCGATCTCATCTTTGATGAGCTTGTAGGCCTGGGGGGGGGGGGGGGATGTTATCATGTCCTGTGGCTTTACGACTGTTCATTCTCTGGATATGGAGTTGGACTTGTGGAACGGAGACTGGTGTGAACTGTGTCAGGGAGTATTCCGATACAGGGCCATTGGGAGTGCGTAGTGTACTGCCAGAAAGTGATTTATCGTTGACAACGTCTGTAAATGTCTTTGTGATGTCGGCTACTTCGGCAGCACGTTCCTAGTTGATTTTAATTCTACCCAGTAGATTGTTCATGACACTCCATTGCTCTCTTGGGTGGTTTCGATGATTGATTAGTTGTTGCTGGAAGTATGTAGACCGTTTCTTCCTGGTTAAAAGTTTACATTGTCTTCGTAGAGTTCGGAATTGTTGCAGCAGGTCTGAGCGATCAGGACGTTTTATCATTGCACGGTGTGCTCGTTTACGCTTGAATAAAGTCTGCCGAAGCTCATCGTCTACCTAAGGCGATGGAGTATAGCTCTTCTTGGCGTTAACACTCTTTAGTTGGCAGTACTCATTCAAGGCATCACTGACTGCATCCTGCCAGTGTTCAGTATAACTACATGTACATGTATCTAGAAACAATCATCTGTGATGAACTGCGTGTGATCTGCTGGTGGAGAGTAGACATATGTTTAGCAGCTGTCTCTTGGAATTGCTTGATCTTCAACGTACTCAGCGGTGGCTTTCGTACTTGTACCTGTCTGTTTGTCTTGAGCGTGCTGGTGGTAGCATGGATAGTGTAGTTCACACGAACAAGTTGTTGATCGGAAATATCACATGGAGTAACATTGCAGTCTTTGTAAATCAGTTCATCCCTGCCTAGTCTTGCAGTGGACGTGGTGGAGGAAGAGCTTGAGATCAGTGCTAGGTCTATGGTTGCTGCACTGGGGAATCTAGTTGGTGACGTGACAACGTTTTGTAGAGCAAAATCATAGCAGAATGTTCGTAGGTGAGGGTAGTGTGCGTGACTAGGGGTCTTGGATATTGACATTGAAATCGCCTAGAATTATGCACGCGGAGGAGGCTGGTGTACAGTCCAGTATGTCATCAGTTAGGCTAGATAAGCTTTGCCAAAATGCTACAGGTACTGTTGGAGCTCTATATGCACTGAGAGGATAGTGAGAGGCTGGGGGTGAATGTTCACGTGTACTGCGAGGGCTTCAACGGGAGAGAAGTGATGTAGTGCTCGATTACCAAAGCCTTCTCTTACGTATATACTGACACCACCTCCTCTCTAGCTCGTGTATGCAACAGTCAATCTCGACTTTCTCAAGCTTGAGTGACGAAGTGACCACCTACATGTATATGTACATGTAGGTGCACTTGTACATGTACATGTACATTGTATGTGATAGAAAGGGAAATTCACTTCGAATCCACTTGGAAAGTTGACGGTTATGTACATATATAGTACATGTACATGTAGGACCGAAAAGAGGAAGGTGAGCGCTGGGAAAATGTGCACAAGCTACATGTAAGTCCCACGGCAACTAACAATACGGCGAAACGTACATGTACGTCATGTGAAAATACTTTTAATGTAGTCAACTCGTCCACAATAGTGTAATGCATGAGGAGTACTGTTAGATTTTGGCGTCCGGTTTTGTACGATTCGTTTTCGCAAAGCTTCCCCTTCCTTTCCCTCTGATATTGCTGAGCCAGCCAAGTTAGGTGGTGCGTTGCTTTGCTGCTTCGAATTGAAGTTAGGGCACATTGTCATGTTATGGGAACAATGGGAGAATAAGGGTTAACAGGTCTCGTCATCGTCCTGTTGCCGTGGGACTTAAGCTTGTGGACGTTTCCGCTGCGCTCGCCCTCCCCTCTTCGGTCTTACCCAACCGTGAACCTTCTATGTTAAACGTCTCAGTTCGGTGCCCTGTTATTGCACTTTCTGACTGCTTATTATCAGATTCTTGTTACAGTCTTGGATAGGTGTTTCATAACTCGTTCCCATGTGTTTCTCTTCTATACTTTGTTTAAATTTGTCTATTTTCTTACTATGTTCACATTCCCAGCTCGAAAATAATAAAGAAAAACAATGGTACTCAGACTAGGACAAACGTGATTACTAATGAGCAGAGACAGTTCATAAGAATTAGGACACTCTCAAGTAGTGGAATACATGTATCGGTAAATGATATGTCATTTCTGAAAAGCTCAGAAGATATTCCTGGATGTGCCTACATGTATATTATTCGGGAGATTTCATAACTTTTTCCATGATTCCTGTTTTTTTTAATGATCACCCCAGCATATTTTGCTTGAAACACTATACCACTCCATACTGCGCTCTTGGCTCACATCCACAACACAATAGCGTGGAAATTCGTGCTTGGTTAGATGTTGCATATCCTCCAAACAACTGATTTGCTCTTTGCAAGCTCACCAGTGGAGGTACATGTAGATAACGAAGGAAATAATGGAATGAATATTATTTGTGTAGGGTAAAGTGGAAATTTGGGAAAATAGACCTGTACAATACAACTCGTTATGCAAATAAAAAAATGAATATAATTACAAAACACTGAGGACTGTGAACACACTGTATACAGGTACGTTTACTGTGTAATAATTTTTTAATACGGTTTTTAAAGAGGATTTGTAGATTCTGGCATGAAGAGTACTGAGTAACGTTACAATTGAACGTGCAGGTGCAGAAACTCTACCGCGAGAAAGAACTGATGATTGTGGCAGATCAAATCAAAGTTGAGATGGTAGCTACACGCATTACAGTACCACTATCAGTGACGTTTGATCTCGAAATGCTTTGTATCAAGGTTTTCAAAGAGAGCAGAGGTGATGTTAGAAGTTCACGGACTGCACCTAAACTAATGCTTTGTACAAAATAACAGTTCCTAGTTTCAAACATAATTTGCAACAGTTTCGATTGTATTCACTTCAGTATCACAGTTTTTAAACATACTTGTAACTGTATCTTGTATACTGGCAAATGAAACCATGGATAGGCCGGTCGCAGGGCAAGTCATTCCATGAGCCACGGACGAACTGCATGCAGTCCTCTTCATGGCCAGCGTAGTCGTTGTTCGGTTCACCACTGTTCCACCTGGAGAAGGCGACCGCTTCGCCAGTAATCCACCGCCACCTGCCCTCAATACCTCTGTCCGTGGCACCCAGCCACACGCTAGTGTCGTAGTTACTACCGCTCATCAGCTGGGCTAGCTTCGTGTGCTCCTCATAGTTTCTTGCAACGGCCAGGTCGCCGCCGCGCAAGTTGCAAATGCCACTGGCGCTATGCCAGTCAACGTCATAGGGCACGTTGAGCTCGTACTCTGTTCGTGCCACGCGAATCCTACGCTTGGTCGTTACTGTCTCCGTAGTTGGCACAGTCGTTGGGACAGTCGTCGGAACAGTTGTTGGAGTAGTAGTTGGGGAAGTAGTTACACCAATGTATTTTGTATACTGGCACACAAAACCAGGCACAGTCGCGTCGCAGGGCAAGTCATTCCATGAACCGCTGCTCAAGTCCATGCAGTCTTCATTATAGCCACGAAAGCTGTTCGGTTCACCAGTGGCCCACCTTGAGAGGGTGACGGCTTGGCCATCTATAATCCACCTCCATTTGCCCTCGCTACGGCTATCTGTGCCGCCAAGCCACACCCAAGTTTCGTAATTCCCACTGCTCCTCATCAGCTCGACTATTTCGCGGTGCTCATCATCATTCCTCACCGCGGCCAGATCTCCGCCGCGTGAGCGGCAGACCTCTCTGGCGCTATTCCAGTCAACGTTTTGGGGCAAGAAGAGCTCATATTCTATCCTTGGGACGCGAATCGTTACTGCCTCTGTAGTTGACACAGTCGTTGACACAGTCGTCGGACTGGTTGTTAGGATAGTAGCTGCAACCGGAGTTACCTCAGTAGTTGGACGAGAGGTTGGTTTGGACGGGCGCACGGCGACGGTTGAATCGATTCTAACCAGTGCGTTGAAGATGTGTTCCATCAGGCTTTGAATCGAGCTGACAGCCGACATAACAGTACTTTTAAGGCTGTCTACACTGTCCTGAACAGACTTGGTCGTGTTGGCGAACTGCGCATCACTGCTTTCCATGGTCAGCCACTTCACCTCACATCGACGGCCTCGGTAACCAATGGTGCAATCACAGGTGTAATTCGCACCGGTGCTCTTGCAGAAACCGCCATTAAGACAAGACCCTCCACCGCATGCGTCCTTTTGCTTGCACACGAAACGGGGCTTTGATGTGCGAGAGAGCATAGCGCAGGTGGAGTTCCTGTCACATGGCGCATAATATTGGCAACTCGCAGGTCGACTTGGCTCGCCCACAGACGGTGAGTAGCACCGGGCAATCTTGCTCTGGTCCAAGATGTCCGTAATGCCTATCCTGGTAAGTGATTCGCGTGAGGCCGTTCCCAAGTCGTCTGGCCTGGCATCCGCAAGGGCTAAGTATTTGGCGTATTTGCGAGCCGTCCTTCTGGTGATTCCGGCTCTTGTGAGCATATTCACGACACAGTCGCGTGATGTTTCTGGTGGTGGTGAGGAGCTCACAGACACCAATAGAGCCATGAGGCAGGCAGCAAGAACCAGGCCATTAGACCGTGATACCATTTTAAAAGGCTAGTACAGCAACTCAATGAATTCCAAACGTCACTGATCTTCACGTTCAAGGAGTTTCGTCTACCTTTGAGCTTTTATTATACTGCCTGTCCGTGGAGCAGAATTGGTTTTCCTTGCCGTTTTTGGTCCGATTATATACTGCTCGAGATCTATGCTGCGAGACATTGCGATAGGCCAGACCTTCCGCAGTCAATCATGAAAATAGTATGAAATACAATATGTACATGACTATAGAGGAATTCATGTACACTGTATGTGTATGCTTCTAAACCAGGGCAGCACTTTGGTGGTTTTCATTCATCTCGCCCCGCACTGTCAAAGTCACACGACCAATTATTCTAAACGGAATTATTGCTAGTATTGGCCTGTAAAGGTAATGACGTTTTGTGGCACGTTCATGCGTGGGTTTCGTTGGCGTGTTTGCATGTTCTTGACCACCTGCTGAAGCATGCAGTGCTCACAATGTCATGTCAGGGACAGGTTGTCAATGACTTACATGTACATGTAGGTATACATGTAGGTGCATCAGTATTATGTACAAGCACTTCGACGTACAATGTACAAGGATATGGGTAATAATTAATTTACGCTACGTTTTATGCGGAGATGGTGTCGGTACTATAACTTATGTGAGTGGGCGAAAACAGCTCTGGCTCGTGGAACCCCTTGTATTGTCGCACTGTGACATTACACGTGACTCATTCGTATCAACAAAACAGGGTTTTGGGGGTAGCAGACTAGCAGTTATTGTGTCCTTTGTCTCAGCACCGCCACAGTATTATAATGTCTGCATACAGAGATTATAACTTCATATCGCTGAGCGTGCTATCGACATGATATCACTGACTAACAACATGTCTCCCAGCTCGTGTATGCAACAGTCAATCTCGACTTTGTCAAGCTTGAGTGACGAATGGACCACCTACATGTACTTGTACATACCCTGTATTTGGAAGTGATTGAAAGGGTCATTCATTTTTGAATCCACTGCTCGTGTGGCTCTGAACGCAGTTATTCAACTTTAATAATGATGCCCGTTGCTCAGACAGACGGCCGAAATTCATGTACTTGGAAAGCCATCTAAATCCAGTACCCTAGTTCTTGAATGCCTTAGAGATGATGTTTTATGCAAAGTCGCCCCATTGGATTTCCATCACAGTACTTCGCGTGCCATTCGGCAAATTATTTGATCCCGTTCTACCCTTTACATGTGCATGACTGTACATTTTCTTCTCTCGTTTCATTCACATTATGCTGTAAGAGTACCGTCTGCGAGTTAGATTACATTTGACAGTACTTTGGGAACATTGATGGGATGGGTAACGATACATAAAACACAGTAAATGGATATTGAGGACTGCAACGGCAGAAAGCAAAATAGCGCAGGGCAACCAGAAAGGGAGAAAGGGAGTAAGGCAGAGAGATAGATAGATAGAGAGAGAGAGAGAGAGAGAGAGAGAGAGAGAGAGAGAGAGAGAGAGAGAGAGAGAGAGAGAGAGAGAGAGAGAGAGAGAAAGAAAGAAAGAGAGAGACGGAGAGAGAGAGACAGAGAGAGAGAGAGAGAGAGAGAGAGAGAGAGAGAGAGAGAGAGAGAGAGAGAGAGAGAGAGAGAGAGAGAGAGAGAGAGAGAGAGAGAGAGAGAGAGAGAGAGAGAGAGAGAGAGAGAGAGAGAGAGAAGAGAGAGAGAGAGAGAGAGAGAGAGAGAGAGAGAGAGAGAGAGAAGGAGAGAGAGAGATCTTAATGTAAAAATAATCTCCTGGAAGCCCCAATTGCTACAAGGAACGTTGCTTTCACTTCATTATTATATTGAAACTATATGCCTGGCAAAGCGTGCAAGTAGGTTGATGAGAGGCGAGAAGAGTATACATGTACATGTAGAGGACATCAGCTAGTGGGGAAACACAGCCGACAATACGGTACCAGAGTATGAAAGAATAACAACATATAAAATATGGCCTTCCAAAGTCTACTCAAAATGCAGTGGACGTATAGAGCATTAGAGACACTAATCCGAAATCGTCATGACATAATGCAATTTCCATCCACGACTGGCACTATACTACTACATGTCTAAGGGTAGGTACAACGTACATGTATGTGTGTGCTAAACACTCCATGCACAAAATGAATACAATGTACATGTACAATGTACATGTACATATTAGGTATGCATATGTACTCAATCTGCGGACAGCATGCTGTTTCGTTCTTTGTTGACTCATCAGCGCAGCACAGAGAAAATGAGGCCGAACCTGATAGCAATGAAAATAAAATTTCCAAAAAAAAAGTTCACGTTTCTGAGACTCGGCCGAAGGCCCAGTTTTCCGCATCCGCAGGAACGCCACCACCCTCTTGGATCAAGGCGCAGATGCAGCTCCAAAGCTAGATTTAAATCAGGCCCGAATGTACCTTGCCAGAGTGCTCAAACTGACAAGTCAGTGAGCTCTAAGTAATGCAAACAGCAAAGGTACTACCGGTATACCCCACATGTATGTAGTTGCCCCCAGCCCCCACCCCCGCATGTGTACGTCATCAATAACCCAGTCCGTGAGGCAAAAGTAGCAACAGCCAATGGGGCATTCTGAGCTCACATGTCGGGCGCTGAAGCATGCGTCAAGCAATCGCTCAACTGGACAGTTCATAAGAATCATGACACTCTCAAGTACTGGAAAGTGGTGTTGGAATGTCATTAGTAGACATTACAGAAAAGTTGAAACAGCTGATGCCCTACGCGCACTATCCTCCACTATACACATGATACAAACAATGACATACTGTGCTGAGGAGCTCTAACAGAGCGAAACAGTTGCTGTCCACAGATTTGAGAAAACAATGACATACATGTACCTGTAACTGCACAGAAATGAGTGTGGGTAATATTATTTTGTTGGTTGCATCCAGTTAGCCGCAGGCAGCTGCGTCTAGTTATGTTGCATTCGGACGATCCTTGTACAAGTACATGTACATTTACATGTACGTTGGCAACAGTCAATGACTCTCACTTCATGCATCTTAGATGTTTTAGTAAGAAGGTTGTGATGCACGGATAAGCCGGATGTGAGTACAAATAATGACTCACATCCGTCTATAATGACTAAGGCCAGTAAGGGAAGGGGAGATCCGAAAAAGACTACAATCCATGTATTTCGCCTTGGTACTCAAGAAAAGGTGAATTGTTTGGTGTCTCAAACTTCACCCACAGTAGTGGACACGCCGAGAAGAATAGAAGGAGATCACTGCTGCTTGGTGCGATTCCTGGGATAAGCAGAGTGCACATCTTCCCTGTAAACTGTGGCTAGATTCATGTAACCTCAAAGTAGATCTGCTGTATTACATGTACAGTGCTGGCAACTGTAATCCGACCCCCTCGCCGGCGAGGGGGTCGGATTACAGTTGCCAGCATTGTACATTATACATGTACATGCGCATGCATACATGTAACTGTCACATGACCATGCATGCGGAACATTCATGTTCGTTCCAACCAAGTCATCATGAAGCAACTTTTGGGATCCATGCATGTACAAATATAACCTGTATACTTTCTCTCGCCGTGTAAACTTGAAGCTGTTTGTGTTTGTTTTTAGGTGTCTATCTCGTTGCACCAGTCCTCTTTTAAGCACGATATTTACCCCCCGCTCTGCATCATGCCGCACAAATGCTGCTACCCGCGGTCAAGCTTCAGCTGCTCTGAACCTACCCAGAGCTACGTCTCGTTACGGCCTGAATGCTATTTCATTTTTGGCAGCAGACAGATGGAACATGCTTCCACCTGGATGTCGTCAAGCTAAGCCCCTTTCTGCATTTGTCACAAGCACCAAGTCATTCCTAGGGTTCCCAGTAAAAAGGCAACGCCTGTTGGGAGTTCCCTAGTAAAATAATAAATTCTACTACTACTACTACAAAGACTACAATGCATACTATGCATCACATGATGTCCGCCATGTTGGTTCCAACTGTTCACGTGCCGTGATTAATTTCTGCACAAATTTCACCACATGACGTCATGAGAAGGATGTGAAGCCACTCTACTCTATTATCTTGTTGTCTTGCCAGATGCATATACATGTACATGTACACGGTTCCGACTGTTGGAATGCACTCCCCGCTGCAGTCCGCTTATGCTCTTCCCTGCATCTATTCCGTAATTCAGTACTTTCATTTCTAGGGTACCCTGTAAGAAGCCCTTAGGCCTGTGGGGATTGCCCTATCAAAAATTTGATAATAATAATAATAATGGATAGGTACATGTACATGTATACAAGGGTCCTGTAGGATTCGAACCTGAAATGATATACATGTATTGAATGAAGTCACAACGGATCAATGTGAATTTTACATTCAAGCTAGCCTTGTAAATGTACATGTAATATTCCGGTACAAGGTGTGGATCAGGCTTCTATAGCCTCATCCGTCTTTGAATGAATCACTCACGTTTATAATACCCGTTAACCCTCATGCCACACAAGAAAGACGAGCCCGTGGGGTGTCGCAAGCGTATATTCTAGCATGAACAATCATGAGCCTGTGATCGGTAATCAAGTGTGACGTACATGTACTCAGTACGAGGTCATGATTATAATGATGTACTAGAGTACACGTATCACGCATCAGAGAAGCAAGGACAGCAGAAGCGACCCGCGGGGTCCTGCGCCGTCGGAACCGCTACATGTACTTCTAGGTTGCTATGGCAGCGGAACACTAAATAATGGTACATGTAGACATGAATAGTTCAATAGTTCCGATATGCGTGCGCTATGCGGCGCCCATTGGCAGCACCCGTGCCTCCAATAAAGGTACCGAGTGGCTTGCGACACGCAGGCTCTAGTAGTGCTCTGGCATGCCTGCGGGCCTGCGAATGTACGTGCGATATGCCCCGCTGGACCAGCGGACTACAGCCTTCAGGGCATACTCTGGTGCGCCTCGATCCGCCATGCGCGTAAGGAATGGCTGCTGATGCTTGGACCTAGAACTTTGTGTAGGACAGCATTGATGTCGTCCGGCGTGTGATGGCAACCATCCTGAAACTTGAATAGGGGTTGCTTGTCATTGCTCCATTTGCTGGACCGAACGTAAGCCTGCAGGGCTCGGACGGGACATAGTGCAGGGTCAGCGTAGCGATGCAGAGCTACCTCCCCACCTGTTGTTAATTGAGACGTCTTCGTACTCTGGAGCTGCAGCGTCTTGAGGCCGCCAGGACCGTGTGGTGACAGCGACGTGTACTCACTCACACGCAGCAGGCCGTGGAAGGCTGTCGTCAGAGCAGCCCATAGCATTAGTCTGTCTGCCGGGGAGTACAAGGACAGATCCAAGAACTGGCGGAGAGCCATCAGCTGGTGGACGGTGATCGCTTGGCGCTGAGGGCGTGCTGACGGATGCCTGGGAAGCGACGCTCTCTCCGTCTCTAAGCCCTTGAGCAGGGGTGTGATGCGGCTTGAGGATGTAACCCCGACTGGGACTCCCATGCAGAGGAGGTGGTATTAATTTTGACCGCGGCCACATAGACTCTCAGAGTGCTGGCGCTGACTGAGTGAGACATTGCAGCAGCGAACAGCAGGACGTCGTTCTGATCTGGGTAATGTGCGTCGCAGCGCATGCGACCCATGAACTCCAGGAATGCACGGCAGCCTGGGGCGTACGTGCGCTGTGTGCCAGTGGCTACGGAGTTGGCAATCAGGTGTTCTGCTCGCGCTGAGAGAGCGGTGGCTAGCGAGCCTAGGAAGACACAGGCACAAGCGCATACAACACAAACGCACACACGCATACGCCCGCACACGCACATGTTCCCTAAACAGGCAGCAAGGCACGGCTGCCAAGCTGCGGTGTATGCATGCTGCGCCGGGTCGCTGAACGGCGGCCCGCTTCCAGGAACACACTGGCCCGGCGGCGTGGCTGCGGATTGTAAGCAGGGGACCCGTGGCTTATGCTAGTGGGAGATCTCCCCCCTGACCTCGGCGGGGCGTTCCTGTACTGGTTTGGCTGAGGTTTACCCTCATCCCGTAGGGCTATTGCAAATACGACCCAAGAGCCCCCGCCCCCTCCCCAAGCCCCGCGGGGTGGGAACCTCTGCTATTGGCCTAATCCATAGGTACTTAGCCTTGCCGGTGGACGCATGGGGGTGGCCCGTAGCGTTGGCTTGCGTAGCCATGGCTTGCGGCGGTGAGCGATCCTCCGGCGGGAGGTGGAAATCCGGTGGGATGTTATGCAAGCGGGGCTGGCGACCCTGGACAGACACACCGAACAATAGACAGCGGGCGGCGAAGCCTTGGCTCGGCGGAGCCGTAGCTTGCAGCGGTAGTGTCTGTAAGGGATTCTCCAGTGGGAGTTATATGTCCGGCGGGATGTAATGCGAGCGGGACTAGCGACCCTGGATAGACACACAGAACAGTAGACAGCGGGTGGCGAAGCGTTGGCTCATGGAGCCGTTGCTTGCGGCGGTGGTGTCTGTAGGCGTCCTCCGGCGGGAGGTGGACATCCGGCGGGATGTTATGTGCGCGGCTTGCAACCCTGGATATACACGCAGAGCACAAGACAGCGAGCAGGTTAGGCTCGCAGAGCCGTGCCCCTAGTATACGGGCAAACATACAACCTACTAGGTAGGATTAACGCCCTCTACAATTTGCCTCAGTAGCACGGCAGCACGGTGCATGGCCCTTATTTTGTTTGCGTCATGCGGGCCACGCGTGTCGCGAACATATGGAGCGTCCCCGAGTACAGCGGTCGCCGGTTCGGGGCCTGTGGGGTGTCGGCCACCATTCCTCCCAAAAACGAAAAAGGGGTTCCAATGGGCCGGATGAGTCCAAAGCACACAGAGTGGTAAGATAGACCATGAAAGGTTCACCCCGGCGAGGGCATGGATAATCATTGACAGCGGAAATTGTAGGTGGGTTCGTAGGGTAGGGGAAACAAAACAACAAGAAAAGAGCAGAGATGCAAAATGCTGGGCTGGGGGGGGGGGACTACGGACGTACGGCGAGCCCGGGTAGTGGTGGCTGGGATTGCCGGGAGCTTGAATTGGCGGCTGGAGCGCCTGGCCAACTGCAGAAGGATGCGACTATCCGTTGTCGGCTTGGGCACTTGCGAGTGATGATGGGGCGGTCTCCGCGTTGGGAACTAGACAGCGGAAGCGCTGGAACTGGGCCCGGGAGAGTGCGTCTGCGATGCTGTTGTCGACGCCGGCAATGTGACGGATGAGCAGGCAGAAGTTTTGGCGAGCGGCGAGTTGCATGGTGCTGCGTATCAGTGCCATGACCCGGGCGTGTCGGCATGTGCCGGACTCCCAGGCAGTGTGCACTGCTGAATTATCTCAGTGCAAGAGGATCTTCTTCTGTGCCCAGTGGGAGCCCCAGAGTTGGCAGGCAATGGCGATGGGCCACATCTCTCTCCACATTATGGATGTGTACGGTGGGGCTTGCTGCGCCACTGGCAATGTGCCCGCGAACCAATGACCCTGGTAGAAGCCGCCGAAAGCACTGCCAGACGCGTCGGTGAACAGTTCCAGGTCTGGGGATTTTGACCATACGGGGTCGCGCAGGACGACCTTTCCGTTCCATGTTGGGAGGAAATCCTGCCACCATTTGATGTCGGCGAGAGCCTCGCTGGCGAGGCGGACGGCCGCGGCAGGGCTGGTGACTGAGGAAAACAGGTCGATGAGGCGGCGAGTGAACGTACGACCGGCTGGGATGACCTTGGCGGCAAACGCCAGGTGGCCAACGAGTTACTGGAGTTCGTGTTTGGACGCTGAGGACCAGATGGCCCAGGCCGCGAGGTGTTGCCGCAATGTACTGAGCTCTTCGGCTGGGAGCCGCAGCTCCCCTACTGCTGAACCATGTCGATGCCAAGCACTGTGAGGCAGGTGGCGGGGCCAACAACATTGTCCGGGCCGTCTGCTGTTGGGAAGCCCAGTTTTGCGAAGGCCTACAGAATAGTGGCTTTGTGGGTCGCGGCCGCCGAGGACATGACAGACTCGGCTGCTGGAGACACTGAGACGAAGTCGTCCAAATAGTGCTCCAGTGCAGAGATACTGTAGTTATTACGGAGGATCATTCTAGGGCGGTAGCCAGGCAGTTAAACAAACTGGGAGCGGAGCGTAGGCCAAATGGCAGGGCAGTGTCGAAATAGTAGTTGCCCTTCCACAACATGCCGAGGAGCGGCCAGTCGTCGGGGTGCATGGGGCAGAGTCGGAAAGCGTGCTTCAGGTCCACCTTTGGCAGGAGGGCTCCGGGGCCTGTCCTGCGCATGTGGTCTGCTATCGTGTCAATCGTAATTAGAGAGAAACGGTAGGCCTGCTTGTCAATGAACGAATTGACGCTGTTCCCATCGGGGCGGACAGGCACATGATGAGCCGGTGGCCGCCCGACTTCTTGGGGACCACACCTACGCCAGATGGACGAATGGCGGCGCGTTCAAGGGGCCAGCGGTGTGCCTGCGGCTGCATTCCGTGGCCAGGTACTGGTCGACGACCTGGGGGTGTGCTGCTGCGGAAAACAAGTTTGGGCTGCGTACGGACACATCACGGGGTCCAGTGAACCCGCTACGACAGCCAGCACGTAAATTGCTAATTAGAGAATGAACAAATGCAGGATTAGGGTGCGCCAGCAATTCAGTGTGTAATGCATCAATATTGATAAGGGTGTTGGGGTGTAATGCAGCAATGTTCATAGGGGTGCTAGGGGGTGGGTGAATGCAAGAAAGTGGTGCCGGGGCTGATTGCTGTTCGCTCTTATTTCTTGGCTGGGCAGGCTGACACGGCGTGCGAGCCTGAGCCAAAGACGCAGGCGTGTTGAAAGCGACATGGGCCGCTGCAGGCGCCGTGATTGTAGTGGCGGCAGATTTCGGTTGATTTAGTGCTTGCACTCTCTTTCGCCTGCTTGCCGCGAAAGGCCGAGGTGCACGCTCCAGCCAAGTACCCCACCTTCTTGCAAATGTTGCAATTGGGGAGGGCCTGTCCCGTGAAACACGTCGCAAAAAGCTCCGTGTAGAGCTCCGCCAGGGATCGGCTTGGGTCCTTTGACAGGGCCTGGCGTGCCCGTGTGTCATAGTCCACGACTGCCAAGAAGCGGTACTTCCCGGCTGTCTGTACCATATGTATTTGATGCTGCATCAGTGCAGCGGCGCAGTGAGGGTGATCGCGGATGGCGATCAGGCTAGAAATAGACCACACCTCGGTCCACGTGGCAAGGTTATCAATTTTTTCCTTTTGGTGCGCTTGTCACCGAAAGTGCCCCTTCCTCGTCTATACGGAACCTCTTAGGGGCTGGCTCCCCAGCAGAAATAGATTTGGGCGAGAGAAGTATTGCCAGCTCTATATCGATTCGTCTTATCCGATTGACTGTCTCCAACGAGACGTGCGAAATGCAGGAGGGGTAAACCATCCCTGTAACAAGGCCATGCCTGTTGGGACTCCCCTAGTCAAATAATAAATACTACTACTACTACTACTACTACTAAACCATGTGCGTATGGTGCATGAATTCATCAGGACACATACCGTCTTCTTGCTCTGTGGCGTTCTCCGGTGCATTGCCGCTGAGAGCTGCTGCCACGCTGGCAGCCACTATCTGCTGGATAGACTCCCTTTGTGCGTGCGAGAAAGCCATGGTGGGTGTAAGACTATCGCTGAGAGCGGAAGCTTAGAAGAGACAATTTCAAACAATTTCTGCGGCGGGCAGGCAAAACAAACAACTGGTGAATGTCTTTACTTGTTCCTGCCTTGCGAGGGTGGCCTTGGGCGAGCTTGCACCCAAGGCGGATAGGTGGCTTAGGGCGCGTTCAGACTACCGATAAAAAGTGACCGATAGGGAAAGTCGCCAAGGTGATTTGATCACGTGACGTTACTGGCACGTTACCGGTGGGAAAGTTTTACTGCCGCGGCTGATGCGGCAGTAAACTTTTACCGGCAGTAAAAAAGTGCTCAGGCTGCATGCGCGCTGCGAAAAAAAGGGAAAATCCCTTGTCAGTGCCGCGGTGAGAGCTGAAAACTTCACGGTCACGTTAGTTTGTTATCGGTAGTGTGAATGTCCTTCACGGTTTATCGGCATTCACGGTTTGACGGGGTTCACGGTAGTCTGAACGCGCCCTTATACGGCATGCCGTACGCGCATCGCGGTTGCGAATGCTATAATTATGCTTGCATGGGGCCCCGCGCGGGAGCCCGGCAGTGCGTAGATCTACGACTTCAGCGGAGCTCGTATGAGACTTAGCCGGTTTTGGCGTGTCCGCGGACGGCATCTCCATCCGGGAGATGCGGCTCTGTGACATGTAGGTTAAATGTTGGTTTGCGCAACGCAAACCAACATCTATGAGAAGTTGAGACCTCAGAGGATGAGTGACCCCTTCCTGTGGCGTACTGGGGTCGGGCCCGGGCGGAGGGAAGGAGAGGCACGCAGAACATTGTGGCTAGATATGACCAGCGACCTGCATAATGCACTCCGTAGACATTTTACATTGTATAATTATGATGATGCACACACATCATACTCATAGGTAGTTGAATTGCCATTTCTGGAAAGCTCAGAAGATAATTACATGTATGCTATTCGGAAGATTTCATAACTTTTCCATGATTCCTTTTTATTTAAATGATCACCCAGCATTTTTGTTTGAAACACTATGCCACTCCACAGTCCACACTGCCCTCTAGGTCCACATGAACAACACCACAGCGAGGAAGTTCGTTCTTCATTAGATGTTGCATATCCTCCGGACACTGCGGACAGCTGTTTCGTTCTTTGAGAGCTCACCAGTGGAGGTAGATAACGAAAGAACAGCAGATAATGGAATGAATATAATTATTTGTGTAGAGTAAAGTGGAAATTTGGGAAAATAGACCTGTACAATATACATATACATGTACATGAACATGTAATTCGTGGTGCAAATAAACATTGAATATATGTACATGGTGACGTATCTATCTGCATAACAATACACTGCGCACTGTGAATACAATGTATACGTGCACTGTGTAATGATTAAATGTTTGAGAGGTTATAGACTCTGGCATGACGCTTACCGAGAAATGTTACAATTTAACGTTACATTTTAGCGTGCCGTGCAGAATCTCTACCGCGAGGAAGAAGTGATGAATTTGGCAGATTAAATCAAACTAAGATGGTAACTGTATATACATGTACATGTATAACAGTGTCACTATTGGTGACGTATAATCGGGACAAACTTTCTATAAAGGTTTTCAAAGAGAGCAGAGGTGATGTTAGAAGTTCACGGACTTCACCCAAACTCATGCTTTGTACAAAATAACTGTTCCTAGTTTCAAACATAATTTGCAACCGTTTCGATTTTATTCACTTCAGTAAACAGTTTTTAACCTTCACACCACAGAAGAGATGAGCCAGTGGGGTGTCGCAAGCTTATATTGAACGTGAGCACGACATGATTATTGTGATCATGATGACGTATAACATAGTTCGCGTGAAATGATCGGACTGGGCCGTCTAAGGCCGCCCATCTGTAACATAGTATGATAGGAACAAATAACGCCATCTATCGGCTATGAAAGAGCGTTTGAAAGACGACCCATGGGGTCATGTAACAATCATAAAGGCTGGATGTACCAGTACATTGCTATGGCAACTGCATGACCACTAAGTACTCGGTAGTACCCACAAGTATATTAATTGTATTGTCTGCGGCAGCCGATGGATGTGCACCATGCGGATTTCGTGCCCATCGGCCGAGCCCGTGCCTCCCCTCCGTCCAGTAGGCGTGGGCGGGTGGGAAACAAAATTGCGTGGCGAGCACTCGCAGCAAAACAGACAACTGGCAAAATTACACCGGCCAGCAGTAGATGAGCCGTCTACGGATGCATCCGCCAGGCGAAGGGTGGCTCATACGGGATGTCGTACGCGAGTGCGACCCGAATGCGGAACTCTGCAAGAGTGCGTGCTTGCGCAAGTCGGCTGCGGCGGCACGGCGGAGTGCGTATGGTCACCTAAAGTCATCTTGCGGGAATATTCCCCTGCGGGGGCGCGGCCCGTGGCGTGCTGGTTAACTACGGTTTGCGCAACGCAAACCAACATTTAAACATACTTGTAACTGTATCTTGTATACTGGCAAATGAAACCATGGATAGGCCGGTCGCAGGGTAAGTCATTCCATGACCCACGGACGAACTGCATGCAGTCCTCTTCATGGCCAGCATAGTCGTTGTTCGGTTCACCACTGTTCCACCTGGAGAAGGCGACGGCTTCGCCAGTAATCCACCGCCACCTGCCCTCAATCCTGTTGTCCGTGCCACCCAGCCACACGCTAGTGTCGTAGTTACGACCGCTCATCAGCTGGGCTAGCTTCGTGTGCTCCTCGTAGTTTCTCGCCACGGCCAGGTCGCCGCCACGTGAGGTGCAGCTCCTTCTGGCGCTATACCAGTTAACATTATGGGGCACGCTGAGCTCGTAGTCTGTTCGTGCGACGCGAATCCTACGCCTGGTCGTTACTGTCTCAGTGGTAGGTAGTACAGTCGTAGGAACGGTTG
Source organism: Sycon ciliatum (assembly GCF_964019385.1). NCBI lineage: Eukaryota > Metazoa > Porifera > Calcarea > Leucosolenida > Sycettidae > Sycon > Sycon ciliatum. Next base: position 12,490,209 of record NC_088650.1, on the reverse strand, counting down.
TTTCAACAGTTGTTGCAACCGAAGTTATCACAGTAGTTGGACGAGAGGTTGGTTCGGACGGGCGCACGGCAACGTTTGGATCGATCCTAACCAGTGCGTTGAAGATGTGTTCCATCAGGCCTCGGATCGAGCTGACAGCCGATGTAAAAGTACTTTTAAGGGCTTCCACTTTGTCCTGAACTGACTTGGTCGTGTTGGCGAAC
>NC_088650.1:12410006-12485006 GCF_964019385.1 Sycon ciliatum | reverse complement strand
CGGATTCTGCTCGAAAAGGTGGCAGATTCTGCTCGAAAAGCAGTGAAATTGGCAGAACCATACAAACCTTATGGCGGGCAATTCCTCGAATTCTGCTCCATTTCTTTATCCACATACCAAACATGCATGAAACTTACCAGAAAAAGTACCGAATTCTGCCAATTTTTCTGCCGGCATTATCCGCCGGTGTCTATTATAGCCTCATCCGTCTTAGAATGAATTACTCGCATTTATAATACCCGCTATGAGAAGTTGAGAACTGAGAAGTTGAGAACTGAGAAGAAGAGTGACCCCTCCCTGTGGCGTACTGGGGTCGGGCCCGGGCGGAGGGAAGGAGAGGCACGCAAAACACTGTGACCAGATATGAACAGCGACCTGCATAATGCACTCCGTAGACTTTATACATTGAAGTTGCGTCTCAGCGATGCCTGGCTGTGGTTGCGGGGCTGCAAGACCATGACATAAACCATGACCATGAAGACCATGAATGGCATACAGACGATGGGTGCGGGTCCTGTCAAGACTCAGTCTCACTCTCAGAACACCAGGTGTTAGTGTACCCTTACCGGCGACTCGATTCAGGAGTCGCAAGTCGCGGTCGCCTAGGCCACATCAAACTGCGAGCCATCAAGCCAAAGCATCACCAGACATCTTCCCAGGCTTACAACTAGCGTAGAAAAGGGTAATGAAAGACTATCAATCGAAATTCTTACCTAGTTTGGTGCAGAGTTGCGTCCCAGGAGCTATTAGTGGTGATCTTCCACTCCTGACTTTTCTGGAACCTTCTACTGTGTACGTGTACGTGTACGTACGGTTAATAGTAACCTCGCTCTGATGCTGATACTAGTTATTGGCTTGTCCTCGCAGCACGAGACCTGGCATCGTCTCCTTCTCACACAGACAGCTTGTGGACCCATTCATTCTTCACAGGGTCAATGAAGTCGGTCGGATGCTCTCGCTTACAAGCAACACTCTTTTAGTCAGGTGAGCTTTTTATCAAAACAATACCATCCTATGAGTATAATATGTACCTTTCAGCTTCATTTTCATGTATAAGGCACATAGTTGTACTCGCTCGATTACTCGTTCGCTTATTCAAAGAGTGCTCGAGTCCTCAATTTAGCACTCGCTTCACCCTAAGTATATCGTTACCGTAATACCTTCTTCATCAGTTGAAAGGACCGTGATAGCTCATGCAGCGCTAAATTTGTATTAGAAACAGCCTCACACTTCCTGTGTTTATCTGCATTTGAAAATACTAGCACCAGTACATGATATGGGTACTCAAGGTCAGAGACAGACCTTAGTACATAATCAGTTGTCTGATGATTGCCTAACGGCATGAAACTCAGAGTTACAACCAACCTGAACGTCCTCCGCTGAGTCTGCTATGTACTAAGCTCTGCTCTGATATTGAGCACTCTCTGCAGGTCAGGGATCAACGGATTTGATATGGGTACTTGTAAAATAATTCCCTACATGTGTTTTGAAGTAAGAACTCGCACACTCCTCTAACGCAGCCAATTACACATTGCTCCGTACGAACATTTATACTGATTGGTCACGACACAGCGTTAAGTTAATATTACTCATTCACCAAAGTTTCGGGCTTCACCATCCACAATGGAAGGTTGAACAAGAGGACAACAGGGGAAACAACAAGCAGTGTGAACATACGGTGAAAGTGGTTGAATAGCCATCTATGCAACTCTGTTGCTGTTTGCTGTGCTGTACGGATGGAGCACAAATACAAAATGAAAGGTTTTAACCTTTCAAATAATCTACGTGGAGATAATAATTTTAATATACATGTAGCTATGAATAGGATGAAGGCCGCAGACATCACGCAACTACGTTACTTGTTCGACATGTACATGTATTTACTGTGTATTTTATAACAAAAATATTATTGAAAACCCATAATCGATTTTCTTGTTCCTATCATCAGTGGGAAAAATACGGAACTAAGGATACAACCAAAGAAACTGAAGTTAAGTACTGTAAATAGAAAGGTGTCAGAAATAACAACAAGATACAAGTGCAATAAAACCACTAGAGGAAACGCAAAAAGGTTTCACAGTAAATACATGTCGAACAAGTAACGTAGTTGCGTGATGTCTGCGGCCTTCATCCTATTTAACCTTTTTCATTTTGTATTTGTGCTCCGCCCGTACAGCAAAAACAGGATGGCAAAAGGAGCAAAATGGCAACACGCAGTGTGAATATACTGTGAAGGTGGTAGAATAGCCATTGCCAGCCACTGGCTATGCAACTCTGTTGTTGTTTGCTGTTTTGTACGGGCGGAGCACAGAGACACAATGAAAGGTTAAAGGGGAAGTATACCTTAAAATCAAATTTTCACCAGTTGTAGTCTTCTTGGTGCTGAGTCGAATGGTCTTGGTCCGAGGACGCTGAGACGCTCCCTTCCTCCTTTATTCCCAATCGAACTCGCGCACTTCCACCGAAACTGGGTAACTGCGCCCTACTAGATAGGGATTTGTATGGAAAAGTCATTAAAAACGCCGTTTCGTTCTTATAAAAGCACGGATAACCGCTATTGGTCCTTATGTTGTAGTCTTGTGGCCACTGAGTCGACTGGTTTTGGTCCGAAAAGGCTGCGATGCAGCGTTCGGCCCTTATTTCCAATCGAACACGGTTGAGTGAGCGGTCACGTGCCTGCAGAGTACATTTTTCACATCAAGATTCAACTCAAAGGTTCAAAGTAGGGAGTCGTAAGACTCTACTAAGAGGCTTTTACGACTCCCTGGTTCAAAGGTTCAACTCGAGTGACATAAACGGGCCCAAACAGGCTGTAAATGAGCACTTGACCGCTTACTCAACCGCGTTCGATTGGGAATAAGGGACGAATGCTGCATCGCAGCCTTTTCGGACCAAAACCAGTGTGGAAGAAACCCTGCACAGGAATAGTGATCAGATGATAAACTGTAATGTGCATGTACATGTATGTGAGACATGGTTAAACGAAAGTGTGAGTTTGGGGAGCAGACGAACTGGAAAGGTGTAGAAAGTGAGCGAGAGAGAGAGAGAGAGAGAAAGAGAGGGGGGGGGGGAAGAGAGACGGGACGTAGGAGGTGTATGTCTCAATTAAGATTGTCTACAAAACGCAATGGTGAATTCTTGCTCTGTTCATGTTCTCCCATGTGCGACATGTATTCAGGTGACAAATACGGAATGCTCCTGGCAACGATGACTGTCCTGCATGAATGAGAACGGGGTTGGAACAAAGTCGTCATGGCCGGAGGTTAGTACGCGACCACGTGACCATGTAACGCCTATCGGATATACATGTACATGTACATGTATATCCGTCTGGCTGTGCAGTGCATGGCTAATGGCCGATACGTGTTGTAGTCTGACAGCTCTGTCGAACTCCCAAGTCAGAGATACAAATCTCAAATCTTGACTGAGAAAAGTGACTAGACATGGCATCAGCAGTTTAGGTGGCGAACGTTTCTCATGGTTTGGCACTCTGGGGTACCTAAGTTTTCCTCGGCATTCATGTATGATGGACTTCATCAATTTTATCGCAATGGGCCGTTTTCGAATGTCGCTCCTATTTTTTATTAAGGAGATGAAATTTTATAGGGACAGACGGCACAGTTGTGCGTTTCAAATCACGCTAATATCAGATGGCGTGCACGATATCGACACAATCTGTGGACGATACATTGGTGTTCCTCTTCTGAATCACTACTCTCTGGCGGGTGCTTGATTTCTGCAGTCGATGATCCTGAAGAACTCGAGATGCATGTCAACAATGACGCGAGTCTGGCCAGTGATCAGGATCAGCAGCAGGCGGAGGACGACGATGACATCAGCATGGCGTCATCAATCAGTATGTGCTAGTGTCTCTAAACCGGACTTTGATGCAGTCGATAAATAATGTGGTAAAGACACACCTGGCAATATGGCGGTAAACACACGCCTACCCACACACGCTCTCTAGGCTGCAACGTTCTGGCACAGAGCTCTCCTTCTTACCGCCACCAATTTGATGCAGTCTAGGGTCCGGCGGATTCTGCCGGCAGAAAAATTGGCAGAATTCGGTACTTTCTCTGGTACGTTTCATGCATGTTTGGTATGTGGACAAAAAATGGAGCAGAATTCGAGGAATTGCCCACCATAAGGTTTGTATGGTTCTGCCAATTTCACTGCTTTTCGAGCAGAATCTGCCACCTTTTCGAGCAGAATCCGCCGGTCTCTAAATTGCAGTCCTACGTTCAATTAAAAAAATTGACAATCGGCATTGTTGGCACATGCTATACAATGTAATGTATAAGTCAAGGGTTACATGTACAAAATACATGCACATGTACATGTACAGTCAACTTTGCGTATAAAGACACTCGGTGGGGCATCAGAAAAGTGTCCTTATTCGTGAAGTGTCGTTATACCCGAAGTCCCATTATATGTATTACAGTTGGATGAGACCTTGCTCTGGGCATGGAAATTCTGTCGTTATTCGCGAATTGTCGTTATATCCGCAGTCGTTATTAACGAAGTTGACTGTATGTAAATGTAGGTTTCTAGAGCACAACACATGATTGTACTAGTCTTTGGATGCACAGACCAATACACACACACACACTCACGCACGCACACACACACATACACATACACACACACTCACGCACACACACGCACACGCACACACACACACACACACACACACACACACACATACACACACACACACGCAATGCAGCGCCTACACACTGTAGTTCTGCCTCAGCTTACAATAAACATCACATCATCATCCAGTGCTTCTTTCACTAATATAAATACTATCCCGGTGTTCGTGTTCTGTTACTGCCCTCACTAGGCTCATGGGGCTCCGAATGGAATGGGGAGGATAGAAAAACGGTGGCCGAGAGAAACAACATCCGGCTTCGGAAGACACGGGAACGACTAAAACGCATTGCTTGTAAGCTTCGTGGGCCTTTACATCAACTCAGTCACACTATAATACTTCGTGTGCTATTACTATTATAATACACTATGCTGTTGATAAGACCTTAGTACTATTTCTAGCTCATTTATACATGTACATGTATGTGTGTTACAATGGAGGTAATCCATGTGCTTTGCCTTTGGACGGAGAGTGCATCGAAGTGTAATGCCATGCCATGGGAAGGGATACTATGCATAAATACATAATATTCGAGTAGGTCCTATTGTGGGGTCGGAATCATGTCTGTACATAACACTCTGGATAGGGACATGCCTCTAAACCAATCTGACGCTATTGGACAGCGAACATCTACAGTGTATCGGTATGCCCATAAACCCGCTGACCATAGCATGACATTCACAGATCTGGCAAAACTAGAACCATGCGGTTTATATTTTTTTCCTTTCCCCTTGACTTGCTGAAATACGACACAAAAAAATTAAAAACATGTGACATACTCCCATGTACGGTCTTTAGTTGATAGCTGCCCGTAACTTCAATCTCGTATGTGCGCAGCTGCCTCGATCGGCTTCCTCTGCACTATGCTGGTTTTTTCCCTGTTCGGTGGACTGGCCTTGCTCATCCTCGGCTTGGAGGAGATCACGCCCAGGAGCAGCATGATCATCGGTATCCTGCTGATCTTCATCTTGCCGGCGGCGATTGGCGTTATGCAGTGTTGTCTGTGCATGGTGACCACAAAGCGACTGGACTTGATTGATACGGAAGAGCTTCACAATAACTGCGTGATCGAGCATTGAGGTGCTTGCATCTGCCTGGCTTTGCTCGGTAATAGCTTCTAACTGTCCACCAATATACATGCAGACTGTGCATAGAAATGTGCTCCCAATAACGCCTGTCTACATGATATCTGTGACAGAAATTCTTTAGATGCATAGCCCCTTGAGTACACGACCACCACCGCCACAAGACACCTTTTCACATGTAGTTTATCGGATTTCAGATTCTTCTAAGGCCAACCGTTGATGTAGAATAAGCTCTGGTGATATCAAAGTGTCTGATAAACATGCAATGCATGCTGTAGCGCAGTATACTTCCTATCATAATACATAAACGTAGGTGTTATCTGGAGTGATGTGAGTGTCAGCTTGAGTTCTTCATTGTGATCATACCCCAAGGACTATTTGTACTGTGAGGTTTGCATAATGTGAGCGCATCTGGTTGGTTGGTTTGTTGGTATATTTTAGTTTACTTCGCCAGAATGAACAGGCATTGCTGCCTTCTTTCCTGGACAAGTGGATTCTCCAAGCTCTCACAAAAAGACGAAGAAAGGAAAGAAATAATTATTACATGAGAGTGTATGCACATGTATAAAGTTGCTTGGCCACACAACCCCAGTATAGTCCCAGTCTCCTGAGGATTGCTTTTCAGCATGACACTCGTAAGTAGAGACATTTAATCACTTTTTGTTCCGCCGGATTTTCGTTTGTAAAGTTGCTTGGATGTACACGTACACCAAGATTGAATAATCTCCCTGAGAGCTCAGCGGATTTGACTCTTGTTTCTACCTATTTGAAAGTTTAAAAAAAATTATCCTGTTGACAGTAGGGGCAGAGATAAACTGAAGACTGTGCATCGGTTAGGGCTCATGATAATAATAATAATAATAATAATAATAATAATTTTTTCTAACGATGTGAACGGTTGCACTTTCTGAGCTCTGATGAGCAGAGCTTCCTTAGCGTTGCTCAATGGCTCGTCCGCTCAGGAAATTGAACGTTTTGTTCATTGTAATACTTATTTCAATAATGGATGGAAATGGGGGCCAGGGGGCCCGGAGAAAGCGCTGGTCGGAGGAGGAAGTGAGAGTGTTGGCTGAGTGCTACGCAATTGCGACGCCTGGAGGTGTCCAGTCTCGTGGGTACATGCGACGGATGCACGATGCTTGGTGTGGCAGGGGCCTGGAGAGACAGGTAAGCGAGGTAAATTTGGCCAACCAGTTGCGAGAAATTCGGAAGAGCGGACGACTCTCCTCCGCCGATGTCGAGGCCATTCGTCAGCAGTGCACGGCAGAAGAACCAGCAAGGACGGAGACCAGTCCAGAGGCGTCTCGGGATGTGCTATGTGAGGAAGCCATGGTGACTGGAGCGCTAGGCGACCGTGGCCTGGCGGGGTGCTGCGGTGGGGCTGGTGCTTCTCCTACTGCTAGTACTACTAGTGCTACTACAGCTAGTGCAGTTGCTGCTGCTGCTGGTGCGACTACTGCTGCTGACGTGACACCGCATGGCCAGGCTGTGTGCGCTTGTGCATGTGGAAGCAGTTCACCCCACGGTACGTGTACATGTGAGTTACCTAGTACTAGTGATGACAGTGATGACAGTGATGATGTGGCGTGTGGTGTTGAACCCAATCTACCGACTGTAGAAAACGCCACCAACACTGATGCTGAGCAGTACAACCTGGAAGATGAGCTGCTGCCCAAGGAGATTAGTGATGTAACGGAGGAGTTAGAGAAGAGGTATCGTGCAGAGGTCGTGGCCGACATGGCACAGCGACAATGCCTCCCTAATCCAACAAAAAAGCATGTACAAAATAAATTATTATACAGTGTTACCGCCATGGTCAACTCTCAGCTCAGGCTTGTGTGTCGCCGGCTATTTCCTGATGGTGAGGCGTCGCTCCATGAGATCAATTGCCTCGTGTATGCTGGTGCTTGCGTTTGCATATCGACTATCCAAGGCAGTCAGAATCATCCGACTGGCAATGCCAAGCAAAACGGAAGTGACAAGGACCATCCGCCGCAGTGGCAGATCCGATTGACAAAGGAAATCGATCAACTCCGCTCGGATGTTTCCCGACTCACCAGCATGCTACGATATCCATCGGAGAAACATCATGACTTCTGGAGGAGATATGAAGTTGAAGTCGGAAACACAGACGAGTTGGAAATGAAGCTACAGGGAAAGAAAGATCGACTTCTTGCGCTAGCAGCCAGGATGCGCCGATACCGAGAAAATGAAAAGGCCAAAAAAGCCAACAAAATGTTCCAAATGAATGAGCGTGCTTTCTACCGGACGCTTCGGGAGCCTGCACACCCTGTTAGTGGTGCTTCAAATCGATTGGAGACGCCGCAATTTCCAGAGGCGGGTGAAGCCACCGAATTCTGGAGTGATCTTCTGTCTACACCTGCGCCGTTCACCGCTGGTGAGTGGTATGTAAGGCAAGCAGAATATTATGAAGAACACGTCCCTGTGCAGAGTAGCGCAGTTATCACCCAGGACATCCTGGCTGACTGCCTGCGCAAACTAGCCTTGTGGAGGGCTCCGGGCCATGACAAGTTGCATGGGTACTGGTGGAAGAGGCTGACAAGCCTGCACTCTTACCTTCGGAGAGCCTTCCAGAGGGTGATAGATGGCCACAGTGACATTCCGGGATGGTTGACGTCTGGCGCTACTACTCTCCTTCCTAAGACTTCTCCACCTTCGGCAATGCCCAAAGATTATAGACCAATTACGTGTCTTCCGATACAGTACAAGCTCTTTACCGCCGCCATATCGAAGATTATGTGGCAGCACATCAATCAACATGAAATACTTGCAACGGAGCAGCGCGGTTGTGCAGCAGCTGGTCTTGGTTGCAAGGAGCACCTGATGGTGGATAAGATGATTCTGGAGGATGCCCATACGAAAGGGCGAAATCTGGTCATGGCATACCTGGACTTCAAAAAGGCATTTGATAGTGTGTCGCATGAATGGATTCTACATGCTTTGACGATGTATCGATTCCACCCGTCTTTGATCACAACTATTGCTCGTAGCATGCGGAACTGGAGAACGACAATGCACATATGCGACCAGGGAAGATGCAGGGTCACTACCGGCAACATTTCAATAAGAAGAGGCATATTTCAAGGTGACACATTATCCCCGTTACTGTTTTGCCTGGCGCTAAACCCAATCAGTTTTGAGCTCAACCGATTGCCTTTGGGATACAGAGTCAGCTGCAGAGACGCCGAGTTGTCTATCAATCACTCTTGGTACATGGACGACATTAAACTCTATGGGAAAACTACAAAGGATGTGACTACCCTCGTGTCTACCGTGTGTGGCGTTGGTGATGACATCGGCATGAATCTCAACCCGGCCAAGTGTGCCGTGCTGCACGTCAGGAGAGGAAAACCAGATGAAGGATTCTCTATCCAGGTTGGCGATGAGACCATTGCAGAGTCGCTACGACTCAATGAAACATACAAGTACCTTGGAGTAGTGCAAGCAGCCATGATACCTCACCCGAAGCTCAAGACGCAACTCACTGCAGAATACAAAAAGAGATTGTATTTGCTTCTTAACAGTGGATTGAATGCGCGAAACATGATCAAGGCCATCAATACGTATGCTCTGCCGGTTATGACATATAGTTATGGAATCGTAAATTGGACCGAGGCTGAAATCAAGACCACAGATCGAGTGACAAGATCAGCCTTGACTGCGTCTGGATTTCACCACCCCAAAGCCTCAGTCAACAGGCTCTACATGAAGAGGGGAGATGGAGGCCGGGGCTTGGTCTCTTGTGAGGATATGCACGGCCGGAGCATGTGTGGCCTGGCCCGCTACATGAGTACCAGCCCAATAGACAGAATAAGCCTGCTTTATCAGTATCATCAACAAAAACCTACAACAAAAAGCCACTCAATAACTGCAAAGGCCGCTAAGTTCCTGTCGAGTTTGGATCTGCCAGCAGCTGGACCAGCTTTACCCAATAAGCATACCATTAAACAAGCGTGCGCTGAGCGAAAATCCAAAACACTTTCCACTATGCCGCTGCATGGGAGATATTGGAGCCGATTGGAGGAGAATCGCCTAGATAAGGAGCTTACCTTCATGTGGTTGAAATCAAGGACACTGAAACCTTCAACTGAAGGCATGATTATGGCAGCACAAGACCAATCCCTCAAAACGAAAAATTACCAATACGCCATAATGAAGTCAATTCCTCGAACTGATGCCAATTGCAGGCTTTGCAAGGGCAGCTTAGAAACAATTGACCACATTGTCAGTGCCTGCCCAGTTCTTGCTCGGACCAGTTACATTGAACGACATAACCGGATAGTAAAGTATGTGCACTTCGAAATGTGTAAAGCACGAGATCTACCTACTGGTGCTTCACGATTCGACCACCAGCTCAAGGCATTGGTCAAGAGTAATCAGTATCGCCTCTATTGGGAGTATTCGGTCCCAACTGACCTGAAACTATCAGCAAACAGGCCCGATCTGCTCCTTGTTGATGACAAGGAGCGCATCGCCTACATTATAGACATCAGCGTTCCTGGTGAGAACAACATCAATAAGAAAATGGCTGAAAAGCGCTCGAAATATTATGATTTGAAGCGGGAGATTTCGAGGATTTGGTCCCTCAACCAGGTTGACGTGGTCCCTGTGGTTGTCGGTGCCCTGGGAGGCTTGGTGGGGGAGACTCCTCAATGCCTTCGGACTGTGCAGGGAGGAGACCTGGCTATTGTGCAACAGGAGGCTATACAAGGTTCGATTAAAATACTGAGAACTATCCTTAACATGTAGATGCACCTCTGCTGCGTTTGCATGTTCAATAGCTAAGAGACTTGAATAACGACTGATAAAGACTGATATTTCCTTTGTTACTACTCCCTTCATTGGTTGATGTATTTTGCCTGTCGCTGCAAATTCTTCATTATTGTTTTGATGTTGGAGTTCGGATTGAGTTTCTTTCCTTTCTTCCTCTTCCTTCAACTAGTTCTTGTCCCTTTGGTTTTTAGGTTTTATTTATTTATTTATTTTTGTTTTTGTTTTTTCACTTTCTTTTTGCTGTCCCACCCATGGAAATATTTCCCGGTGGGTCTGGCTTATCGCCTTCGAAAGAAGTGAATAAAGGAGAAATAATAATAATAATAATAATAATAATAATAATAATAATAATAATAATAATGTAGAAGAGAAAAGGACATATCGATACGAGTTAAGAGTAACTCTCCATCACTGTAACATGATACTATATACAGTCAGAAAGTGCAATAACTAGGCACAAAACTGACAGAGTACTGAAACATTCGACGTCCTGACACCTAGCTTCAACACATCTCCGTAGCGCTAACCGACAGCCTTCCAACTTGGAAGGTTCAAGGTTATGGAAAGACCAAAGAGGGGAAGGCAAGCGCAACGAAAACGAGCAAAAGCTACAGTCCCAACGGAACAAAGAATGTCGATTGTTACTGGACGATGACGATGACGAGACCAGTACGATATTTGACAACTGTGAAACAACTTGTTTTGTAGTCAACTAGTCCATCACAATGTCATGCATGAGGAGTACTGTAGGAGTTTGGCTTTCGGCTTGTACAATTCGTTTTCGCAAAGCTTCCCTTTCTTTATTTATCTTTGACATTTAGGACCCACCCAAGTTGGGTGGTGTGCTGCTTTGCTGCTTCGAATTGTAGTTAGACCGCTTTGTCAAATATCGTACTGGTCTCGTCATCGTCCAGTAACAATCGACATTCTTTGTTCCGTTGGGACTGTAGCTTTTGCTCGTTTTCGTTGCGCTTGCCTTCCCCTCTTTGGTCTTTCCATAACCTTGAACCTTCCAAGTTGGAAGGCTGTCGGTTAGCGCTACGGAGATGTGTTGAAGCTAGGTGTCAGGACGTCGAATGTTTCAGTACTCTGTCAGTTTTGTGCCTAGTTATTGCACTTTCTGACTGTATATAGTATCATGTTACAGTGATGGAGAGTTACTCTTAACTCGTATCGATATGTCCTTTTCTCTTCTACATTTATTTATGGCTCAACATCCGAGTTTCAAATAATAATAATAATAATAATACCACAGCACGCGTAATAATATAATTATGTGGGTATAATTATACGTTCCGCTTCTGTCCTATCTCCTATGATCAAATTCCATTATCAAGGTAATTATTAACACGGCGCACTGATGACCTGTGACGCCAGATCATGGATTGTCGGCCAGATTTCTCCATGTAGGCTTGTCCAGAGCGATGGCCCTCACATTCCCCAGCTGACTGCTGCGCTTCAAGTCGATGTTCCTCCTCTGTAAGTCGCTTGTGATGCGCGTCGCAATGGATGTCCTTGGACGTCCACGCCCAGCCTTGGCATCTCCCGCAAAATAGCCCGTCAGCGCGATCCATGGCGGCGCATCCCTGTCCATACGGAGAATATGGCCGGTTAGCTGCCATCTTCTCCTGTCCACGATGTCAGATAGTGGTTCCGTGTTGCACCTCTCATACAGCTCAGTATTTGATATCCTGGCTGGGTAGACTATGCCAATGAGGGCTCATGATTGCTACATTGTATATCAACGCTTGCACTACGTGAAGACAAACACTGCAACAGTTTACACTTGCCTTCGCGAGGTTCCTCATCATGTTTTACCAATTAGCCACCGTGTATGGCACCTGGGCCACCACCTGTTTTCATTCCTGTTATTACACATTGGGCGCTTTCGATTACACGCATTTCGGTCAATTCTAGAATTAGTTATTGTTGATGCACAGTTCGATTACACAAAAAGTGACAAATCCCGTCGTTAGAATTGATTTTATCCAATTCCGTCGAATCCATCAATTCTGAAGAGAAGGCGGAATTTCTCTAATTCTGGCGCCAGAATTGCACTGTCGGTGTGTTACCGGTTTGGTCATGACTCAAGCGCGCGAAGAGCCTCCCTGGCCGGCGTGTGCGCGATGCTAGGTCCACGTGCGCGCGATCGATCGCGAGGGTGTACGTGATCTTTTTGCGATTCATCAATTTCGTTTGTGACATGACATGAATAAAATGCGTTGTGAATTCCAGTCGTTCGTTTACAAGTCCGGAATACGCTCATTCTGGTCATTCCAGAATAAAAAAAACAGTTCCAGAATTGTGTAAACGTGTAATCGAAAGCGCCCATTGTACAGTAAAACCTGTCAAGGCGACCACTCGGATAAGGCGACCACCTGTCCTAGAAGACCACTGAAACCAGGACCAAGTGATGCTATTTCCAGTCAATAACCCTGGATAAGGAGACCACCTGGTAACAGACACCACGTTTTGAAGGTCCCGTGAGCGGTCGTCTTAGACAGGTCTCACTGTATTTCCCAACCTATTGTTGGGTTACTCTCCCTCTCCATTCCCATCACGTATAAATGTGCACACTGTCAAGAAAGACCAATGAGCGGAGTGGGTGAAAACAGCAAAAGAGAACATGAGAAGGACGCACATGTAGCAACATCAATGATGACAGCATAGGTTGCCACTTCTCTCCGCTATCAGGCTTGGTATTGACGACACCCTGATATTGATACATGCATCGATAATAATGTTGCATTGGCTGCACCTTAGTCCAGAGTCGCTCAGGCCGGATGAGCTTCTTTTGATCCCTGCTGGGTGTGTGTACGGTGACTGGTGTTTCTCCGAACAGTAGCCAATCAAGCAGTTTATCTCAATATTGGTTCATCATACAATGAATGTTTTCAGCCATAAAGAAGGGAAAAAGAAACAAAAAACAGTTGCAACTTTCGTGATGAGTCCATCCCACACTTTGGTAGTTCTTTGACCCTCAGGGATCAGGTCATGATATTCCACACCCTCCTACTATGACATACACCAGCTCCAGCACCTGACAGTGACACTGATACGTGTCAAGATAAGGCCAAAAACTACAGCCTGCTGACAGTGCCTTTGATCCGCGCTCTATCTCCTAGCTAATGCTTCGTTTGGTTGTGTTGTCACATATTATAGTCATGTATATTGGCTGATGACCATCACCCCCTCAGTCTGCGAGGCATACAATTTTAGAATCGTATCGTATCGCGTACAACCGCATTCCGTGTTGATCGACAGCAGGTGGCAAAAAATAGGGCTGGTGGTATTTGTAAAAGATATTGTCATACGATCACCATATGCACCAACTGGTGAGTCAACAAGATGCCCTTATGACGCCAGTAATGAAAGCCAGAACCTGTCAACCTGACAAACACGGACCGCATGCATGTACCGTCCTCGCCTGGAGTCACTGAGCAAGCAGCAGCTAATATCGCCAAGCAGCCTGCTATCCTTGCCTAGAACTCTAGCACTACGCTCGTTGGCTCAGGAACCGAGGAGATGAGCGGTGACATTTCTTTGTGAGAAATTGGCTATCCGTCGGAGGTTTGTGTGTTCTAGTAACCTCTCAAACGGTGCGATTATTCATTTGGATGCCGGAGCTGCTGCGACTCGGTGAAGCAAAATCGCTCTACTAGCTCCCATGCCATTTGCCCGCACCTAAGCATGGTTCCCATCACAGTTTCAATGGAGAGAAAGGCGCTGCATTCAATGGACGCAGAGTCCGACGTGCCCAGTAAGTTTCCAGTGAACTGCATAGAGTGCTAGTAGCCCGATCACGAAATGCAATCGATCTCATGTTCTCGGCGTGTATGTATCGGTATGTGTGCATGCTGGTGATTAGGAATGTCTCTTTGGAACCGCGCAAGTTTGTAAACTGCCTGTCATGTTACTGAAAACAATACAAAACATGTTACTGAAAACTGAGAGTCCATGACTGAACTAGTATTATCACCTCCTGCTTTTGTTAATTTAAGTCGCAGGTATATTGGTGTACTTCAAAGTAGGTGGAACTTTCTTTTATCTGATTCCGGTGACGCGGGTCCCCCACACCAAGCACGCCTGTCTGCCGACTATTCATGCATTACACTTGAGTGCACAGTGCATTTTCTCAGGCATTTTAATTATAATCTTTCTGACAAGGGCCACAAAGATCATGATAGCTACCACTGCCGGGTCGGCAACAATGCAGTTGATGTGGTTTTCAGTCCTTTTGGAGCCATGTTTCACCCATCTTAGGCAGGCAGGCATAGTGCCATAAATATTAAATTTTGGTGGGATACCATCATTGAGAAACAGAGGACGCCAGGTTCACTGTGTGGTGGATCTGATCACCTCACCTCCCAACAATTCAGGAGCTGCATCTGCGCCTTTGATCCCATGGGGGCGATGGCGTTCCTACGGATGCGGAAAGCTCCATCTAACTGAGTGTAACGCGAACTGTGATTTTTTCACTTCTCTTTGTTATACGGATGTACAGCTTTGCCAGCAAAGACTGGGCCACCCGAGGGGAAGACTCGCGTTACATCAACTTCCAGCTACAGTCAACTTCGCTAATAACGACTGCGGATATAACGACAATTCGCGAATAACGACCGAATTTCCATGCCCAGAGCAAAGTCCCATCTAACTGTATACATTTAACTTCGGATATAACGACTATCTGAATAACGACAATTCGCGTATAGCGACATGCTTTTAGTGCCCCGTGGTCATATTCACTGTTTGAATAACGACTTTCTGGGCTTTTGACAGCTATTTCAAGTACCTGTCAGTCAAGTACATGTACCTGTCATGCAGAAGTACCAGAACCTATGGTGCACTGGTGATGGATATTATTGCACACATGCAATGCAAGAAAATGCAGCCAAGGGGGGGGGGGCTTTTGCTTCCTTTTCTATGTTGGCTTCAAAATTGTTGGATTTACCAGCACACCTATATGTATACAATGTACATGTAGTTGTACATGATTGTACAGTAATCATCATACATGTACATGTCTCTGGCCCTGTAGATGGCTCAAAAAGGCATATTTTTCAATTGATTTCCCTTGCATATTGAATTTTTAGTTCCTTTCAACTGCAATATGAAAATAAAGTACACATTGACATAGAGCAAGAAAAGAGCTTGATTTTGATATGCATATCATACTATACAAAATATGGGTTCACATACATTCAAATGGGACTTCGGTTATAAGGACACTTCGCGAATAAGGACACTTTTCTGATGCCCCGCCGAATGTCGTTATTGGCGAAGTTGACTGTATTTCCCTACCCCGCTGTATGCCAGCGTTAGACTGGCCAGTGGCAAGCTTGCTCCGGTGTCTCCGGTGTACCGAACACACAATGCTCACGACTCGGGGAACGGTGGGAGAACATTTGGTAAGCAACCTATTCCGTTAAGTTGTCTTTTGGCTAATGTTTGTGACGATTTAGTGTACATGAGACTTTGGTCCATTACCTATAGCTCGTCACATGGTGGCGTCTTGCTGTCCAAATTATCGCAGTACTCCATCCAACCGGTATTACATGACTGTGTAAGGCACTTATTAATAGTTTGATGGGATGGCAAAAAAATGGCGATGGGTGGTAAATTACTGAATTGACTCAGAAAACCAGGGTTTCTTTTTCAAACATTTTGAAAAAGAAAACCCTGGTTGTCTGAGTCAACTGTTATTTAATAACAATCAAGCAGTGGGTCTCACCAAGCTGTACCAAAATATAAAAAACTGAGTAAGAAAATGACACATGGGTATTTGTAACGTGTACCGAAATACTTGCCCCTTTTGATCATGTCTTGATCCGGTACAGTACTGGTTCGAATTATATTACCGTATTTCCCCGATTATACATGTAGGTCGCACCTTTTTACACTAAAAATCAAGTGTGAAAAAGGGGGTGCGACTTACAATCGAGCATGACTTACTACTGAAGTCAATATCTCAAAACAATATTGCTCAAACATAGAAATGGGGGTGCGACTTATAATTGGGTGTGACCTATAATCGGGGAAATACGGTATCTTTCATTCGTCCCTCTTTACATCTGAACTTTGTACTGTTGAGGCAATGAACTGAACTCTAATAAAACCAACCAACCGACAAACCCAACACACTGGTTCAATAGAGAGTTACCGGATCACTTGATACGCTACACGGGGTGGAGTGTTTTGTAAAGGGGTACAAGTTCTTCCACCCCCGGAGGATGTTGTTGTTGTATACTTTATTTATAGCGAAAATCAAAACAGGCATAATGCCTAATAACAATGGAACCACTGTGAACAAAGATTTAAAGGATATTGTGGACAAAGAAGAGATAGAATGTGAAGAAGAGGTTGGTGCGACTTCGGCGATAATAACACACACTTCCCCAAAGAAGAAATAGGAAAAAGAAAGAAAACAAAACGGAAGTTGGTTGTAACGAACATACTACAAGTATATCAATCCAGAGAGCTATGGAGAACCTACGTAGCTGATAATGTATACTGCAAGGCTTGAGATTTGAAATCCAAATACCTATTTGAACATTCTGCTTCTGACGGCAATCTGTTCCACATAATGGCTCCAGCGTGAGTTAGGCACTTAGCAGGACAGGCAGTGCTAGCAGGTGGAACCACAAGCAAGTTGCTTTGGCATCCTCGAGTGCGGGTTGAGGGCATGACAGCAAAAAAGGACTGAAATAGTGTGCCACATGCACCATGCAAACATCGTCAGATGAAACAAAACATATTCAAGTGCACAGAAACCTGTAGATCATATACATGCATTCGATTTAGCAGGGGAGCAGTGCTGGTCCACGGTCGAGACTTGCAGACTGCCCGAGCGGCACATTTGAACAGCCTGTGTAGCCGTTGTTCCTGAGCAACTGACAAATGCGGGTAGTAAGTTAGTAACTAAGGCCACGCCGTTTTTTTCTATGTTTCGAGTCACCTTATTCGATGAAATCAATGAGGGAGGGCGAAAAAATAATAAAAAAGCCATCGAAAAAAACAGTGTACGTGCATTGCATTTGTGTACAGTGAAGCGACGCGGCACTGTTCATGTACATGTATATTGACATGAATACATGAGTGTATCCCCTCTGCCATGCTTGTGGTCCAAACACAGGCGGCATGATGATTGTCTGACTTGCGGCCCAGCTTATTGCACACACGTGTACATGTACATGTGTGTGAGCTCAGTAACATTTTACGGTTTTCTGGGTTTGCATTAAATTTGTATTCATTTTCAACAAAAAAATTGTTCCGTTTTTTAATTTTTTTTAAACTCCGGCTGTGAAATACATGCGCGCGGGGGACGCGAAACATAGATAAAAAACGGTGTGGCCTAATAGAAGAATAAGAAAATTCTTGCAAAATGTTAGATCTAAAGTAGGTGACTCGGCATGGATATGGCAGCCAGGAAGCATGTGGGAGCGGGACAACAATGATTTCGCAGGCAACGCGACGAGCAACATGGTCCGGGAGGATGTATTGTTATATTGTGCTGGATTTGTTTTACATGTACACAGACGCGTGCCCAGTATGGGTTCCTGGTTGCCCGGAACCCCCCCCCCCCCCTTTTTCGCTCAATATGCAGGATTTTGCTTCATTTTTTGAAATTTTTCCCGGGGGAAGCCCCCGAACCCCCCCCCCCCCTTGAAGGGCACCGACGCACGCGCCTGCATGTACATGCCTCTCTAGTGTACCAGGCTGCTCCATGAGTATGACCACAATGGGGGATTAGCTTGTTGTGTGGTCTTGCTGTGGATCTCTATTGGTCTCCAATTGCCTTTGAGTAGACATGTACATGTACATACAGTCAACTTTGCGTATAACGACACTCGGCGAGTCATCAGGAAAGTGTCCTTATACCCCTAGGTCTCATTAAATGCACTACAGTTAGAAGGGACTTTGCTCTGGGCATGGAAATTCTGTCGTTATTCGCGAATTGTCGTTATATCCGCAGTCGTTATTAGCCAAGTTGACTGTACATGTACAGTGCTGCCCGATGAAATCCAGTCGATGCACTCACTGTGTGTACGCGCTGGGCATTGCGCGGCCCTAGACCTGCGAACACTGGGCTGCGAAATGGTGCACGGTGTAAACTTGAGTGCCGTGGCTGGATTTCATTGAGTGTCGCGGCTGGATTTCATTGAGTGCCGCGGCTGGATTTCATTGAGTGCCGCGGCTGGATTTCATTGAGTGCCGCGGCTGGATTTCATTGAGTGCCGCGGCTGGATTTCATTGAGTGCCGCGGCTGGATTTCATTGAGTGCCGCGGCTGGATTTCATTGAGTGCCGCGGCTGGATTTCATTGAGTGCCGCGGCTGGATTTCATTGAGTGCCGCGGCTGGATTTCATTGAGTGCCGCGGCTGGATTTCATTGAGTGCCGCGGCTGGATTTCATTGAGTGCCGCGGCTGGATTTCATTGAGTGCCGCGGCTGGATTTCATTGAGTGCCGCGGCTGGATTTCATTGAGTGCGGCGGCTGGATTTCATTGGGTGCCGCGGCTGGATTTCATTGAGTGCCGCGGCTGGATTTCATTGAGCAAGACTGTACATGTAGGTGTGGCCGGCGTTTAACCATCGCACTAAGCTGCTAGGGACACTTTTTGCCTGTTTTCTTTCTTCGTCTGTTTCTTCACAGAGGTTCTCGTGATACTGGCAGTTGTTCTATTGGTTGTAGGGGGTGTGGCACTGCTCGTTGCTGGCCTGCTTATTCACCAAATGTGGCTGGTGGGAGTTGGAGTTGTTCTGATGGTCGTTCCACCATTCGCCTTTTTCAACGTCGTCAGTATCTACTCCAGAAGGTCTCTTCAAGAGAAGGTAGCGCCAGCAGGGTACGACGCCAACTTGGCCAGCGTGTCTGATCCTACCAAGAGCACACTGCCTGCTGCCCGCAGAGTTCTCTTCATGACGCTGGATTCGAAGCCTGTTGTCGATGACGTGTTCGCTATGTCGCCGAGCGAGACGGAGAAAATCAGTTTGGCCACGGGAACAAGCTATGAGAAACGATCGCCACGTCCATTTGCTACGCCAGATCCTGCCCAATCTACGTCTACAATGCCAGGAGCCGTTTCAAACCTGGGCCTTATACCAGAGCAAGTGGAATGAGTGTAGGTCGAGGACATAAAACAGCACAAATATTCCAAATTTTGATTTTCACAAATTGCCGACATATGATTATTATAAACTTGAGATAAACTCTGCTTGACTGCGTTCACAATTTTGATCATTTTTCAAGACTTTTGCCTTTAATATAAGTTCCTATCTATCTTAGCTTGACCTACCACGACGAAGTTCTGAAAACGATTCACTGTTTTATTGGTACTCGAGATGCCCACTATATTATCAATAATCATCACTGTGCCATTTGTGGTGAACACAATCATCTTTTTTTCTTTTCTTTTCTTTTTTACAACGACCACAGCTCACAGGGAAAGACAAACAAATTGCATATTGGGAGCATAGTGATGGTGAGGCTTTTTGCCCTCTGCCGACCTGAAGTCTCGACGTCATGGGGACATACAACGCACCAAATAGAAAGAAGAAGGAACAAATGAAAGGAGTGACAGGTGTACATGATACGAACTGTTAGGAGGAGAGACAGGACATTTGAAGGAGGATTATGGTTGGACAATCATGAAAACTCTTTTTTTTCATTCAGAAAATACAAAGGAGCTGCAAGACGTAAGGGGTTGTGCAATCATGCATCTGTTGATTAATTGTTAGTGAGTGGGGGAGTGGGGATTGGAAGAGGCTGGTGCATTCTAAAATTCCTTATACAGTCAGACCTCGTTTAATCGCACACATCCGTTTTCCACAACAAAATATTCGGATAGATGAGGGAACCAGATAATCATCAAACACACATGCTGTACGTATGCATGGCATATGCTGTACTCGGTGCCCAACGATTTCTTCTGGATAGTGAGGGATCTGGATAAAAGAGGATCTGACTGTACTGCTTATACACTACTACAGTCATGTGCAAGTACATCGCTCTGCATCCAAGTCTTTCGCGCCCTAGGAAAGGAAAGCCTGTCACACTCCCAGGCAAGCTTTTTTTTTAAGTGTTGTCAATACATGTAAAAAGGAAAGGTATGATATGGAAACGAGTTAAGCGTAACTGTCCACTTGTAACTAGATGCTATAATATACAGTCAGAAAAAGTGCAACAACTAGGCACAACACTGACAGAGTACTGAGACATTCGACGACCTGACACCTAGAGTGTAGCTTCAACACATCTCCAAAGCGCTAACCAACAGCCTTTCAACTCGGAATGTTCTAGGTTAATAAGGTAGACCAAAGAGGGGAAGGTAAGCGCAACGAAAATGAGTACAAGCTTTTAAAGTCCCAGTAACAGTCGGCATCCTTTGTTCCCGTCAGATCACAGTTGCATACACTTGCTTATGGACTCTGGGTCTTTCCGAAGCCTAGTTTTTCATGTACAGTCCTTCCCCAGACGCGCAAAAAACACCTCTCCACTAATCCCGATATAACAGATTCTTGACTGATTTTTTGCCGCGGAAGCGAAAAACTATTTTCAAATTTGACAACTGTCCTAAATTGGTTCTAAGAGATGGAAGCCGTTTTACATGGCCTATGTCGTTTTACTTTGCACCATCTCGTTATATTCCACACTATGTATTCTTGAAGGGACGCTCTTCCGGCACGTATATTTTTTGTGAAGTTTTGCAGAAGGCGGAGACAGACGTATATCGAAAATGCAGTGAACGAAGCTGAAATTGATTTCTATGCACCTAAGTCTACGGCGTCCCAGTCTACGGTATGAAAAGTTGAACAGATTCAGCTCTTCCCATCGCTTCCTAATCTGTAGGGTAGAACGGTTGCGTTCCCGTTCCTGGTGTTCACATTGGACGCTGTCAGTCGGCATCATAACCGTTCCGTCGGCTCCCGTCACTCCTTACGTTGCGCCCCGTCGATTGTGAGCTCAGCTATCGTGTTGGTCACGCTCTGTATTTAGGAAAGTACCATGCAAATGGATTATACCATTCATACTCTGTGTATACCGAGTCCCCCAACGCCGGTATACCCCTCATACCCATGGTAAAATCCATACCTATGATGTACCGTACTCGCGCGATTAGTGCCCCTGGGGCACTATTTTTTCAATGTCCATCACAGATGGGGCAGTATTCAAGAGAGGGCACTATGTTTTCATTGCTGGTACACATTTGCGTCATCCAGCATAAAACAAAGAAAAACAGAGCCTAAAGTGTACTACTGTAAACGCTCACGACTCCACAGAAACGGGAACAAGACCTGCAATTTTGTTCCTGAAAACACCAGTGCAAAGCAATGGCCAAGAACATTAGCAAAAGAACACCAAACTTGCACATGAGCTTGGTTACAAGATCAGGGGGGGGGGCACTATTCAAGAGAGGGCTTTATTTTTCACTGGCTCTTTGGGACTAGGGGACGATTCGAGATAGGGCACTATTCAAGAGAGGGCTCTAATCGCGTGAGTACGGTAGGCATGCAATGGAAAATAAACAGCAGGTGATATTATTATAATATATAAACAGCAGATGATATTATCATCTGCTGTTTATTTCCATTGCAGGTTAACGTCTCAATCAAGCATTGTCATCAAAACCTTGCACAGAAGAGTGTTTGTCAGCGGTGTCGGTCATCCTCTGGGATTCTCTTTCGTTATTACTGAAGCTCAATTCCCAATACATGAACTGCTTTCCACGATGAGCAACATGCAACACCACGACAGACGATTCACAATCTATTTTGTTTCTGCGACATCTACCGTAATGTCGCGTGCATAAGCCGGATTTGTGCATAAGCCTGTCTCGTGTAGAAGCATGAAATCTGCAACAGCTTTTCGCGTACAAGCCTGTCGCATGCATAAGCCGGGCCAGTACACGAGACGCGCCACGTGTCGCGTGCGTAAGCCGGGCTACTACGCAAGACTGGTGAGCGCGCCTTTTACATGTTCATGTTTGCATGGTACCGTACACTTGCGAAAAAAAAGAAAACAAATCCCGTTGGAAAATGTTGGTTTTGACGTCCAAAAGTCAGCAGTTTGCGCATACAAGCCTGGTCATTGAGTGGTGCTTGTCATATAAGCCTGTCTTGTGTACAAGCCTGACTCCATCACCGGCTTATAGGCATATAAGCCCCGGCTAATGCACGCGACATTACGGTAAATGCAGTGCGTAGTACCTTCACGCACACCCAGCCTATACATTCCATTCGTGCACAACGCGCTTGGCAAAAGTGATGCTCTTGCCAACTTCTGGGATAGTGGCCCTGCAGCTGCTTGCGACATGGGCGCGACAGGCATTTCCTCACCACAAGTTAAATCGCAGAAGGTGATAATTGTGAATTGTGCTTTAAATCAAATTCAACGTTTAGTATGTAGTCCAATTTGTTGAACAATAATGGGTGACCAACTCCTCTCCTGTCCATTTATTCTCCTGCTCGTGTTTGCATGGTGGTTATAAGTACTGTATACCCATCGAATGATGAATGATTATGTACTACGGTGTCAGGGTACGTCTGTTGATATATTTACATCCAAAATATTATGTTCAATTTTCACTTGAGCACACAAGGGTTGGAAGCTTATAAACACCGTATACATCTATTCTTTAGGATGTTCTCCATTGATATAAGGAAATATCTCACCTGCTCAAGATGTTCATGTAGACTTTGAGGCCGACTTTCGCATCGATGTTGGCTATCCCCCCGGCTCATAGCACTTAGGGAAATGATCCCTACCGCCCGGGGCATTCTATCGCGTTGTTTGAACTCTCCTGGCGGCAGGGCATTGCCAAACTGATTACCTATTATGAAATAATTCAAGGGATGTGGAAGAAGCCTTCACTGCTCGACCCAGGCCGATAACCCTATTTCATACATACCCCCAAACTAGACCAATTATTTGAAAATAATTTCTCAAGCTTGATCGCGCGATGTCGAGAACGTTTCCCGGCAAAAAAAACTTTGAAATCTGTCATTATGGATTTTGGGAAATAATAAAAATTGAATTTTGAAAGAAAGTAATAGTTGTGTCGAGCCGACATAACATGTCCACTTGCGTCCTCTCCATTCACAGTCATTGTGCCACTCACGTCTTGCGTTGAGAGATTCTATCGGGGAGTAAGTAGTTGGCAGAGTGGTGCAGCCTCCTTCACCACTGACACCAGCAGCCGCTGTTTCTGCACACCCAGCGTACTAATTGGATACGGAATAACTGGAATTTGTGAGTGAACTCTTGAACCATTCTTTCTCATTCCATTTACCGGTACATGCATTCGATTTCCGAAGGCTGTGCATGTCCTGGAAGTACCAGTCCTGTGAAATCTTGGGTGTCGACATCATGTCATTGGGCGCTTTCGATTACACGTTTACACGATTCTGGAACTGGATTTTTTAATTCTCGAATGACCAGAATGTACAAATTCCGGCCATGTAAACGAACGACTGGAATTCACAACGCATTTTATTCATGGCATATCACAAACAAAATTGGTCGTAAAAAGAGATCATGTACACCCTCGCGCGCACGTCGACCCAGCTTCGCGAACCGGTCCATCCCGGTGAAGGCTCCATGTTGGCAACAATATTGGGCTTCGATAAAGCTGAACGCGTGTGCGAAAGGACCACACAAAATGATCTGGTCTAATAATCAGCTCCCAGCGGAAACTCAACTGCGGCAATTAGCTTTTCGGGAAGACAAAAGAAGTACAGTCAACTTCGCTAATAACGACTGCGGATATAACGACAATTCGCAAATAACGACAGAATTTCCATGCCCAGAGCAAAGTCCCATCCCACTGTAGTACATATAATGAGACTTCGGGTATAACGACACTTCGCGAATAAGGGCACCTTTTTGATGCCCCGCCGAGTGTCGTTATAAGCGAAGTTGACTGTAAAAATAAGAAGGACAAAATGTTACGAGTTATGACTGTCCACCAACGTAACCACATCTTATACAGTCAGCGAGTAACATTTTGTCCTTCTTCTTTTCACAATAATTTAATTGGCTCACCATCCGAGTTACAAAAGAAGTAGCAACTACATGCAGTTGTAGCCCTGCTTTCTCACCACACAGGCCAGGGAGGCTCTTCCTTGACTTGAGTCATGCATGACCAGCTGGTAACACACCGAGTGTGCAATTCTGGCACCAGAATGAGAGATATTCTGCCCTCTCTTCAGAATTGACGGAATTGGATAAAAATAAATTCTAACGACGGAATTTGTGTAATCGAACTGTGCATCAACAATAACTAATTCTAGAATTGACCGAAATGTGTGTAATCGAAAGCGACCATTGTGTGCAAATACGGGTACCGTATCTTCCCCAATAAATGTACAGTACTTTTATTTTTTCAAAGGTGGTCAGACCTGTACTACTATAGGAGACTGTACTAGTATTGGAGATGTGTACTTTTATTGTTTCTGAAAAGATTGATTGCCTGGGTTGGGTGGCAAACAACTCGTGATAATGATACTGTAAGGCTGTAAATGCATCCCAGCAAGCACCATGGTAAAGGGCGATTCACAATACAACTTTCTGCGACGCGACACGCGATTTGCGACAAGAAAATGCCTGCCGCGAGCTGTCGCAAGGCACCTGTCGCAGAAGTTGAAGAAAGTTCAACTCTTGCGACATGCGACACGCGACATACACAAATGGAGTACAGTTTCGACCCTGGGTGCACGTGCAGTGCACGTGCATAGTACTACTTGTGCATGAGGATATCCAGATGTCGCAACAAACATGAAAAATATTGTGAACCGTGTGTCGCTGTCGCAGATCGTCGCATGTGTCGCAAGTCGCATTTCGCGTCGCAAGAAGTTGTATTGTGAATCGGCCTTAAGAATCAGTGTACAAAGACACAAAGATGATAAACGGGTAAGAAAAACGAAGTAAGGTGGACCCTGGTACCTGTACCCCAGAATACCCATCACATCATTCCCGCATGTACTATTATTAGAGACGTGTCCTTTTACATTATTTTTGATCCACGCTCAGCATGTCACTACAATTGGAGACGTACTACTTGTAGTATTGGAGACGTGTACGTTAAATAGGAAAAATACGGTAGGCTGGAAAAGGGCCCAGATTTAAGATTTCCACGTGCTGTGATCGCATCGTATCGTACTCTGCATGAGCAAAGCGACAAACATTTCAACATTTGGGAACAATGGTAGGCTGCGCCCTGAGCCCCTGCGTTCTTCGTCGCCTGATCTTACTGTACTTCCTGCGCTTAGTCATCGACTGTGCGAAGAAGGAGAGCTAATGCAGAACGAAATATACCATTTTTAAAATTATCAAATTAATTTAATACATGACGCGTTGTTCGTGTACACGAAAGACCCAGAGTCCATAAGCAAGTGTATGCAACTGTGATCTCTTTTCTACGGGCCAGACGTGTGGCGCGCTGCCTCATTGCATCATGCATCAGCATCGTACTGTGGCACTTAAAACACCACGAACCACCTGCATTTTGAAACCGACTTTCGTATTGAACTGAAGTTTCTGCACCTAAAATTTTAAGATCGCGACGGTTCTCAAACAAATCCAGCAGAAAAAACGCCTGTTTTCATACAAGACACTCGTGGATTTCACTGCATGAGTACGGGGCGTGTGGCAGACAAGTTACGTAACGACGGCAGCACGCCACACAGCAACACATAAGCACACGGTTGCATACTCTCGGAAAGACTCATACCGTCATAGATAAACAAATATACGGTATCCGTATCACAGAACGGACAAAGCTGTTCTCAACTGGTTTGCTTTTTTGCTGAAGCCACTCTAGGTCTGAAAAAACCCCGCTGAGAAGCATTCTCCACCTAAGCCGTATTTGTGTGAATCGGGGTCTGAGAAGGAAAGCGTGTGCCATCTGCTATTCCCGCAACAGCAACAACAACAATGTTCGCTGGGTACGAAGTAACACAAGTAATATACCCATGGTCATTGTCCTTGGTTCTGTGCGGGGTCAGTTTGACTATAAGAATACTTTTCTGCGGGAAACGGAACGTGGTAAGACCTTGGGCCACTCAAGAATTTTGGATAGTACATGTGTGTGTGTGTGTTTGTGTGTGTGTGTGTGTGTGTGTTGTGCGTTCATGCGTGTGTGTGTGTGGGGGGGGGGGCGTGTATGTGTTTGTGTGCGCGTGCCTGCGTGCACTAACCGGACAGTAACGCGGACACCATTCTAACGTCCCAATACCTTAACTCAGCGATCTAGGTTGCTGTTCCTTGTGTGCATTTTCTCGCTGGCCATCTGTAATGCCTGCTTCTGTTTGTTCTCAGGTCTACTCATGTATGCTCAGGGCATAACGGCTGGCTAAGCCCTCGCTCAGGATGCCGAGACGAGGTGAGGCCTTGCCCTGCTTACTGTGTATCGACTGTCATGTACATTGCTTTTTGTTCTGTGTTTTTAGTGTTGCGAAATAGTGGAATTTGCGTTGCCAGGAATGCTTGATACTCACAAGTGTTGCTTGCTCGTCTCTGTCCTTGTCTTTACGTTATCTGTGCGTGGTGATGTGCGATTCCTGTGTAACGTATGGCTTCGGTGTTGTCTAACGTATGGCATGAGCGGACAGGAGTTGCAAGTGTGCGTTTTGAAAGCCCAATTGACCGATTTATGGTCGTCAAAAGGAAATTGCTCTGACGCTTGAATGTCATGGTTGGAACTATGTTGTACACCAACACAGATTTCCGCAACATGTCTTGATAGGAACGTCCCTGCTTCGAGTTCAGGTGTTGACAGTCAAATTTCTTAAATCTCAGGGGTCGTGGTGGTGGTGTGGGGGGGGGGGGGGGCACCGTAAAAAAATATTCCCATAGGTATGCAGAAGATGTCGCGAATAATACCGTTTGGTGCTAGCCAGGGTCCGCAGCGCTTTATTTCGTGTGTGTGTTTGTGTGTGCGTGTGTGTGTGTGTGTGCGCGTGTGTATGTATCTGTGTGTGTGTGTGTGTGTGTGTGTGTGCGTGTGTATTTATCTGTGTGTGTGTGTGTGTGTGTGTGTGTGTGTGTGTGTGTGTGTGTGTGTGTGTGTGTGTATCTTCAGGCGGCCGCCGCACCGGTACAGCCGGCAGAAGCAGAGCACGTCGAGCCAACCGGCACCACCACCATCGGACTGTCCGTCACCACCACCACCGCAGCCACTTCAGTCATGCCCACCGCAGCCACTTCAGTCATGCCCACCGCAACCATCGCACCCGTCTGCACTTTGGCCATGGACGTGCGCGCAGGGGAGGCGGTGCCGGTAACGGGGTGGTTGTTGTGGGAAACGGGCCCAGTAAGTTTGTTTGTTTTCGTTTTAAGAGTCAATGTCTGTAACGACCAAACATCACCCGACATGGCCAAATTTCCGATTTCGCTCAAAGTTGGCTCCTTTTATCCCTGAGTGGACCTTCTGGCCTGATCTGGGCCATCTTTGGTCCAGAGACCCTCCGTTTCTTGGATATTGAGCAAAATAAAAAAAAATCCGACTAAAATGCGCACTGAAAGAAGGTACAAGAACGAGGGGTTGCTGCTGCTAACAACTACACAGCGCAGCCAAACCAACTATGTTCGCACACCGATCCAAGTTACCTAGTAATGTTTAGCCATCCACATTTCGACTGGCGACTTACTGAGTCCCTGGAACGAATCGATCAATTCAGCCTGTCCAATGGTGGCCATTACGAAGGCCATCTTCAAGGGCCGGTAGCAGCGGGGTTACGTCCTGAAATGGGGAGTAGATGACCACCATAGTCTGCTACAACATGTCCCCTAGCACCAACAAGTGGTCTTGAATAAAGGTATCACCTAAAATCAAAAATATTCAAATTTCAAACTCTCCAACGGCCATGCACTAGCCGACCCCAACCTCGTGGCAGGAAAGCACACACAGAGCGTCTCCATTATGCCTTTTCGTGTGTGTTTCTGTCTGTGTGTGTGTGTGTGTGTGTGTTTGCCTTGTCGTTGTGAATGTCTCTCTCTCTCTCTCTCTCTCTCTCTCTCTCTCTCTCTCTCTCTCTCTCTCTCTCTCTCTCTCTCCCTCTCTCTGTGCTCACACCCGTGCATGTGGAGCTGCATGTTGCGTGTACTGCCTACATTTCCTTTTATTTGCATAGATCCATGCGGCATAGTAGCTATGAGTTTCGGTTTCTTCTTCCTCTTCATTAGTTCTATATTACTCGGTTTGGGCGTCTCTCAATCGATCACGGGAATGGCTGTAGCTGGCGGTGTAATCCTTTCCTTCGCCGTGATGCTGTGCTGTGGAGGAGTGTTCGCGTGTGCAAGCGGCGGGCGCAGCGGGCCACAGGTGGGTGACATCGAGCAAGGCCGTGGCAGTATCGGTTCCACCGCCACCACCGTCACGCAGCCCATGCCTGACCCGAGCGCACCACTCGATCAGCAGTACCCGGCACTGGCCGGTGGAGCTGATTCGGTGAGCGCAGTAGCTCCTCCACCGCAAGCGGGCATTCCCGTAGGCCAGCCGTACAATCCCGGATTTTCCGCCGCCGCTCCGCCTGTCTATCCTGCAGCGCAGCCCGCTGGAGCTGCGCCGTACACGGCGTATCCGGTTGCACTGCACGCACAGCCACCGTACCCCACTGGCGCCGTGCCTGCTGCAGCAGCTACGGCGTATCCACCCGGAGTTGCGGTTCCAATGCAAACGATAGGAAACGTGCAGCCCTACGCTGGTGGCGTTGCCGGCAGTGCTGCTGTACCAGCGTCTGATGATGTAGGCGGTGGCCTGCCCAGCTACGACGATGTCGTTGGCAAAGGCATTGCCTGAGCAGCGTATCTGCGATCGGTGTGTTTGCTCAGCACAATGTACTCTGCACGGCTCGGTGTCTGCCAATGAACTCGGCGACGAGGTTCCTTGTTGCAGTGCCATGCAGCCTGCTGCTTCCTGAGACTGTGCGTGTCAATGCGCATCTGATCTGCGTGCGTCCCTACTCCATTGGAATCCCTTTACAAGTACTACTCCAGACCATTGTGATGGATTGTCAAAAATGTGTCATCGTACTGAAACTCATTGCTTTTAGACGTAGCACTCTTTGTATCTACTGAACCAGCTGTCCCTGCGGAAGATGTGTACTGACTTCTTTTGAATCTATCCACTGACAGCAGGAGATCATAATAATTATACGATTAAAGATTATGTAACAAGAAAGCAAGCAGTAGCACTCAGCCCTTGAAGTGGACGCAGAATTATAGATTATATTTATAATACCTTATCACACCTGAGGCCAGACTGGACTATCTATATCATCTTGAGCATCACAGCTGCTCCTGCAGCTCCACTGAAAGTAGCTCATCAACGCATGTTCTTTTCGTTCTCAAGACTTTGTTAGACTTTCTTTTTTATTGGGGTTTTTCTTTTCTTTTTCAATTGTACGCAATGTCGTACGCAACTATGTATACATCAGGACAACTCTTCCTCTTTGTTCAAGTCGTGTGGTTTGGTTGAGGACATAGACATGTAGGCCCCATTTTATCTGACATGTATTGCTACCTCCCTTGGTCGCAAATTATTACTAATATTAGACAAACTAATAGTGTGCTTTGTAGCCTGATTAGGGCTATCTCCCCACGAAATGTAGTACTTCTTTTGTTCTCTCTGAATCATCTCTATTGTTTAGGAGTGGAGCCAATCAGCAAATGAATTGAGTTCCAAGAGCTACCGGTATCTATTTTCTGCTTTATTCACCCACGAAATGGCATGTAATTATAACACAATCATTGCGCCTTGACTTGTACATGATTGTACGACTAAAAGTTATTTTTTATATTTGGTGTGTGGTCGCCGGGGGGGGGGGGGGGGCTTTGTGTGTGTACGCATGCGCATGCAGGGCCTGGGCTTGAAGTTGTAATGCACGTCATCGGTCTTCACTTACAAGAGAACATGTGCAGAGAGAGTCAGCTTCATGCATTGTCACGATTCGCGTGGTATGTGTGATACAATCTGTCCCCGTGAATTCCGTGCAGAATTCTGCGGTAATTCTGCAAATTCTACAAGGGAAATGACTCAAATGAGCGTAAAAACAGATTGGATTTCCACAACCCCACCGAAGTTTGTTGTCCCTATAAAGGCTATAAATTCCGAATCAAAATTATGCGAAATCCTGTTCCAAAAAAATTGAAAGCTCCAAAATGTACCGTGCAAGTTGATTTTGGAAGTCACAAGCAGGTTGGTTTAGCTGTGAAATACATCAAAAGTCTCCAGAAAAAGCAGTTTTTCTCTCTCTTCTGCAATATCCCGCGGGATTTTCTGAATTCTGCGGACACTACTCGTACTGGATTCTGCGGAAATTCTGCAATACGTGGAATCGCGGAATTCACGGGGGACAGATACATGATACATATGAGTATTTTTATTTTTTACTATTGACAGCCTGAAAACAGGTGGAGAACAAAAAGAAACGAGGAAAGGACAAAACATAGGGGATGCAGGGACGACGTGCTGATGTGCTGGGAGCAACTCAACCGACCAGAGGTCTCGGCGTCAGCGTTGCAACTAGGCATCGAAAAGGGGGGGGGGGGGGAGGGTTGCACAAGAACAACTGCAAAACAAACAGAAGCTAGTGAATACCACAAAATATTAACTTGGTGCGAAATAATGAGAAGAAAATAATGACGCCCAAAAGCGCTTAACACGAAATTAAGAAAAAAGGAAATCATAAACTACATAGCGCTAAAGCTGCACCAAATAATAATTTAAACTATAACTAAACCGGGTGGAAAACCAAGAAATCATAACAAAAAAAACTAATAATAAAAGGTAAATGAAGCCCAATATAGAAAAGAAAAAGGACATATGGAAACGAGTTGAGAGTAACTCTCCACCCGCACTGTTACTACAGTCAAACCTCGTTAGGACGAACACTGATAAGGCGAACTTTCCATTAGTACGAACTAAGGCCAATCCTATGGTTGGCCAGGCATCAATTCAAGTCAAAATTATTCGTTTACGACGAACTTCTGTACAGCGAACTTTCGCGAAGACGAACTATTTTCAAGTGTGATTTGAACAAAGTCAGTGTGGTCATGTACATGTAGTACGAACTTTCGGTCCACGAGCGCTTGCGTGCGCTGGCTGCTTTTTTCTTCTTTGTTTTCAATAGTCGAGGTCATATTGTACGTACAGTGCAAATTGTTTTCAAGCGTGTTACTAACAAAATAATCAGTGCGTTGTACGAACTTTCGACACAGTCGTGATTCATTGCACTTTGTCATTGTACTTACCTGTTTCTGGCTTATGCTAAGAATAACATGCTTCCCATGTACACCAGCATGCACCTTCACGTACATGTAAATACAATCCATATGATATGCATATCGATTTTTTGTCAGATCTGGACAAGAAGAACTCCCGATAAGACAAACAAATGTGTTCAGTCCCTTGAAGTTCGTCCTAACGAGGTTTGACTGTAGATACTAAATACAGTCAGAAAGTGCAACAACTAGGCACAAAACTGACAGAGTAGTGAGACATTCGATGTCCTGACACCTAGCTTCAACACATCTCCGTAGCGCTACCCGACAGCCTACAGAGTTGAGTTACTCTCAACTCGTTTCCATATGTCCTTTTTCTTTTCTACATTTATTATTGGCTCAATACTCGAGTTTCGAGAAGCCCAATATCATCAGCATAGCCGAACCAAGGAACATGACCCGTGCCACAATCAAGAGTGCATCCGTAGAAGTCAGTAGCCATCAGCCAGTGTTGGTGGATTTACTGTAGACACAAACAGTGCCGGCCGGGGCAGCTCCAATGTATTCAATCATGTACCGTATTTTCTCTAATAAGAGCCCGGGGTTCTTATTTGTTTAGTGACAGCTCTACCCGTGCTACTATTAGAGACTGGGCTATTATTTTTTCAATTGTCAACTATCAAGCCAACTCCAGTCTATACAGGCGTAAACTGACCATATCAAGACTGATTTTTCAACCCTAAACTCAGGAATATTGTCAAAACAGATGTTTGACAATAGCATTGGCGCCAGGAAGGAAGCAGTAGACCAAAAACCTCCTTACAAATATGTTCTTGGCATGTCGTACTGCTGTTTTAGATGCAGTCAATATACTTGTTGCATACTCCAATTGTGACCCGCCCTACTAGTATTAGAGACCGGGCTCTTATTATTTCAAACCGCCCTCACCCCGGGTCATTATTGGAGACTGGGCTATTATTGGAAACCTGGGCTTTTATTGGAGAAAATACGGTATTTATCTGCATTACTGTAAAACG
Source organism: Sycon ciliatum (assembly GCF_964019385.1). Lineage (NCBI taxonomy): Eukaryota > Metazoa > Porifera > Calcarea > Leucosolenida > Sycettidae > Sycon > Sycon ciliatum. Next base: position 12,452,220 of record NC_088650.1, on the reverse strand, counting down.
GCTAATTATATTATTTTAGCGAAAGGAGTGTTTTCGCTGGAGTTTTGGCACGCCAATCGACACGGTGCATGTACAATCATGTACGCTACAGCAGTATGCGTACACATGCGTCGAATTTTTTAGGGGGGTGCACGTGCTAGGCCTTGACGGATTATGCTAATATTTTCGTGAAATTATGCTTTTCGCATTGCTGAAAAAATTGCAGAATTATGCTATTTTTATGCTAAAAGTTATCATATTATGCCGCATTATGCTCACATATGCTGCTAATGCATGATGGTGCTGTGCAAAATACCAGGGGAATTTTTTTGTAGAGGGCGTTGTACTGTAGTAGCAAAAGTTCAACGGGGTCAACGCACCGTCCGACCTAGCTACGACCATCACTGATTGTATTGGACTGGACATGTTATCAAGGGAGTCGTAAACCTACGACTTCCTGGTGCATCTACTTGTACTTGTAGAACATGTACAACTGTATGGAATTTGATGCGAACAGGCGGATTATTACAATTTTATGCGATTCGTATGCAATTTGCCACGAATTATGCGATTATTCGATTTTGGTAGGAATTATGCGAAAAATTATGCTAGCATAATCCGTCAAGGCCTAGCACGTGCCCCCCCCCCCCCCCCCCCCCCGTGCCCATCACGGGTGACGCCCCTGAGCACTGATCATCCTTCTTTTTTGTACTCTGCAACTCGGATCGCTAAAATATATTATCGAGAAATTGTCCAGCTCTGCAGATTCCGAAAACGCTAAAAAAAAGTTACCCGCTCAAATAATCGTTCTACAGTAGTCACCATGGTCACCATGGTCACTGGTCAAGCAGCCAATGGGCGCTTTCGATTACACGTTTACATAATTCTGGAACTGGGTTTTGTAATTCTCGAATGACCAGAATGTACGAACTCCGGCCATGTAAACGAACGACTGAAATTCACAACGCATTTTATTCATGGCATATCACAAACAAAATGAAAATGTATTGGCTGTAAAAAGAGATCATGTACACCCTCGCCCGCACGTAGATCTACGTGGACCCAGCTTCGCGTACCAGTCCATCCCGGTGAAGGCTCCATGTCGGCAACAATAAGTATTAGACTTCAATAAAGCTGAACGCGTGTGCGTAAGGACCACCCAAAATGATCTCGTCCAATAATCAGCTCCCAGCGGAAACTCAACTGCGGCAATTATTAGCTTTTCGAGGAGACAAAAGTAGCAGCTACATGCAGTTGTAGCCCTGCTTTCGTACCACACCGGCCAGCCGGGAGGCTCTTCCTTGACTTGAGTCATGCATGACCAGACCGGTAACACCGGCGTGTAATTCTGGCGCCAGAATTAGAGAAATTCCGCCCTCTCTTCAGAATTGACGGAATTGGATAAAATCAATTCTAACCGCAGAATTTGTGTTATCGAACTGTGCTCAACAATAACCGGCTAACTCTAGAATTGACCGATTTGTGTGTAATCGAACGTGCCCAATGTACACAGTTTTCCTTCTTTTTCCACACCGTCAGTGTCACTACATGTACATGTACATGTACGTAGCTTGCACCGTGACTGTAGTACACTCATGACATTGTACAAATTCAATGTCATGTAGTTGTAGCAGCCTTGACTCTTGTCTTGAGCTCGTAGATCAACCTACAATACAACATAGCTCAACTGACTGTTCTTCCTGGACTAGTCGACTGCTCATCAAATCAGTCTAGACTCCAGCACGATAATAATCTAGATCACCAGAATCACGACTACTGCCTAGACCTAGTACAGTAGTACTGTAGATCTACTGCCTACTACTAGTACTAGTACTACTACAGTAGTACTGACAGTAGTGTACTGGGACCGGTTCTACATGACGTAGTTGGTGCGAGTTTGAAACACCATGCCAGCTAGCTATCTCATGGCTAAACACAGACGGTCACTGACTGTCACAGTCAGTGCTAGTGCCATACAGGCACTGCACTGGCATTGTAATTTGTAGCCTAGCCTGTGTGGGTGTTGCCATTTCAATTTTCAGCGAGGAGAGAAGCGAATATTCAATATTCCCATGTGTAGTATTTGGATGAAAATTAATTAAATGTCCGCGGCGACTGCTGCGGGACTCTATAACAACGGAATTCGAACGTAATTGGCTGTTTACCGGTATTCTACGCTATAGTCAGAAAGGTAAATCGCTCAGCTCTTACCTCGATTGGTATGCGGGAGTCTCAGTGACAGTCACTCCCTGGTCAGTAATGACAAAAGGCATTCTCGCGCCCTTGATCCGGCGATCCAGTTCGGAAACACTGGTCGGATCAAGCAATAATTAATTTAGGATATAGTCGTTGATGCAGATAGTCTCCTGTAGGTGACGGGTTGCGCACCTACCGCGTGCAGGTAAAAGCTACCGTTTGAAATGTAGGCACTTGGTAGCGCTAACTTCTGTTGACTTTGCACCTGGTTCGCTCATATAATTATTTTCATTACCATTGTATGCAAAAAAATCAGCAGCTACCTACAAGTTTGCAGTAGATTTATCTACGTAACCTACCTGAACAAGCATGGACTACAGTGCCACCAAAATTAATGATCCCCCTCCTGGATTCCCCATGATCTGTTACAAACAGTCGCCCAATGAACCCAATCAATAGTGCTGGCTGGCCTCTCTTCCAGCCGTGTTGCAGAAGTCACAGAATCCTTGACGTTTGCATGGTTACGTTTCTGATCAGTTTCCAGTCAGAGGATGTCTGTGTCTGCACTAAGGTTGTGCTCGGAAAGAAACTGCTTCTGCACAAAATTATTCAACGTCCGATAGACGATCGGCATTCGGGACAATCCATCGATACACAGTGGATAGGATTGTGAAATACGGTGAACTCCTATCCGCACACCGACCTGTTCCAGGACCGCCGGAAGCAGTTTTCAATTTGTCCGGTCATACCAAAGTCCTTCATACTTTGTGTATAACATGGCGGGGACGTATGCCCTTCTCAGCAGTAAACACGTGTTGGTAGCGACAAAGTCGGTCCGGTGTTAACCTGACCAACCGGACCGGTTCCGGCGGGCCTGTGTTCCGATACTCAGTTTACATGCATGCTGGAACTGCTGCAGTTTACTGCTCCTCTGTCACTTGCCGCTTCTGGCCTGGAGCTAAGATGTGGCTCTGGATCTTCGACTGTGTGTGTGTGTGTGTGTGTGTGTGTGTGTGTGTGTGTTATGACTGTAAGTTCTGTGTGCTGTCCCTCCAGATTTGCAGAATACAGCCAGAAGCAACTAGTAACTATAGCATTCGAAGAAGATGCCCAGACGCGGTAAGTCCTGTTATTAATGAGTGGAAAATGTTAGTGCAACACCCCTACTCCCTTCAGATTGAACGAAACCCAGGCTAGCGGCGGCACTCAAGAAATGTCGAGGCACGAACATTCATCTTACGCAGTGCGGTCGGCTGGAGAGCCCAATTATGGTGTGGTGGTTGAATAATCTGTCCAGGGTCCGATTGCTGCTTACCCGTTATTCAATTTTCATCTTGCATAAACAAAAGAACTGACGTTGTATTTCTCGCCGGCCGAGCACAGCGAGATAGGCGCGAAATGATATCTCGCGAAATATTATCAGTTGCAAATATGGCATCTGGTGTGTTCTTTGTTGTCGCTTCTTTTCTTCACTTCTTCAGTCAGTTTTGAGTCTCACCAGTGTCCCTGCCCTCCCACCCTTCATTTCTGTGCATATTATCATTGCTTTTTATCACTGTTTGCCGTGATGTGCTTGCCATGCCTACATGATGCCTAATCGCCATTGGGGATATACACCCGGTTTTTTCCCTCACAAATACATCCGTCGGCGCGAGGGTTTTTTCCCGGCTGGCTCGGTCCAGGAAAATTAATCTGACGGTCCCAAGTGGTTCTGCATCATGGCCTATTTCTGCTATCCACTGGCACGCGTATTCTATCTGAGACACCCTGTTCTCAGTCCTTGCTTCCATCCCTCACTCGTTATCCGGTTCACATCTGGCTGCGGCCAACTACCCTTCACTTTGTGTGTTGTCGCTATTGCTGTCTATGTCTCTGTGTATGCCAGTATATGTGGAGCGAGAAAGGGCAAACTTCCATTTTGTTGTTGTTTTGTTTTTGAAGAAGCAGTCGCCTACTGAATTGTAGGGTTTCTGGTGCATGATTTCAAATAAAAAAATAGTTCCAAAAGATATAGAATCCTTATGTTCTCTAGATATAGAATCATTCATCTTATGCAAGCCTCGTATTAACACTTCAATGCTATGACTGGCAACCGTTAGTTTGGCGACTCAACAATGAGGTGTTAGGAACAAGAAGAGTGCACAGTAACGTACCCTTTCCGATCTGTGTGTTTTTTGTTGTTGTTTTTTTTTACTTTTCCTGCTGCTGCTGGCTGTGGTGCTGCTAGTGATGACGGCGATGGCTGTGGTTGTGTTATTTTATTCTACTTTGCCCTGTGTGCGCGTGTGTATGTGTGCGTGTGTATGGTTGTGTGTGTGTGTGTGTGTGTGTGTGTGTGTGTGTGTGTTGCACGTGCATGTGTGTGTTGCACGTGCATGTGTGTGGGTGTGTTCATGCACATGTGTGTGTGTGTGTGTGTGTGCACGTGCATATGTGTACATTCAGGTGGTCGCGGCCATGCACGGAGAGCGCATCGAGCACATCACCGCCATCGGGCCCACCACCACCATCATCACGGAATTCGTCATCACCACAGACGGCGAGGAGGAAGGATTGGCGGTCGCGGGGGAGCTATTGTTATCGGAAATGGGGCCAGTGAGTACATGTTGTAGGCGTCCCGTTGTCTAGAATACTACTGGAGGTGGTGATGGTACTTGACCCTTTCCGTGCTGGCCTTTGTTTCTCCAGCAAATTGACTTTCCAGCGCACTGACTCGCCTAGTGTCGTTTCGCGCACAGCTCCGAACAAACCAAATTTTATCTTGTCTCTGTCCACCTTCATGGATTTTCGTCGTCCTGGGCTTATTGGAAAGATCAGGACCGAGCGAATCCATCCCGGCGGCTCTCAGATGAGTATTCACATCAGTGCCACTTTCACGTCCTCTCCTAACTACCTCGCCATGTCTCGGACAGGCAAAGCTAAGTCAATTGCACATTCCTTTTCAGCTTCTTGCTCAAATTCAACCGATTTTCATGATTCGAACTGCGCTACAAAGCTGAGATCCACGCGCCTTCTTTGATGTCCATCAGGCATGCATAGTGCTAAAAAGAAAGGCCCTGGCATGCACCAAAAAATTGCGAAGGTATTTGAAACAGTTGAATCACCGTGTATACATTGGTATGCTGTGCTTGGTGAAATCCTAGCCTGTTCGTTCTTTGGCTCTCCGTTCTTCGGCAGCAACTAGGGGTGCGTTTGGTTGGTACGATCTAGAACAGGATCGAACAGCTGGTGCGCATGGAGCAGCCGCATGCCAACCAAACAGTACTCCAAAACCAGAGCATATTTTTGTGAAAAATATGCCAAACTTGGTGCATTCTTCAAAATGTGTATGGGTCACCATGGTCACTGTGTTTGGTACAACGAGTCCAACCCAAAAGCGTATGCACGCGATCATTTGGGACCAAAATCGATGTTCCCGCCAGGTTTCACTGTGAAAAGTGAAACTGCTCGGTCTGCTCCGGCCTTGAGTCCGGAGCAAGTAGAACATGTTCTGGCCGACCCAGAACAGGTGCAGTCCCAACCAAACGCGCTGTTCTGGTGAATCCTGTTCTAGTTCGTACCAACCAAACACACCATAGTACTGTACATTGTGTCCTCATCGCGTGCGCCAGTTCTTGTTTTCTTGCTTGCCGTTTGATTTTTGCAGATCCGTGCGGACGTTCGGCGATGTCACTTGGATTCTTCCTTCTCTTCGCGGGCGCCGTGATGATGGGAGTGGGTGCTAGCAATACCATAGGCTTTCTGATGATTGCCGGAGGTGTTATCCTCGGCATTGCAGTCTTGCTCTGCATATTCGGAGTTGCCATGATTAAGTGCGGCGGGCCACCGCCGGGTGACGTGGAAGCCAATATCACTGCCACTGCCACTGTCCTGGAAGGTGCACCTGATTTCAACGTAATGCTGGATCAGCTGTATCCCGCTGCGGGCGGTGGTGTGACTGCAGCGCCTGGTCCCCCGCAGGCAGGCATTCCGGTCGGCCAACCCTACAATCCCGAGTTTTCCACCGCCGCTCCGCCCGTGTACCCATCGGCACCGCAGGCCGCTGGAACTGTGCCGTATCCGACTGCTCCGGCCGGTCCCTATGCACAGCCACCGTATCCCGTGGGGCCCGCGCCTGCCGCAGCAGTCCCAGCTTATCCGCCTGCAGTTGCTGTTCCGGTGCCTCCGGTTGCGCATGCTCAGCCGTACACTGCACCCGGAGCCATCGCGGACCAAGATGCCGGCGGTGCTGCTGGTACTGGTACTAGTGATGGTACTGATCTTGGCCTGCCCAGCTACAATGATGTCGTTGGAGAGTAAGACACTACACGTAGCCCAAATAAAAACTTTACTGTTGGTTACACAAATAGTCTCCTCTTTCTGCACGTTGAGAAACTCGTCTGTTCTCTTCTTCTTCTCTTCTTTTTATTCTATATCCCGTCTCATGTATCACGTACATACTTGTGTTGCGAAATCCTCACTATGTGTGGAAACTAAGATGGCGAAGAGCTCCGCGTTGCTCGTCTGGGCAGGCATCGGCTGAATGGATTTGTCTCTGCCATTGATACGATCATGATAATCTACGAAGATCTACCGAAGTTGTTACGTTGAATGCGGCCTATGGAAACATCATGGAATGAAGATTGGCTACAAGGATCTGGATTGGGAGAACTTCAAATTCACATTCCCTGACTGATTTCCTTGGAGACTAGAATGCAATTATACTTAGAAGTAGGACTTATCCTATTGTATTATATTGAGATCTAATTATTTTCTTAGAGCATCCCTATTGTTCAGATATAGTATTTAGAAAAACAGTTTTTGTAGTATTTTGCTATTTTATTCCGAAACCCAATGGGATCAAAGCGTGTTAGCAGTACTTTCATTATCTTGTATGTGTGTTTGTTTGTGTTTGCTGAGCATGTCTCTTGGTAGTACTTGTAGGGAGTAGACCTACTGCCACTGGCGTCTGTGTGGTGGACTCACCATGTGTCCTTATTCTAACCAGGCCCAGGCCAGGGTCCTTGCTCCAGTCCAGGGCAGAGCGTAGACCTCACGCACTGTCTGTCTACGTATACTTTATGTCTGTAACCAAACCAACGTGCAGCCAACACTGCAACAGACACCAAAACTAATTACCGGTAGTGACGGTACATTGTACAGCTGTACATGCAAACGTCTCCGAACGTCCGAAACTCAGTCTCAGGCCAGGGGCCGGCCTGGGCCCACACTGGTCCTGGGCCCAGGCCGGGCCCACACGTAGCAGGAATACTGTATGTAGGGCCATGACGTAAGATTTGTCGCTGGTTAACAAAATTATTACATAACAATCAATATCCAGAATATTAGTCCGCCAACGACATGCATGCAACGCAAACGACATGTTGACAGTTTGAGTTTGACTCGAAAGAAAGATGTAGTCCTAGCCATGGCGTGGACAAGAAAGAACTAAGCGCACAGTCTTCTTGATACTAGCAGACTACTACAAGCCGGTTGGAGCTCAGTTTAGTTTCTCGCCTGCTATCCGGACGAGAAGTTGGTACTCATAGCATTGTTACGCTACCAGCCGGGTGACGCTATGGAGTGATGCATTATGGACAACAGCCATAGCAAGGTGAGCTTTCTTTTGCATCCTGCTGCGCTCATGCAGCAAGCGCGCTGTGATCGGAGTGATCTTACTTCTTAGTGGGGCTCGCTGAACAACGACAGCACAGCGTTAGAGTCGTACAGTCCATTTCAAAACTATAGACGCGTAGGGGTTTTGAAATATTTCAAATTTGGCTGGAACTTTTCGAGAATAGTTTTCGGAATATTGCTCAGGACCGCTCCACAATTACTGTCATATAGTTTCTAAACGATTGGATAACAGACGCCCAATTTGGAAAAAATTATGCACAAAGTGATCACAGATTTTATGTGGTATAGATGCTGGCATAACGGTGTTTTGCCTAGGTACGCGTCTATAGTTTTGAAATGGACTGTAGATAAACTACTAGTGCAAGATGCAGAAATTATGTACAGTCAACTTCGCTTATAACGACACTCGGCGGGGCATCAACAAGGTGTCCTTATTCGCGAAGTGTCGTTATACCCGAAGTCTCATTATAATGTACTACAGTGGGATGGGACTTTTTATTATTATTATTTTTTTTTTGTTTTACATCGGAAGCTCAACAGTGCAGCTGCACAAATATGAAGAGGCCGATGGGACCAAAAAAATATATATATAAAAAAATAAAAAAATAAACAATGTATAATATACATCAGTGTAAATGTTCATACATCAGTGTAAATGTTCAAATGTTTAGCAAAAAAAAAGGGGATGAGTGGTGAACATAAAGAGAAAAGAAGAAAAACGTATGCTGAATGAACCTGGGCAATATATACATGTAGCTGGTGAGAGACTAAACGTTGCCAACGTTGTCAAACAAAATTGCACGATATCGTTCAAACCAAACTGGATCATCCAATAAGCGCTTAAAACCACGATCGAACTGAGAGGTAAACAAAGAGGATTTCAAGTCATTAGGTAGAGCATTAAAAAACAGAGCAGCACGAAGCACAAAGGATTTTTGACCGACTTTGCTCTGGGCATGGAAATTCTGTCGTTACTCGCGAATAGTCGTTATATCCGCAGTCGTTATTGGCGAAGTTGACTGTGCACCAAATACCAGAGGATACACCCAGTTTGCTGACAGTACTCAACAGTACACAAAACGAGAGAGCTTGGAAGTTCAGGGCCCTATGCTATGCTTTTTTGGCTTGATGACCTAGGCAAAAAAAAGAATAGTAAATTTTTCATTTCTCCTATTTTTTTAAGACATAACCTGGGATTCGAACCCGCACTATCGCCCTGCATGCATCCCCCGATACACATCGCATACATACTAATTCTTCCAAGTTGCTTCACGTTATGATCTTGCATTTGAAAGCCCTATTTAAATATTGTGGCCAGCTGACTTTGATGGTACGGTACGGTACGGGACAGATACGGGATAGCGCCAGACGGAGGTCCGTCCGCCACAAACAAACAAATAAACACCAAATTAAAGCTGTGTGGACCCTGGCTAGCGCCAGACATTACTGAAATAACGTCTTTTGCATAGCTACGGGAATAAACATTTTAATAAATAAAGGTCTGAATAGGCGACGAGGAGACACATACAGTCAACTTTGCGTATAACGACACTCGGCGGGGCATCAGAAAAGTGTCCTTATTCGTGAAGTGTAGTTATACCCGAAGTCTCCTTATGTGTTACAGTTACTAGTAGACGGGACTTTGCTCTGGGCATGGCAATTCTGTCACTATTCGCGAATTGTCGTTATATCTGCAGTCGTTATTAGCGAAATTGACTGTAACTGTGTTTAATTTCGCTTTAACATCTCCTTATTTCTTGCCCTTATCCCATTTTAATCCCTCACATATCTTGACTTTTTAGTTATTATTTTTCTTAACCCACACCCCTCTACCCTGTTATCGACCCTCTTAAGAGTTGTGTTCATCACTGCTGAGGCTTCCGATGGAAAATAAAAGAATACTACTACTAACTGAGCACTTGGTAGCTTCTGTTGACTTTGCACCTGGTTCGCTCAAATTATTTTCATGACCATTGTATGCAAAAAAATCAGCACCTTCCTACAAGTAACTTAGTTTGTAGTAGATCTATGTACGTAACCTACCTGAACAAGCATGGACTACAGTGCCACCAAGTGATCCCCCTCCTGGATTCCCCATGATCTGTTACAAACAGTCGCCCAATGAACCCAATCAACAGTGCTGGCTGGCCTCTCTTCCAGCCGTATTGCAGTGTTGCAGAAGTAGAATCCTTCACGTTTGCATGGTTACGTTTCGGATCAGTTTCCAGTCAGAGGATGTCTGTGTCTGCACTAAGGTTATCCTTGGAAAGAAACTGCTTCTGCACAAGATTATTCGACGTCCGATAGACGATCGGCATTCGGTACAATCCATCGATACACGGTGGATAGGATTGTGAAATACGGTGAACTCCTGTCCGCACACCGAGCTGTTTCAGGACCGCCGGAAGCAGTTTTCAATTGGTCCGGTCGTACCAAAGTCTTTCATACTTTGTGTATAACATGGCGGGGACATATGCCCTCCTCAGCGGTAAACATGTGTAGGTGGGTAAAAAGTTGGTCCGGTGATAAGGTGATAACCTGACCAACCGGACCGGTTCCGGCGGGCCTGTGTTCCGATATTCAGTTTACATGCATGCTGTAACTGCTGCAGTTCACTGCTCCTCTGTCACTTGCTTCCGGCCTGGAGCTAAGATGTGGCTCTGGATCTTCGACTGTGTGTGTGTGTGTGTGTGTGTGTGTGTTTTATAACTGCAAGTTCTGTGTGCTGTCCCTCCAGATTTGCAGAATACAGCCAGAAGCAACTAGTAACTAAAGCATTCGAAGAAGATGCCCAGACGCAGTAAGTCCTGTTGTTGATGAGTGGAAAATGTTAGGGCAACATCCCTACTCCCTTCAGATTGGACGAAACCCAGGCTGGCAGCGGCACTCAAGAAATGTCGAGGCACAAACATTCATCTTACGCAGTGCGGTCGGCTGGAGAGCCCAGTTATGGTGTGATGGTTGAATAATCTGTCCAGGGTCCGATTGCTGCTTACCCGTTATTCAATTTTCATCTTGCATAAACAAAAGAACTGACAGTGCAAACTTCCATTTTGTTGTTGTTTTGTTTTTGAGGAAGCAGTCACCTACTGAATTGTAAGGTTTCTGGTGCATGATTCCAAATAAAAAAATTGTTCCAAAAGATATAGAATCATTACCTCCACGTCGTCAGAATGATGGCTTCCGCACCGCTGAGCGCCCAGGCCTTCCCATATTATCCTAAGACTCAACATAACATCACTATTGTTACGATTAATTGTCGCTCCGTGTCGAACAAAATCCCTGAACTCCATGCATTGTGTCGATCCAACACACCGACTATCCTATGTCTGACAGAAACCTGGCTCTGCCCGATACATATGCTCAGCGTACCCGGTTATACGTGCTTCCGTCGAGATAGGCCAATACCAGTGAACCAAAGGGCCCAGTTCCGAGGTTATGGTGGTGTTGCCATCCTTGTACGAGATGGGACATTTTTGCATGCAGCCCAGCGCTCAGACCTTGACTCTCCCCAATGCGAAAACATATGGGTTGAGCTTGGACTTCCTGCAGACCTGGGTGCTAATCCTATACTCATTGGCTGTCAGTATCGCCCTCCTTCGCAATCCCTACCTGAACTTACCTCATTTTGTGACATGATGACGGATACCCTACGGGCTGTAGACCTCTCATCCGTTGATATATTCCTCACTGGTGACTACAATGCTCACAACTCTGACTGGTGGAGCGGTGACGCTACATCACGCGCTGGAAAGGAACTTTCGCATATATTCTCCAGCTTCGGTCTCTCCCAGCTGGTAGATTTTTCCACTCACACCTCTCCAAACGGAACCCTGTCGTGCCTAGACTTGCTCGCTACCAATCGTCCTCAATCAGTATTCTCTGTCGACGATGCTGCCCCGCTTGGTGCGTCCGACCATTCACAGGTAGTTACCACCCTTTTCTACAGAACTGTAACCCGAATGCCTACAAAGGAAGTACCATGCTATCCTGCCCGTAGTTCCCCAGCCACTCCATACAATTTTGCGCAAGTGCCACCTTCTGTCTGGGTAGCAGTAAATATGTACCTTTCCTCGCTCAACTGGTATGATCTCATGGACACACCAGATGTCGACGACGCATTAGCCAGATTCTCCTCTTCCTTGAATGATGCATTTTCCCACTACCTGTCGCCTTATCGGAAAATCTCTTCCTCCACCCAGCGAGCTGTATCTAGGAAATATCCTCCGTGGGTTAATCGAGATTTAGTACTTGCCATCAAGTTGAAGTACGAACTCTACAGCCGATATAGGAAGTTCCCAACCCCAGCTAACCAGTCTGCCTTCAAAGTTCAGCGTAACAGAGTACGAAACTTATCTCGATCTCTTCACCGTGACTATTTGGCATCTATACAGGCCAGCATGGCGTCAGGTAACCTTAACATGTACCAGTTTGTTCGTTCTCAGCGGAATCGTCAGCAGGATCGTGGCCTTCCTCACCTCATTGATGAAGGCGGTCATCCAGTTTCTGGCAGTTTCGACAAGGCTACAGTCCTCAACCAGCAGTTCGCCTCCGTTGCTGTGCCGGATGATCCGTCGTTATCACTTCCAGCTCTTCGTGCCCACAGCCAACTTCATGAAACATTTGTTCAGATTATCACCACAACTGCGGATGTTAGAAAGGCTATCGCCCGACTAAAGTCTCGCCGCAGTCCTGGCTTGGACACCATTACGAATGATGTCCTGAAGAAACTTGCCCCGTCGATTTCGTACCCCCTCTGCCGCATTTTTAATGTGTCCTTTTCGACGGGTAAATTTCCAGCAGCATGGAAACTCGCGAAGGTTGTTCCGGTTTACAAGAGCAAAGGCTCCAAGTCACAAGCCAGCAATTACCGTCCTATCTCCTTGTTGTCCTGTGTATCGAAACTATGTGAGCGATTATTCTTTGATAAGCTTTATGCTCATGTGTCGCCGGCCCTTGCCCCAGTCCAATCTGGTTTTCAACGAGGAGACTCAACCACCATGCAGCTGACACGCCTTGTGCAGGACATTGTGGCCCTTCGTCATGACCACCAACATGTTGGCATGTGTTTTTTCGACCTAGCCAAGGCGTTTGACACGGTATGGTTCCGTGGACTCCTAGCTAAATTATCTGCGATGTACAATGTTTCCGGAGCGTCTCTGGCGTGGATTACGGACTACCTAACAGATAGAACGCAATCAGTGTCAGTCGAAGGGGTACTCTCAGACCCACTGCCTGTGAAGTCGGGAGTCCCCCAGGGATCTATACTGGGGCCTCTACTATTCTTGTTGTATATAAACGATCTACCTGACTGTATAGATGGTTTGTCACTATTTGCTGATGACACAGCCCTCATTCAGTTTGACGCTGACATTGCAAACCTGTGTACGAAGCTTCAGACTGGAATCAATGTTGTTCATGAATGGATGTTGTCATGGCGTCTGAAACCCAATATCTTGAAAACAGAAATAGTCTTTCTCCCTCAAATAGACCACCCTCCTACATTTACCCTTCCCGGACTTGATTCGGCTATTAATATTACTATTGTAGATACGCACAGGCATTTGGGTGTTGTATTTGACTCGCAATTGTCCTGGAATTCTCACGTAGATTTTGTATGCAACAAAGTTAGCAAATCTGTAGGTTGCCTGATGTCTCACTGCTCCCACTTGTCTCCCGAATGTATTCGTCTCTTTTATAAATGCTACCTCCTTCCTATCTTTCTGTACGGCGCCACTGCTTGGCATTCCCTGCTTAGTAAATCTGCTGTACAGACACTAGAAATACATCATAAACGTGTGTTGAAAATTATTTTTCGTAAACCCACTCTTTTCCCCTCTACTGATCTATATAGTTTGGCCTCCACCAGCCCCATCTCTATCCTGTCGCAGAGACAGTCATGCGTTCTGGTCCATCGTATTAAACTCAACATTGTCCCTGAACATCTCACCAAGTATAATTGGTTTACTTTCGCACGGGACACTCGCAATGGCATAGTACTTCCCAGAGCTTTGTCAACTATGTTTACCAAATCTCCTATCTTCTCTGCATACTCGTATTGGCTCAAGCTGCCCATGGAAATGAAGACAATATCCAATATTAGACAGTTCATAGACCATGTTAAATGTCATGCCACGTTGTAGGCTCGCTCGCCTCTTTTGCTCGCTTATCTCGCCGCTCTCCACCATGGTCAACATAGCGATACATTTCACCCCGCTGATGCATTATTTTCTTCCGATTATCATCTTCTTTCCTTCATTCTTTCTTCTTTTTTTTCTTCTCTTGCCATGGCTGGCTAACGCCCCCTCCTTTGCATTGGCTTCTGCCATTGGACGGTGAAATAATAATAATAATTATAGAAAATCTAAGTTAGAGAAATAACACTAAGAACAACAGCACGGAAATTTACAAGTTTTCACGCTTGTAAATTTCACTGCTGTTGTTCTAAGTTTTTTTTTCACACTTGTAAATTTCACTGCTGTTGTTCTTAGTGTTATTTCTCTAACTTAGATTTTCTATAATAGTTCAATTTTGTTTTCAGTGTCCTTTAGTACAACGACGATTCCTGATGAGTGTTGTACGAAAACTTGTTTGAATCCTTATGTTCTCTAGATATGGAATCATTCATCTTATACACGCCTCGTATTAGCACTTCAATGCTGGCAACCGTTAGTTCGGCGACTCAACATTGAGGTGTTAGAAACAAGAAGAGTGCACAGTAACATACCCTTTCCCATCTGTGTGTGTTTTTTTGTTTTTTGTTTTTTTGTTTTACTTTTCCTGCTGCTGCTGCTGCTGCTGGCTGTGCTGCTGCTGCTGCTAGTGGCACCACGGCGATGGCTGTGGTTGTGTTATCTTATTCTACTTTGCCCTGTGTGTGCTTGTGTATGTGTGCATGCGTATGGTTGTGTGTGTGTGTGTGTGTGTGTGTGTGTGTGTGTGTGTGTGTGTGTGTGTGTGTGTGTGTGTGTGGTGCACGTGCATGTGTGTGTGGGTGGGTGCATGCACATGCGTGTGTGTGTGTGTGTGCACATGCGTGTGTGTGTGTGTGCACGTGCATATGTGTACATTCAGCTGGTCGCCATGCGCGGAGAGTGCATCGACCACATCACCGCCATCGGCATCGGGCACACCACCACCATAATCACGGAATTCATCATCACCACAGACGGCGAGGAGGAAGGGTTGGCGGTCGCGGGGGAGCTATTGTTATCGGAAATGGGGCTAGTGAGTACATGTTGTAGGCGTCTCATTGTCTAGAATACTACTGGAGGTGGTGATGGGACTTGACCCTTTCCGTGCTGGCCTCTGTTTCTCCAGCAAATTGACTTTCCAGCGCACTGACTCGCCTGGTGTCGTTTTGCGCACAGCTCCGAACAAACCAAATTATCTCGCGTCTCTGTCCACCTTGATGGGTTTTCGTCGTCCTGGGCTTGTTGGAAAGATCAGGACCGAGCGAGCCCATCCTGGTGGCTCTCAGATGAGTATTCACATCAGTGCCACTTTCACGTCCTCTCCTAACTACCTCACCATGTCGCGGACAGGCACAGCTAAGTCAATCGCACATTCCTTTTCAGCTTCTTGCTCAAGTTCAACCGATTTTCATGATTCGAACTGCGCTACAAAGCTGAGATCCACGCCCCTTATTTGATGTCCATCACGCCTGCACAGTGCTAAAAAGAAAGGCCCTGGCATGCACCAAAAAATTGCGAAGGTATTTGAAACAGTTGAGTCGCCGCGAATACATTGGTATGCTGTGCTTGGTGAAATCCTAGCCTGTTTGTTCTTCGGCGGCAAGCAGTACTAGTCTTTATATTGTGTCCTCATCGCATGCGCCAGTTCTTGTTTTCTTGCTTGCTGTTTGATTTTTGCAGATCCGTGCGGAATTGTGGCGATGTCATTTGGCTTCTTCTTTATTTTCACGGGTGCCGTGTTGATGGGAGTGGGTGCTGGCAATTCCATAGTCACTCTGATGGTTGTCGGTGGTGTTATGTTCAGCATTGCCGCCCTGCTCTGCGTATGCGGAGTTGCCATTATGAAGTGCGGCGGTCCACCGCCGGGTGACGTGGAAGCCAATATCACTGCCACTGCCACTGTCGTCCAAGCTGCACCTGATCCCAACGTACCGCTGGATCAGCAGTATCCCGCTGCGGGCGGTGCTGCGACTGCAGCACCTGGTCCCCCGCAGGCAGGCATTCCGGCCGGCCAACCCTACAATCCCGAGTTTTCCGCCGCCGCTCCGCCCGTGTACCCATCGGCACCGCAGGCCGCTGGAACTGTGCCGTATCCGACTGCTCCGGCCGGTCCCTGTGCACCGCCACCGTATCCCGCGGGGCCTGCGCCAGCCGCAGCAGTCCCAGCCTATCCGCCTGCAGTTGGTGTTCCAATGCCTCAGGTTGCGCATGCTCAGCCGTACACTGCACCCGGAGCTATCGCGGACCAAGATGCCGGCGGTGCTGCTGGCACTGGTGCTGGTGATGGTGCTGATCTTGGCCTGCCCAGCTACAATGATGTCGTTGGAGAGTAAGATACTACACGTAGCCCAAATAAAAACTTTACTGTTGGTTACACAAATAGTCTCCTCTTTCTGCACGTTGAGAAACTCGTCTGTTTTCGTCTTCTTTTTTTATTTTATGTCTCGTATCACGTTGCGAAATGCTCACTGTGTGTGGACACCCAGATGTCGAAGAGCTCCAAGTTCCTTGTCTGCGCAGGCATGGGCTGAATGGATTTGTCTATGGCCATTGATACGATCATGATAATCTACGAAGATCTACCGAAGTTGTTACGTTGAATGCCTATGGAATCATCATGGAAGGAAGATTGACTACAAGGATCTGGATTGGGAGAACTTCTCATTCACATTCCCTGACTGATTTCCTTGGAGACAAGAATGCAATTGTACTTAGAGGTAGGACTTATCCTATTGTATTATATTGAGATCTAATTATTTTCTTAGAGCATCCCTATTGTTCAGGTATATGGGAGTATTTAGAAAAACAGTTTTTGTAGTATTTTGCGATTTTATTCCGAAAACCAAAGGAAACAAAGCATGTCAGCAGTACTTTCATTATCTTGTATGTGTGTTTGTTTGTGTTTGCTGAGCATGGCAAATTGTACAGTGTGTATTACTGTACTTCGGGCTGGTATGTGTTCTTCGCCTATCATTGCTGTCTTTCTAGCATAGTGGTCATGCGAATGAGGTGTTCGCTTTGCTTTCTACTCAGTCCATGGAGAGTACTGCAGTTGTGGCCAAAAATCCGACCCGCCGGGTCGCGTGCTGAACACAGCGCCACGGCTCATGCAGCCCCTGCAGCCCTGGGATCCGATGGGTCTTTGTACTGTGCATGACGTAATGGGAATGGAAACGAGGCGCTACTTTTTGACTCACCGGTCGGATTTCTTTGGCCACAACTGTACAATCCTGATTGTGTGTTGAGTGGCAACCATGGTACAGTCAGGCCCCGCATAACCGCACACATCCGTTTTCCACAAACAAATACCCGGATAGGCGAGGGAACCGGATGATGGAACAGAAATACTGTATGTAAGCATGCTATATGCTGTAAATCGGTATAACCAACGATTTTCTTCCGGATGACGAGGGATCCGGATAAAAGAGGACCGGATAAGCGAGGTCTGACTGTATTGTTCGCTGACACAGTATTAGTATATGAATGGGAAAAAATTGTATTCAGTTTTAGACCATGCCAACGGTGCTACTCGTAGTTTGTAATCGCAAACCTGACTCACTGCGCCGCAGCTTTGGCACACCGTACATGGAGTACACAAAGAATCACAAGTCATGATGGCATCGCGTAACCTCCACAAATATCACGAATGAACGAACACTGAACAGTCAAGATCAGTATGAGTAGATTACTAGAAGACGCTGAGCCCCAATAGTCCTTTTGCGCATTACGTCATTGGGCACGCGTAACGGAAAAATTTGAACCTAATGGGTGTCGAGGAATCTTGGCCATTAGGCGATTGTATTACTTTAGATGGTTTTGCAGAATATTTTATGGCTATTTGGTTCTTTGGCTCTTGGCGAAGCCTTGTTTTGTAGATTTCGACACCTCTGTTGCCCTTTATTAGTGGCGAAGCTGTGTAGGCTATGAGCTGGAGCCGTGGAAGTCGCGATTTTTGACTGATTTGGAGCACCGATGGCTGTCCAAAGTCACAAATGTACTTCTTGAACCAGTCGAGTGTCGTCGTTGGAAGAATGGAGGACCTGTACTCTTTAGTCGAAGCAGACGTTCCCGGTGCTTCTCTGAGTGGTCGTAAGCCAAGGGATCTGCACGTACCAGAGTTGAAAAGGTGGCTGGCGTGCCGTGGTGCGTCTCGTCGTGGAGAGCATGCGGAGCTTGTGAAAAGGCGAGTTTCTGATACATGTGCTGACATTTCGTGAGATTTATTTCGAAATACATATCGTAGCCCTTCGATCCATGGATATTCCTTGTGAATATTGATTATTATTGGCTGTTCATAATACAAAATTTGAGAAAGCCATCGACGAAGTTCGACTCTGGTGCTCTGCAGGGTACAGCAGTTATTTATTTTACTTGTCACTGTGGAGAACTGTGGAGAAGCTTTGTCATATTTCGTACTTAGGCAGTTTTATTGGACGGCATGAGATGATTATGAAGCAACTTGTCAAAGAAATTGAGCATTAGTGTAATAATCAGGATAATAATTTTGTTTCCCGGCGACCTTTCGTTTGCTGTTATTAATCGAGCAACTCAGCCCTAAGACTTACTGCGAATTGCATTTCTCTTTTCTTCATGTCTCTCTTGGTGTAACAGGGTTGAAGACTATGTCAAGGAAGGATTGGACAAGAAAATTATCGATCCAGACAATGGTTCCAATATGGAGCGCAAGCGGCGCCGACTTGAGCAGGATGCAGACTCAGGCAAGATACCAGCCGTAAATCTTGATAGTTCTGTTACCTTTCCAGAGTCGGGTTGGCAGTGCAGCTTGAAACAGCTCCCAACAGTCAGCTTTGCCTCGTTGTACAACCACTTTATCGAGAAGTCTGTACTGGTAGCAGCCAGGCAGTCCATGGACGTTGCTGTATCAACGTCTCCAGTTGATGCCGAGTCATCGTCTAGCGGAAGCGGCAGTCACAGTGACGTGTTCTCATCGTTCAAAGGTGTAGATAAGGGCTACAAGTTCTTCAAGGATGGCCATGTTCAGAAGATTGAACTTGTGACTCAAGAGAATTTTTCATTCGTTCGATGCAACGTGCTGCCATCAATGAAAAAAGATGCAATTTACAAGTGTAAGCTGTGCCTGCGTCCAGATGGCATGGTGAACCTTGCACTATGCACATGTACTGCTGGCTTGGGTGGTGTGTGCAACCATATTGCAGCCTTGCTCTATGCACTTGAGGAGTATGTGCGCATTGGGCTACGTGAGGAAGTTGACGATTCCCCACTTTGCAGGTGGAACTGACCCAGGCCTAGGAACGTCGTTCCTCAGCCAATTGTCGACGTCAGGCTGACAAAGGCTGCATTTGGCTCCCAGCGTCAGTCTGAAAAGCGTAAACCCGTGTATAACCCCATCCCACCGAACAAGCGTCTCGTCAAGCCTTCAGAGTTGACAACGTTTCGTGATGACCTGGTTGCAGCCCACGATGATGCCATATATCCGCACTAACACACCACCACAAAATGCATCCGCACACAAATATCCGGACAAACAATGGCCATGCTGCTGTGTCTGCGCTGTTCATATACTGTTTATCATAATAATACATCACTCCGTATCTGTCTTTTCATGAAATGGTATCACGATAGTGTGACTCCACCGAATTATCTGCATGTATTTTTTTAGTACTAGTAAATGCTTGGCTAAAATTCCCAAGCTCAGCTGCAGCTGTGTATAGTAATACAACTGTCTGATGAGTGTTATTTTCAATCACGAAGTTTTGAGTATCGAAAAAGAAAGACTTGCTTGTGTCATTGCCTTGTGAGAATTGTATTTTTAGTACATATATACAGAAGTACCCATCGTAGCAAGTACCGGCACGACAGAGTAAACGTTCGTCAATAAGTTCAAATGTATATACATGTATCAGCCATAAGCTGTACTATTATGCAAACAAGTTGTGATAATAGTGTCTGGATGAAGTTTTTATGCCACCAACAAGCCCTGGAAATTAGTCAACATTGCGCACACGTAAATAAGCTGGTCTAGAATGTCAAACATCTGTCCCCGGGGAAAATTGCGATTCCGCGGCCGCGTTTTTTTCCGCGTTTTTTGCGATTTTTTAAAAGACCGCGTTTTCCGCGATTTTCCCGCGTTTTTTGAACTTTTTGTTGCACTACACGTACACACAGTGCACTTTTCGGTCAGCAACGTCTCATCGTGGCGGCTTTTTACTCAAATAATGGGTGCTTTATACACCAGAGACTTGTAACTGATTGATTTCACTACATACTCACTGAAAATTGCCGCATTCACCGCATATTTACCGCATATTTACCGCAAATTCACCGCAAATTATGCCATATTATGCCGCGTTTTTCCCCGCGTTTTTTGCGATTTTTTTCCGCAATTTTCCCCGGGGACAGAAACATAGTATTATCAACTTCCTTGCCAACGATCTCAAAGCACTTGATCCTCTGCATTTTCCTTTCTACATGAATCCGTACAGCAGCAATTTTCTTTGTACCACACAAGATCTTGAGGGGTCATTTGGCGTCCTCCTTGGCGAAATGGGGGGATGTTCAGGCGGACCCCATGGCTAACAAGAAGATCTTGTATGTCAAAACCTTTGTCTGCCATAATGGAATCGCCATGCTCTAATAAACTGATTAGGCCGCTCTGTTCTGTGATGGCACGATCCGACACAGATCCTTCGAATACTTTCGAAACAAATGTCACATGGCCATGCGGTGCAATGCCGATAAGGCATTTTACCGTGTTGTGGTTCTTGTACGCCGACCACGTAGCACTCTGCCGCGCCAGCGATGATGGGATGTTAATGAAAAACTCTGTGCAGTCAATCACAACACAAGTTGTTGCATACCACTGCTTGAATGCAGGTGGCATCAATTTGTCTATTCTTCTCCTTGAAAGACAAGATGGAAGTTGACGAAACTTATGGTACATTAAATTTACCCAGGTTGTGACAGTGCGCGAGACAGTGGATGGGTGGACTTTAAACCTGTCGGCAAGGTCAACTTCTTTCAGTCCAAGACGAAGACGAACGAGGACGAGAAAGAACTGCTCCATCAGCTCTAGCTTCGGTTTACTGCCTGGTTTGCTGCCGTGTTGCATCGCGTCATCAGGTGCCGTCCGTGAACCCATCCACGTCCGCACCACCTTGGCGGAATCGTGCAGAAAGTTGAAGCACGCCATGAACATAAGGAACGATGAAAATCCAGTGTAGAAAGACAATAATTTCTGGTTATTTTTTACTCTGTGGATAGAGAACACATGTCTCTCTGCATCATTTAACTTGGCTTCCATGTCCTCTGTGGCCAAGCAACGACTTTTGAGGACCTCGTTCTCACTCTTGAGCAAATCCACTTCTGCTCTCAGCATTTCAACACATTCACAGTGCTGGTGTTCAACTGGTACTACATATACGTCTGGGGAGTCATCTGCAGAAGGGACAACATCAGTGGCAGTTGCAAACTGGGTGATGACACTGGAGGCGCCTTGAGCTGATGGCTTTGCCTTCTTTGCCGAGGGCAGCGCGTGTCTTTCTGCTGGTGGCTTGCGTTTAGTCACTTCAGCCAAGTTCAGGGCGAAAATGGAAAATCGTAGGTACGGCAGTTGGCAGAAGCCTTCGGCGAGTCTGTTGTGACTTCTTCTGCTCGGACGGTCGCTTGTGTGCTCCTGCGTGATATACCTCATCCGCGAAGTGCCGAGAACGCACTTTCGTGTGCTTCGTGATGGTGAAAGCGGCTCCTACATTCCTATGAATGTTGGCGATCCAACGCTTTCTCAGGTCTTTGTCTTCAGGAAAACTGTGGAATGCGACTGCGTCGTCTCCAGGTTTTCCGCTGTTGGAAACACACTGCGGAACACAGCAGTGATGAGGCATACTGTCGACAGGCTTATACAGGATACAGATCCACGCAGAACTACAGCAAGCCGTCAAAATACGACCAGCCTATCAAACAAAATCAAACCACTTCAGCTTCTTCTCCAACTCGAGTCATGTCAAGGACACCCATTAGGTTTGAAAATGACCGTTACGCGATGATGTCATCGTCTAACGCGCAAAAGGACTATCGAATGCCAACTCATTTTCTTTTCAGGCGTGACGTTTGAGGATCCGGAAGAGCTCTGTAGTGTAGAAAGTCTTGTTTGTATGAAGGGAGCTTCCTCATGTGTGTGTGTGTGTGTGTGTGTGTGTGTGTGTGTGTGTGTGTGTGTGTGTGTGTGTGTGTGTGTGTGTGTGTGTGTGTGTGTGTGTTGATCTCTGCATGGTGAGATGTAAGGGGAACCTAACACTTGAACTCTGATGCCGTCGCCATCGCTGCGGCATTGAATGAAGTACGAGTGACTTCATTCTAAGTCTGCTTGTATACATTATATTGCAGATTGAGTTCTTGTACACTCATGAACATACCAGCATGAAAAATGGCTACAGTCAACTTCGCTAATCATGACTGCGGATATAACGACAATTCACGAATAACGACAGAATTTCCATGCCCAGAGCAAAGTCCCATCCAACTGTATTACATATAATGGGACTTCGGGTATAACGACACTTCGCGAATAAGGACACTTTTCTGGTGCCCGCCGAGTGTCGTTATACGCGAAGTTGACTGTACATGCCGACTGGAAGTTGAAGTCTGGAACTCCACAAAGTCGTTACCTTCGGCAGTGTATGCGATCAGCAAGGACTGTGGTGATCACGTGACAACTATTTGCCGGTCCCCGGACCGGGTCATGTGATCATGGGGACGTAGATCATCCAACTCCAAGGGAGGACTTTTACAGTAAACCAAGTCACATCCACATCAGACTGGAAACGTGCAAGCAGCAGTCCAGCACTGTTGTGAATGCGCCAGTGGTCTACCAGCCTAGCTGCCCACCTGCCGCATAGCTCTCTGGAAAGGAGAAGATTGCGCGGCCGCTGTGACGGGCAGCTACTTGAATGGCTGGCTGCGACCGGGAGAGGCTAGATGGCAGCACCTCTCCATTACGAAGTAAGCGTCATATGTTCAGAAAATCTGAGGCGAAGTAAGCGGCTTGGCCCAGGCCAGCAGCTCCTTCCAAGGTGTGGAAGTCATCTTGGAAGGCTGGTGTGAAGCTGCATAGGGTGCAACATCGCCTTTTATACTGATTGTGAGCACGGCGTTATGCATGAGCATTTGTCAGGACATGGTCATACAGTCCTAGTATTGCCTTTATTACGTGCAATAACTGCATCGTACATGTACATGTGCTTCGTGCTTGACGGAATGGTGATGGTGCCATGATTATAGTTATCATCAGCCAAAATTGTTCAACAGACGACAGCTCAGTTTGTACAGGTACCTCAAGACAAGCTCTGAATCATGACCTGAATTTGCTGACTTGAACTCTTGATATGCATGCACACTCAACTGCATGCTCTGGCTGTCTGAACTGCTTGCCACTTCTTGGCTTGGGTACGAAAATGCTGACACTATTGTCATCCATGTTATGCCAAACATGGTAAAGACGTTCTGTAAGTGCTCTGCAGTTGTCCAGCATCAAGCTCGATCGCGATCACAGCCACAGAGCATGATGGGGCCAGTTGGGATGCAGCCTTGGCTCAGTATCTCGTGTACTTAGACAGCCAGTCTAAACCGGTTATGCGTGTACTGTACTGTAGTCTGTACTGTACTGGGGGCGTTGAGGATCGGAACAACACTGGACAAGAAGGCAATGCCAAAACCCATGAAAACGCCATGCATCTCGTGATACTGGCAGTAGTAATCTCTATGCATACCGGTATGCACCCGGTCCAGGGTCCTGCTGTGCAACTCACTAAAAGTCACCACTCTCATCGCTTACTGACTCTCCACACACATCTTTTACTACAGTGCAGTGAGCGGAATGTGCATGAGAACAACAATGGACGAAGATTACAAATACATGTACAAAATTAATGAGTCTATACTTGTTATCAAGAGTACAAAACCCCTGGGGTTATGGTTATGTACTCTTGTTGTTATGAGTCCATGCCTACTACAAGTGCATGACCATTGTATTCGCAGCAGAGTTCTGAGTTCTGCCACTAGACTACAGTAGTACAGTAGTACAGTAGTACAATAGTACGAGAGGGTTAGTACTGAGTATTACTATTAGTAGCACACACTGTCTGTAGAAGTTAGCAGCCCAGTGATAGATTATCCTAGCTAGCTGGTTACTAGTATTGTACATGTACATACATTATGTACAAAGAAAGATGTAATAATTGATCTCTCTTGTTCTGCCTTGTGTACATGCATGGACAGTTATTTATTTGTACATGGTTGTACAATGTATGTCTTGCTCTGCCATGCCAACCTGTCGAGTCTGTATGCACTACCTATAAAATTCGCGGGATCCGCGTTAGCATCACTGGAATGTTCAGAGACACACAAGATAGCCTTCGATTCCGCAGGCCACCACTATGCCTTTTCGCCTTTGTGGCAGATGCAGACCTCACAAGTGCACTACCTAGATTAGGGCTAGAACTGTATTTTTGATAAGTATGAAGCCTGGGTGACACCCTGTGACACTCCGGGTCCGCGGGCGACATGCTGCTGCGCGTGCTACCGGATACCCTGTTTTATACTACTGTCTACTGTACATACATGACTTACGGTACTACTGTAGTATGTTCCACGGGTCCGGCCGGTCACGCATTCAGTACCCGTGCCATGTAATGCCCCGCCAAGTCACTGCGTACCTGGTAAAATACCTGCACTGTGCTATACTCTAGTACTATAATGTAGTAATGTCCTCTATGCATAATGCAGACTATGGCTATGGTCCAGAAATGCATGGCACCGCCGGTTTCTACCAGGTGCCAGTCTGCCAGATCAACTCTGGATTTCGTCATCGCGCGCAACAGAAGATTATGTCATTCCGATAATTGAATGATGACACTTGTACCAACTACGTCATTGTTACTGCTTTGGTACGTATTGTTACTTGACGACCTGCAGTCATGTAGGCCGCGCGCGAAGTACCAGTTTGCAGCACTCAACAACGTCTCAACAAGTGGACAGACGGTATAAAAGGAGCCCAGGTAGCTCTCTCAACTCAGTTCAGGCAAAACAGCACTTTGTAGTTGTTCTGACTGATTGCTCTGCCCAAGGTGTCCACCATGCCTTGGAAAGAGGTGCTCTCGTGGCGAGACATAGCTTCCTTCGTCATGTTCTAAACAAATCCTTCGCTTACTTCGTAATGGAGAGGTGCTGCCATCTAGCCTCTCCCGGTCGCAGCCAGCCATTCAAGTAGCTGCCCATCACAGCGGCCGCGCAATCTTCTCCTTTCCAGAGAGCTATGCGGCAGGTGGGCAGCTAGGCTGGTAGACCACTGGCGCATTCACAACAGTGCTGGACTGCTGCTTGCACGTTTCCAGTCTGATGTGGATGTGACTTGGTTCATAATCACGGTTTACTACCTGAGTACCTGTGGCTGTGGCTCACGGTACCACGATCACGACTCGGATGCTGAGTGCAAGTGCTGAAATTGTCGCCGCGGATGCCAAGCTGTGCAGGTACACTTGTTTTGCTTGTGCAGTTCGCACGATAGGCTCTGGCTCTGTCATTACGACATTAGTTTCATCCGTGATTCGTAGTACATGCAGACTGTACTTCTCTTGCCCAGGAAGGACTCCATCCTATTCTCAAAACCTTTTCACACGAATGATGTACCAGTATTTCCCAATTGCATATTGGCCAGTATGCAGACTCTTTCATTGTCTTTTGAGATCATGCGGGTTGTCATAGATACATGTACGTACAGATGATACACAAAGAAAAGGCACAACTGGACTCATGATTATGGTGCTGCACTGTGACCATCGGTTTCTTCACGGTGCATGCAAATAGAAAATTTAATCATCAACATCAAGCTGCACCTTCTTCTTGTACATGTGCATGTACAACATGAGGGTCCTTGTACATGTACATGTATGTGCCTTGTGGAAAGGGTCTGTCGCCATTATGTATTACATTTGCAAGCACTTTCCGCAGATAAGGAAAAATACAAATTCTGTATTTGACTACAAGTTGGCTGGCTACACCTGGGAAGTTGTTAACAGTTCAGGTCCCCGTTCGGCTACCCATACACTTTTCAGGTTGCCATGTTCTCCACGCTTAATATCACTTTCTTTCATAGCCACGAACATACTAATACTTGTACTGTTGACTGTTGTAGGGAGTACTGGGACTGGTGCGTGGGGTGGTGTCCTAATAAGTAATAACCAGGCCAGGCCCAGGGTCCTTGGCAAGTAACTACCGTACTGGCAATATATGTTGCCGCGTAACGCGTAACGCAGGGGGGGGGGGTGCAGCGTGACGCGCGACCAGGCTAGTGCGACAAATTTTCGTTGAGTTCGTAACGCGCGTCCGGCGGGGTGCGGCGATCTTTTCATTGCAGTTTGCACTGAAAAAAAAGGCTGAAAACTGTGAAAGCACGTGTACCGCGTGGTGAAAAGTAGTTTTTGGAGGAAGCGCTCTTCCCCTATGTCATTTTCCTTTTGATGATCTTTTTGTGAACAGATCACTCTGATAGTCAAAATATACAGTCTTCTATTGATATCGTTGTCGCCCTTTGCCGTCGGGTTTGTAACAGTTGGATAGCAACTGAATTTCTGTGCCTTCAATGTGGATGAAAAGAAAAAATGATGCGGCAAAAGCAAAAAAATGATGCGGCAATAGCAAAAAAGTGATGCGGCAATAGGGCTTGAAAGTGATGACGTCAAAACGGCCAGGGAGTAGTAAGTTGACATCAGATTTCTATTTTTGGATCCACTAAGGTGTGACTTTGCCATTGCCTAAGTATGTGGGTGCATAGCAACCCACTCATGTCGCATGCAGATGTGACTTTTATTTCGCCACCAGTTGTAACCCCGCCCCCAGTAGCCAAATCAGTCAGTTTCACTAGCTACATCACCATACTGTGGGTAAGACCGCTTGAAATGTGCTTGGATCCATACAAAAACTGGATCCAAGTAGGCCTTGACGGATTATGCTAGCATAATTTTTCGCATAATTCCTACCAAAATCGAATAATCGCATAATTCGATGCAAATTGCATACGAATCGCATAAAATTGTAATAATCCGCCTCTTCGCATCAAATTCCATACAGTTGTACATGTTCTACAAGTACAAGTACAAGTAGATGCACTAGGAAGTTGTAGGTTTACGACTCCCTTGATAACATGTCCGGTCCACTACAATCAGTGATGGTCGTAGCTAGGTCGGACGGTGCGTTGACCCCGTTGAACTTTTGCTACTACAGTACAACGCCCTCTACAAAAAAATTCCCTTGTTATTTTGCACAGAACCATTATGCATCAGCAGCATATGTGAGCATAATGCGGCATAATATGATAACTTTTAGCATAAAAATAGCATAATTCTGTAATTTTTTCAGCAATGCGAAAAGCATAATTTCACGAAAATATTAGCATTATCCGTCAAGGCCTAGATCCAGGTGGATCCAGTTTTTGAATTTTTGAAATTGTTGCTATGCTGTGACGTAGCACTTTCAAGCCCTATAGCAAAAAAAGGACTGGGGTGTGTAACGGCTCCTGTGCGACTTTGCGTGTAACGCCCTGCGTGCGGCAAACATGTGCCAATGTAACCAAGGTAACGCTTATAATATGGCCTCACTGCGCAACATTTAATATGCCAGTACGGTAGTTGCTAGCTCCAGGGCGCCGGGCAGAGAGTAGACCCCACGCTACGCGCTGTACATGTAGTCTGCCATTACAGGCAAATCAATCAACACTGCATGCAACAGACACCAAAAAAGCAGGGAGTCGTAAAAGCTGGGCTTTTACGACTCCCTCACCAAAGACTTTTTAAAAGTCTCTCCGAAACACAGCTACAAGGGTGAAAATGACGTAAGATTTACGCTGATTACTATTATTGTTACGTCCAGAATTTTTAGTCCGTCAACGCAGACGACGTGACATGTTGACAGTTTGAGTTTGACTAGAAAAATGTAGTCCTAGCCATGGCGTGGACAAGAAAGAACTTAGCGCACAGTCTTCTTGATACTAGCAGACTACTACAACTTACAAGTCGGTTGGAGCTGTTTAGTTTCTCGCCTGCTATCCGGACGAGAAGTTGGTACTCATAGCGTTGTTACGCTACCAGCCGGGTGACGCTATGGAGAGACGCATTATGGGCGATAGCCATAGCAAGGTGAGCTTTCTTTTGCATCCTGCTGCGCTTATACAGCAAGCGCGCCGTGATCGGAGACTGATCTTACATCTTACTTCTTAGTGGGGCTCGCTGAACAACGACAGCACAGAGTTTTAGTTTTAGACCTACTCAGACTATTTCAAGTATCTGTGCAGTATCTGTGCAGTATCTGTGCAAGCTGCACTGCAGAAATTATGTCTCACCAAGGAAAAATTTGTAACCTGGGAAATTGTGGGCACAAGTCAGGGGCGTCACCGGACCCCTTCACAGGGGGGTGGACAGGAATTTTGCACAGGAAAAATTTACACAGGAAAACACGAAAAAGTTCGCTGATAGTGAGCTGGCCAGACGCTTTCCTTTTTCGAGAAGACGACATTTTGAGAGGAAACAGCTCCAAAGACTCTTCAAGTGTGGTGACCTGACTAACTTACTTGCGACCACACTGAATTAAATTTTATTTCTTCTGTTTCAAACAAACACCCGGCATGCACGCCGTCGCGCGTGTAGATTCTAGCACAAGGACAAAGGATGCAGCGCTGCGCATACATGCACGCGTACGCGCGTAGTAGGTACATGTACATGTAAGTACTAAATTAGTACTTCGAAGTAGCAGTAGTACTAGAGCACTAGTACAATCGGTCATGTACATCTACATGCACTCGCTACATGCACTCACGCGATCGCGGCAGCGCAGTACAACTAGTGCATGCAGTTTATTAGTAGATTCCACCAGCACTACACTTTTCACAACCAGGAGTTCGCAAAAAACCAAGCCGTCCAAGGTCGAATTTTTTAGGGGGTGCACGTGCCCCCGTGCCCATCACGGGTGACGCCCCTGCAAGTTATGCGATTCCCCTCTTTGGAATTAGCATTAATAATCTAGTCTAATATCCATGAACCTTCCAAGTTGGAAGGCCGTTGGTTAGCACTATCGAGCAGTGCCCATGCTGACTTTCATGCCGTGGAATGTCTCAGTATTCCCTGTCAGTTCTGTGCTAGGTTGTGCACATCTGACTGTTCAAAATCTGGTTTAGTTGGTGGACTCGATCGCATAACTTGTGCCCACAGTTTTCTATGTAATGAAATAATGAGAGAGCTTGGAAGCTCAGGACCCTATGCTATGCTTTTTTGCCTAGCTCATCGTGCATGTTATTAGAACTGATTGAAATGTTTTTTCCATTGATTGGCTACATCATTGTGTTGCAAAAACGTTTCAATCAGTTTGATTATGAGTTCGGCAAAAGTATTTGCAGAATTTATTTCGGATTGTTATTTTTCTCTCACTTCATCCATTTTTGGTTTGCTCCTTCGTTTTATCTCCTTATATTCGGATATTCTGGCCTTTTTGTAGTACAGGTAGACTCCCTTTAATTCGAGCTTCAAATTGCCAGGCTCCAACTTCGAATTACCCAGGACTTAAAATTATCTAAATGCAGCCCCATGCACTGATATGTTGTGAAAATGCTCGAAATCTCATGCTGATCATTTAACATTATATTTCCGTAGCTATGCAGAAGACGTTACTTCAGTAACGTCTGGCGCTAGCCAGGGTCCACACAGCTTTAATTTGGTGTTTGTGTGTTTGTGTCACGCCTGGCGCTATCCCGTATCTGTCCCGTCTCCCGTACCGTACCATCAAACACAGCTGACCACATACAACTGGCCGCACTATTCAAATAGGGCTTTCAAACGCCAGATCATAACGTGAAGCAACTTGGAAGAATGAGTATGAATGCGAAGTGTATGGGGGAATGCATGTAGGGCGATAGTGCGGGTTCGAATCCCAGGTAATGCCTGAAGAAATAGGAAAATTGAAAATTTTATAACATCCCTATCCTTTTTTTGCCGTCATCAAGGCGGTAGACGGTGTCGTATTACCCTCGACCGTACCTGTCCTGTACCTGTCCCGTACCGTACCGTACAATCAAAGACGGCTGGCCACAATGCATATTCAAAGAGGGATTTCAAATACAAGATCATAACGTGAAGCAACTTGGAAGAATTAGTATGTATGCGAAGTGTATCGGGGGATGCATGCAGGGCGATAGTGCGGGTTCGAATCCCAGGTTATGTCTAAAAACAAAAAAGTAGAAGTTTATAAGAATTATAACATCCCTATGCTTTTTTTGTCTAGGTCATAAAGGCAAAAAAGCATAGCGTAGGGCCCTGAGCTTCCAAGCTCTCTCGTTTGCATGAACGAAACGTAGATGGTCATGTACACACAATGGACCAAGCCAGACAATATCTTCATCTTCTAGTGAAGAAGTTGTTAGTCACTGCAGCTGTCCTGAAACAATTTCAGCGGAAAGGAACAGCGCTGCCTAATTCGCGTCATGAAAGGCCGTCGGACAGCAGCACGTCGTTCTGAAGAACGGAAGTGGAGCAGATGCATGGACAGATCCAGTCACTACAAGTGTTGTTGTTCGCAAATATCTCTGCACACTAGCTGGCGCGACAAGAATGGCCACTGCAATCCGCGAAAGGAGTCAACCACGTGGAAGAAGCAGTCTTCTGCACTTCTTTCTACATTATTATGCACTTTTCACACAGTATACGGTGCTTTCCATGATCCTGTTGCAGGATTCCTGTATGTAGGTTATTTGCACAGTATGCAAATGGCGATTCTAACCGGGATTGAACAAATTTCGTGATTTGGCCCAAAATCCGCATTTCTGCCAATAATTGCGCGAGTTCCTGGCAAGTTCCGCATCTTTCCGCACTTTTTGCCGCGTTTTTTGTTGTTTTCGACCGCAATTTCTTGCGCAAGTTATCGAGAATGTTTCCGCAAATTCCCGCAGGGACAGGAAATCCTTTTTTTAATTGTATTTGTTCAAGTATTTCACTCTGCGCTGGTGCTGTCACTTCTTTCGGAATATCTCACTCTACATCATAAAATACGTGCACTGGACCTGTATGGAGCAATCGCGAAAACCGAGTACATTCAGTACTCAAATCTGGACAAGAGGATGTGCTATGCATGTGCAATGTACCGGTATGTTGAACAGGAGAGATTGCACGTAGCGACCACTGAAAAACTATGTAGCTCCGACTGACAGTCCGGCCAAGGTCCAAAGGGGAATTTACCAGAAAGCAAAATTGATCTGCAATGGTGAAAGAGAATCAATCACACAGCAAACCGTACTGGCAAAGGCAGAGAGGGATAAGCTTATAAGTTATATCCAAGACCTCCCCGATTTCAGCTACTATAAGAACCTCGGACCCATCTCCTTCCAGTGATAAAACTCTGCGGCTGGTAGAAGTAGTATGTTCAGCTGATAACGGATTTTCCACGACGGTGTTGTTGATGACTAATTTGACCCTTGTGTTATCCTTTGGAGATCATTGAATGATGGCTGCAAGCCGCGTGCTCAGTTCTCCCCATGAATGGTGAAATCTATGACCACCGCCCAACACTTTGGCGGTCGTACCTTAAAATCTTTGCTCTCCGAGAACAGTTCAACTACTATACTAACAGTTCGTCAGGATGATTTCTTCTGGAAAGTGGTTTTCTCCAGAACGCTGCGGTATAGCAATAAGAAGAACTGACTCTGACTAAAGCAAAGTACTCCTGCCTTTCCGATTCCGAAGGAAACTGCCCACGAAAAACAACTCTTCATCAGCAGCTACGGTGCGAAAACCACCAAGGGTTGATCTGTGACCGCGTACCGTGCTTCAGAGCCTGGTCACACATGCACCTGTCGAGACTTGCTGCCTGTTTCTGGGCCTGTCAAGCGCGGCATCCCACTGCATCTGCAGGGTCAGCTCTGACTATGATCGATCTGAGTGCATGACTGCGGGTTGATCTGCATGCTTCTCATTTGCGCGTGCAAACATGTAACATCGATCGAGTTTCGGCCCTACATCCCCCAAAAGGTTTGGGATGGGGGTGGTGCCCCCTTGCCCCCCTCCCCCCCCCCCCCCCCCCGCTTCCTACGCCGCTGCACCAAACATTCGCTAGACATTTCTGGGAAGGCACCTCCTCAGTTCGCCCACCTGCACCCCCCCCCCCCCACACACACACAATCATGTAACTTTTTCTGCTCAGCATCAGTGCCATCATGGGAGTCTTCTCATCTCATGATATTCTCAGTCGCATTGCACTTTCCCGTATCTCACTGTGTGCTTCTCATGCACAGGAAAGACCGTGACCGCCACGACGCCTGTTGAGCAAGATGCCGAGGCGAGGTAAGACTAGACTGTTTGCGCAAGCTGGCTGCACTATCCTTTAAAAGTCAGCAAATTGTACACTAGTGCTGCCAGTTTGTTAGACGTGCACTGCAGGCACGTACGCAGGGGGGGGGGGGGGGTGGGTGGGTGGGTGGGGAGTTCCCGTTGCCCGGAAACCCCCCAAATGTTCCAAACGAACAAACGCTTTTGGGCATTTTTTGGTAGGGCGCGCGGTCGATCTGACAAGAATGCAAACTTCAACAGATCGTAACTCAGTCAAATCTCGCTCAATTTCAACAATCTAACTATCTAGGTTGAATAGAAAACTCTCAAGCTGTCGGTAGAAACAACTCGCGAAGCGCTGCGAGCAATGTTTCTTGAGATTATATCATTCGTAAGTTGAGCCGCGATCTCGCACAGTGCGTGTTGAGTATCGAGCGTTTGAGACTGTTCGTCACGTTGACTTGCTCAAATTTGCAGGGGCTTCCCTTGTGATATTCTCAAGAGTACACAGCAAAACAATCGGAACTCTGCGATCGAGAAAAACGAAATCGCTGAAGCAGAACGCGTTTGGGCTTTTAGGGCATTTTTCGCACCGTTGCTGCACTCTAGCGCTGGTTATATATACAGGTACAGTGCAGGAGCGTAGCAGCCGGTTCGGTCGGTCCGGCTGCGGCCGGACCAATGCCAAAAGTGCCCAGAATGCAGGATGTTGCACCTTTAAAATTTCAAAATTTTCCCGGGTGACACCCCGACCCCCCCCCCCCCCTCCATGCACCCTGACCACTTCCAACAGCGGTGCTACGCGCCTGCAGTGTCCTGGCTATCATGGTCGACCTCATTCTCTTCCTCTTGTGGATACCATTCCACTTCCAGGAAGCCCAAGATTATGAAGATTGAGTGAGTAGAACTGAAGTTAAGGTCCAAGGAACACGAAAAATGCATAATTTTGAAAATCTCCTAGGGCTCTTTTAAAAAAGGGTTAAAACTCATTGTTTCTGATTCGGTTGGAACCCCCCTCCCCCCCCCCCCCCCCTAGAGGTGACCCTGCATACGCGCCTGCACTGCATATGCATGCAAGGATTCTGAGACAGAAGCACTACGGTACTCAGCCTGTTCTAATATTCGCTCCAGCCATCATTTGTTTGGAGTGCAACGAGTCATGTTCTCACCTGTGCCCAAGCCACCATCTGAGAGAGCGAGATACATACAGTCAACGTTGCGTATAACGACACTCGGCGGGGCATCGGAAAAGTGTCCTTACTCGTGGAGTGCCCTTATACCCGAACTCTTTGAGAGTTGTGTTTATCACTGTCGAGGCTTCCGATCGTAAGTAAAAGAATACTACTACCATTACTACTAACTGAGCTCTGCTGAGTAGACCTAACAATGTCTAAACCGCTAGCTGTCCAGAGATTGAGATAAAAAAACAGGTGTATATTTGCAGAGTATTTCAGGACGACATGACCACTTTAGTTGACTTGGAACTCCATATTGGTTGCAGCTGTATGTCTGAGTATATAGACCCCCAAAATGAATACGCAAGTTCATGAGCAAATTCGCAAAACTGCTCATTTCAGTACGCAATGCCACCGGATAGTTCTTGTAAAGAAATGAATTTCTAATGCTTATCCAGCATGTGCATGATGATTGTACTCTTTGGTATTGGTATCTGTACATTGTGTGAAACCTTGTAATTTGTGTGTGTGTGGTTGTGTGTGTGTGTGTGTGTGTGTGTGTGTGTGTGTGTGTGTGTGTGCCATTTTGCAGTCAATCCCCGTCGGCGTGCCAGGGCAGCTGGTGGTGATGGTGGTGGTCATGGAGCGGGCAATGAATGTGAGTCTGCTGAGCTGCTGTTCATGCCAACGTGCGTTGTGTGACATTCGTCCAGCTAGCACAGAAGTTGGTCTTTACTGTGGACTAATGTCTGCTCTGCTAGTTTGCTGATTGGCTGTTCACATAGCAACAGTCACCAAATGTTGCTTTAAAACTTAATTGCAGTGAAATCTGTGACTAACGGCCACCCCTTGGGGCCAGAGAAAGCGGTCTTCAGTGGCAGGTGGTCCTTAGTTAGAGGTTTGTACCGCACAACCATAATAATAGTGAGGTTTTGCATTCCGAATTTCGGCTCGGCGTTCTTCGGGCATTTGTCGAACATCAAAATGTCGAATTTTCGCACCAACGTTTGTTTTGCAAGTCGAAAATGATGTGTTTTCATTTCGTGAGCCCCAGCATCAGCAACGTCCTGTCCTGTGCTCCTTTTCTTGCTGATTCCGACGAATTTTGATCGCCTAAAGAGTCGAGGGCCAAACCTGCCTCCTCAGTCGCCTCAGAAAAACCAACTCCATGGCCAAGTCAAATTTTATGCGTATCGCCATAGTCTTTTCAGCCACACAGATGACGGTGAGGACACTCCAGGCGAAAGAGGGTAGACAGGCAGTGGAGAGGAGCAATCAGAGGTAGCTGACGATGCTGATGTCGCCAAAGACACCTGCGAAGCCATGCCGAGATAAGAAACATCTTTGAATAAATCACGCGCTAGCGCTCTTCAACAAGAAAATTCATCCGAAAAATATGTTCGGCAAAGTGAGCTTTTTCCGAACAATCATGCCGAATCTTCGTGTGCATTTTCGACCTCGCTCCCTCGTGCCGAATCTTTTTGCCGAATTTCGGAATGCAAAACCTCGCTAATGATATGAATGTGAGTCCGTCCATGCCTGGCGAAGTGGTCTGTAGTACCAGGCTGGTCGCTAGTCACGTTGGTCTTTAGTTACAGATTTTACTGTATTACGGCTTTTCTATGTAACTGAGCCATGCACCGTGTTAAAAGGGAAAGTACAGTCCTATTCTTTTCTCCTTGGACGGGGGGGGGGGGGGGGGGGGGATTCCCTGGACGGGGGGGGGGGGGGATCAACAATGGTGGCGCTGGGTTTGAGATCAGACTACGAGAGTGCACCGAATGCTGGAGTCAGGACTAGCATGTTTTAAGTGTAGGGTTGTCTTGTGACCACACTAGACCATGCTACATCTGAAGCCATCAGCAAGAACAGTTCACCAGCCACGCTCCACGATAGCTAGAAGTAGCAGTTCCAGTGCCCCTGACACGTCTTGCTCCGTTTCATCTTCCATAAAACAGTATCTCTAAGCGGCACTTTCGTTCAATATAGTGCGTCTCCTTTTCTGGTTGTACAGGTGCGTTTTGTCTATGAATGCATTTGGATGTGGATGTGTGCACACACGTGCATAATGTATGTGTGTGAGTGTGTGTGTGTGCCTGCGCGCGTTCGTGCGTGTGCATGTGTGGGTCCCATATGGTGCAGTGGTATGTGCAGCGATTTCCAATCGAGAAGTTGCGGGTTCGTGGATGTGTGTGTAGTGTGCGGTGTGTGTGTGTGTGTGTGTGTGTGTGTGTGTGTGTGTGTGTGTGTGTGTGTGTGTGTGTGTGCGTGTATGTGTGTGTGTGTGCCGTGCAATCTCTGTCCAGCTGTCTTTCTGTGTATCGTTGTGTATCTCATTGTTTCCTGATCTCAGAATTTGTCTGTTCTCTCTCCATTTTGTGATATTTCTCCTTCACAGACCGCTGTCTATCTATAATGGCATCAGTTAGCATCTTCCTGCTTTTCATAGGAAGCGGTGCTATCGGTGTCGGAGTCTATGAAGGACACTCCCAAACCATTGCTGCTGGAGGTTTAATCCTTGGTTTGGGAGTTCTATTATTGGTTACAGGTTGTATCTGGGCACTCGTTGCAAAGCAGCGTGTTGATGTTGAGGCTAGCGCTGGCAGTGGCGGGCCCACTCCTGCTGATGGGCAGACGTCCAATAGACACGCAGGTCAAGGGAGTTCCGGTCCGGAAGCGTTCGCACAGCCGCGTGATCCCGGATTCACGGAAGCCGCTCCACCCATGTATCCATCACCTCCGGCAGCTGGAGCTGCACCTGTGCCATTCCAGTCAGCTCCAGTTCGGCCTGTTGATCAACGGCTGTTTTCCACGAGCGTTGCCCCAGCCACCGCAGCTCCAACGTATCCACCTGCAGTGGAGATTCCACTGCGTAGGATGGCAAGTGTAGAGCCGTACCAAGGGCCAGGAGCAGTTATAGATGATAGTTTCGATAAGTCCGGCCTACCCAGTTACGATGACGTCATGGCCCAGTTACGATGACATCATGGCCCAGTTACGATGATGTCATGACCCAGTTACGATGATGTCATGATCCAGTTACGATGATGTCATGACCCAGTTATGATGATGTCATGACCCAACTGAGACGATCTCATGTGGGTAAGCTCTCACTGAGCTCCGTCGCCGTGGATCTACAATACTGGCCAAAGAAATCCAATCTCACAATTAAAATAGCGCCGGGCGCTATGCAGCCCTAGCACTACACATTCTGATCTGTGCAATCAAACATGGCGCTACTTTATTCATGAGGTTGGGTTTCTCTGGCCAGCACTGTATTTTCAAAGCAATTCCCCTGCTCGGCCTCCTGCAGTTTCCGAATGACAATATCTAGTTCATTCTATTCTATTTTTTATGCCAATGAATGTTCCAGCATATGTAGGCGCCACCGAGTAGTGCTATCCATGGATCAGAATCTCCAAATCTTATTCGATAAAAATATATATTATGCCAGTTTTTTACAGTGCTGGGGTATCGGGCCCGGTGCGCCAGGTGCGGCCAACGAAGCACCATTAGTTTCGTCTTGAGAATTTTGAAGCAATGCAAATTGATATGGACTATTTGGGCCCGAATTTCTACTTTTTTTCACAGGGGAAGTGGCGTTACTTCTTCATAGCTGCACCAAAGTTGAAGACCTTCCGACACCCCCTGTACTCTGCCGTTGCTGGTGAATGTATTCATGTTATTGTTGTTTTTTAAATACAAGTGTATCGATGTACACGTGGACATATTCTTCTAGACTTGACGGCATTAATTTCGCTCTTAAACTTGAAATTGGGAACTTATAAATTGTTGCACATTCAACGATCATTGAAGAGTGGACACGTTTGTTATTGAAAGCATTATACAGGTGGCCAGTCGATTTTGCCATTAATTTCTCGTCTATTTTTAGGCACACTTTGAAGTTCATTGCAATGATCAGGTACATGTACATGACTTGTACTGGAATTCACACTGTTCATCTAGCACCGTCCTTCCTCGGTCTAATTTCACTTGTAATTGGTGAGGACAGTGGGTTATTTCTCGGTCCGGGTCGGTCGAACAAAAAACTCTCAACGCGTAATACTTGCATGTACTCGTATGCAGTGTGCACTGATTTGAGCCTCTGATAGGTACAGTAATCCGCAAATGTACCAGCAATGAAAAAATAATGCCCTCTCTTGAATAGTGCCCCAGGGGCGCTAATCGCGCGAGCACGGTACCTTGTTTTCTATTCTGAAGTGAGGAAATAATTAATAGTGAAAATACCCACACAACAGAGGCGAAAGGCTGTGTTAGCTGTAACTTAAAGTTTCACGCATCGGAGCGATCATCAGACAGCAGCATTCACAGTAGTGAAAAAAGTTACCCAGTATCACGGTCTGGGCGGTCATCCGGCTTTAACGCCCTTCATTCAGAAAACGGCGGATCCTCCCGCCTTGGAAACCTGTCTTGACCGGTACGGATCTAGCTTTGAAGTTCGAGCACGGTTTTCAGAATGATGGGCTTTGGCTCTGCAGCTAGCTCCTCATCTTCCTGCCAAGGTCTGGTCTGATGGCTAAAACGCGGAAGTGCATGCTTGAGCTATCGTACTCGTGGTCCCAGGATACCATCCACATGTCCACAATCCTCACGCTCACAAACAACACTGCACCAATTGCCTCGCCGGTTGTTACGCGAACGTGCAAACTTACCTTTACCTTACGGCTTTTCCACACCGGGGTTGAAGAAATGGGGTATGATTTCCGCACCGTGCCGAGAAGAACAAAAATCCGATAAACAGGAGGAACAGCCCCCCCCCCCCCCCCCCCGATGTCTCACGCCCTAGACGAAGTACATTTGCCGTACTAAACGAAATGAAAAAAAGGAGCCGAAAGTAATGATAATAATTTTAGTTCCCTGTTCAGGTTGTTGCTTCCAAAAATCTACACTGCCACTGGAATCATGATAACCGTCTCGTTCCGCCAGTAGTACAGTCCTTTCCGCATGTGCCGTGTGTGCCGTGTGTGAATGAGCCACTACCTACAAGTACATGAAGAAAATATGTTTTTCAATTCGTACCGCCGCGTTACAAATGGCAATCTAATTGTGTTGAGAAACACCAACAGCTTGGGAAGTTTCACTTGCGCCTGGCCACCACCATGGCTGATTGCACCCAGGTTAGGCGGCAGATGCAGCGCCTGGGGTCAGTGGGCACCTTCACATAGTTTGTCCGTCAACGCCTCGACGTGACATGCCACCACTTTGAGTTTGAATAGCGAAAGATCTTAGCACAAAGTCTTCTTGACCTCAGCAGACTGATACTAGTTGGAGCTCTTTAGTTTCGTCTGCAATCCTGACGTGAAGTTGGACATTCTAGTGTTGTAACACTACTGGTATCCGGTATAGAGCAGTGCATTCTGGGAGATTGACAAAAAGGTGAGTTTCCTTTATTTTAGCTATCCATAGTACCACTGGTACAAATAGTACTACATGTACTGGTATATTGTATGTTCTGGTGCAGCAAGTACGCAGGACTCTAGAAAGATGTCGGTCGGGCGGTGGCCGGTGGGGTCACAACACCCTACACGACATGTACTACTGGAGAAGTGCATTCATAAAATTAATCAATAAGGCCAAACTAAAGAAGGTGTGTGGTTCGACTAACATGGACATTTTTTTTACGGGCGGGCGGGCGGATTTTTTTTTTAAATATATTTTTTAGTACATGTAAATACACTGTACTGCCTTTAGACACCCAGTACATCGGCATTATTACACAGTGTTATGCCATACATGTTGTATAAAGGGATCACTGGCTAATACTTTGAAACATTGTGTAGCTCTGGAACGAGAAGAGAATAACTTCAAGCGGTGACTCTGACTGTCCAAATCATCAAGCAAATGAAGAACGATGCGAGTTGAAAGCAAGTTCGGGAACTACTTCGAACTCAATCGAAGTACAAATTGTACAATGTACCGGTACATGTACATGTATTGCTAGTTTGGTGTCGGCGTGCACGAATACATGGGCTTTTTCCATCGACGCTTCCTGTGCTTGCACACATGGAGCAGCAACTTACCGGTACAGGTGAAATATCGTTCCCAATACACGAGGAAAGTGCAATCTCGTCTGTCCTTCATCCCAAAACAGAAGGCCGTCCTTAATCTGGAACGAGGCAATCACTCTCAACCGGACGGTCACTTCAAAATAAGTCTCGCCAGTCTGCCGGTGGTCGTATCGAGTAGACTCTACTACCAGCACAAGGCAGCAGTCGTACCACTCACTGCACTGCACTGCAGTACAACTACAAGTCAAGTCCAAAAGGAGCCGCCTGCGTCCGCAGACTCACGCTGCACAGCACGTAGACGTGGACGTGTTCAGTCCACGTAGACCCGGGTGCTCGAATCAGAAACGATTTGACAGGTGTGAAATTTCTCATCTGTAAATCTCAATAATGTCAGAATATACTTTTGGAGAGGCGATGGAACAGGGAAGAGAGTCTGGCTTGACCCACCCAGCAGGAATTCAGAACCTGGGTGCGCTACAACACAAGCTACAGGACGCAGTAAAATTGTCGTATTTCCTTCGGATTTTTTATTCGAAAATTGGGTGCTCGAATCAGAAACAGCGAACTCGTCAGATCGTCTCCGATTCAAGCACACGGGTCTACCATCGTCTACGCTTGGTGTGGCAGTTGAGGGCAGGGAGTAGTAACTTACTACTTCATTTTTGAGAGCAAGATGGTCAGTGGAGCCGCAGATTCAGCAGGTCTTTGGCAGCACCGTACAGGAGACCCATATCCTCGAATCAAGGACCCAGCAAAAAGTGGGTCGCGAGTATTTCAAAAAGCGTTTACCGGGCAGCGCTGAAATTTGGCATACCGTTAGTATTTGTGAAAACTAAACGAAATCGGAACAAGTTTAGGTACAATTTCAGGGTGTTTCTGTTTTGGTACCCTGTGTCTCATTCGAGCACCCGGGTCTACGTCAGTCACACGACAGCCCGCCGAAAAAAAGTTACGGTCGGGCTGAAAAATGTACGGTCGGTCGGGTGAGTCGAACCACAGACCTTCTTCAGTGTGGCCTAATAATATAAAGTGCCCCAACAATCGAGCGAATAGACCCTTTGCACAATAAGCGAGAGGGGTCGAGACGGGGCATGCTGTGCACGCGCTGCACACTTGGCATGCAACCAGCATGCATCGTTTGCTGCAGGACGTGATCAAGTTTCCTGTGACAGGCTGTGTTTTCACGGTCCTGACGCGATGTTCATGTATGTACTTCCCAGCCTTTTTCATTTGAAGTTTTTTTTAGTTCTGAAGGAAGAAGTTCCGAAATGCTTTCCAAGGACCACTGTTGGGTTCTTGTTTGCAGCAACCGTCATCCCTAGTGGCTAGTCTAAGAAACCCACTTGTCTTTCCATGCATTCCCTGGCTATGCTGGCATTCCACACTCTTGAATCCTCGCTATCTGGCGAGAAGAGGGCCGCAGTTTGCTGCGACATCGTTCACAGTGTTGTGCTCGGAACACTTTATCGATGACGACTTTCATCCTTGCTTTTGCGAAGACGCTGAACGCCCTGCCAAGAGACTCTGGAGCCTGAGAAAAAGGCATGACCCATCCCTGTCTTTGTGGGGAAGATCGACTGCTTGCTGGCGCTGCTCGAGCTGCTGATGTTGAAGT
Organism: Sycon ciliatum; assembly: GCF_964019385.1. NCBI lineage: Eukaryota > Metazoa > Porifera > Calcarea > Leucosolenida > Sycettidae > Sycon > Sycon ciliatum. Next base: position 12,411,078 of record NC_088650.1, on the reverse strand, counting down.
GCAGAGCGACGCAGCCTCATCGCTCAGGTGTGCGGAGAAAATCATCTGAGTTCGAGCTGTGGCTGTGTGCACGATATGACAGACTTTCACATTATGCACATAGCCACCAAAGTAAAACTCATGGACACTATCCACGGGCTTCTTCACTAGTACTACTCCATCAGCTCCCTAGCCCTCTTCACTGTCGTCGGCGACTTGCCCCTGCGTTGGAGATGAGCACGCATGGTGTGGCACTCACTCTGGGAAACAGAAGTTCATCACTCATCCACTCGGACGCATGACAAAGTTGGGCATGATGAAGGTACACTCGAGGAAGACTGGTGCCCCTCTTAGTTCTAGGAGCATCAGGGTTCTGCATAGAGAAGCGTTCTCTACATCGACAGAGGAGAGAAGGTAGAGAAAATAAAAATAAATTTCAATCTACAGTAATCCGAAAATGTCCACTGACTGCGAAAAACTTACCGCTCCAATAACTCCTTCTTTTTCAAGACAGATACGCACCCTCATTCAGCAGAAAACTGTTCAGTTCCTTCACAGACCATTCTTTATTTGACAGCTCCTCCACGGGTTCCACAGCCATCGATGGCAAACCACTCGACACTCTCTCCTCCATCTCCAAAATGGAAAAATACAGTGTTTCACCATGCTCAACAACTGATACTCTGCACAAAAATCGAAGAGGATGCCCCGTCTCGGATCACGTGACCGTTATTGTGCAAAGGGTCTATTCAAAGCTGGGTTTTGGAACTGTCTTAGCAGCAACCGTATGTCATGCATACTTCCAAGTATAATAATTAAAATGATAATTATTATCATTTTTGGAAATAGTGTGCGCACAGAAACTTTGTCACATTAGAATGCATAGCCTTGAAAGAGAATGTCCTTGAGTGTTGCCAATGTCCTTTTGCCCGCGTATCTTTATTATTATTTAACCTCGCGAAGAACAATAACTCGCGAATATCAACATGGTTGATCGAGGGTCCATATTCGCAAGATTGACTGTATCAACAAAATATACTCTACAGAAACTTCAAAAAGAACTGCAATTTCGATACTCCATCCACCAATGCAG
>NC_088650.1:12378365-12408365 GCF_964019385.1 Sycon ciliatum | reverse complement strand
AATATATTTTAAAAAAAAATCCGCCCGCCCGCCCGTAAAAAAAATGTCCATGTTAGTCGAACCACACACCTTCTTTAGTTTGGCCTTATTGATTAATTTTATGAATGCACTTCTCCAGTAGTACATGTCGTGTAGGGTGTTGTGACCCCACCGGCCACCGCCCGACCGACATCTTTCTAGAGTCCTGCGTACTTGCTGCACCAGAACATACAATATACCAGTACATGTAGTACTATTTGTACCAGTGGTACTATGGATAGCTAAAATAAAGGAAACTCACCTTTTTGTCAATCTCCCAGAATGCACTGCTCTATACCGGATACCAGTAGTGTTACAACACTAGAATGTCCAACTTCACGTCAGGATTGCAGACGAAACTAAAGAGCTCCAACTAGTATCAGTCTGCTGAGGTCAAGAAGACTTTGTGCTAAGATCTTTCGCTATTCAAACTCAAAGTGGTGGCATGTCACGTCGAGGCGTTGACGGACAAACTATGTGAAGGTGCCCACTGACCCCAGGCGCTGCATCTGCCGCCTAACCTGGGTGCAATCAGCCATGGTGGTGGCCAGGCGCAAGTGAAACTTCCCAAGCTGTTGGTGTTTCTCAACACAATTAGATTGCCATTTGTAACGCGGCGGTACGAATTGAAAAACATAATTTTCTTCATGTACTTGTAGGTAGTGGCTCATTCACACACGGCACACACGGCACATGCGGAAAGGACTGTACTACTGGCGGAACGAGACGGTTATCATGATTCCAGTGGCAGTGTAGATTTTTGGAAGCAACAACCTGAACAGGGAACTAAAATTATTATCATTACTTTCGGCTCCTTTTTTTCATTTCGTTTAGTACGGCAAATGTACTTCGTCTAGGGCGTGAGACATGGGGGGGGGGGGGGGCTGTTCCTCCTGTTTATCGGATTTTTGTTCTTCTCGGCACGGTGCGGAAATCATACCCCATTTCTTCAACCCCGGTGTGGAAAAGCCGTAAGGTAAAGGTAAGTTTGCACGTTCGCGTAACAACCGGCGAGGCAATTGGTGCAGTGTTGTTTGTGAGCGTGAGGATTGTGGACATGTGGATGGTATCCTGGGACCACGAGTACGATAGCTCAAGCATGCACTTCCGCGTTTTAGCCATCAGACCAGACCTTGGCAGGAAGATGAGGAGCTAGCTGCAGAGCCAAAGCCCATCATTCTGAAAACCGTGCTCGAACTTCAAAGCTAGATCCGGTCAAGACAGGTTTCCAAGGCCGGAGGATCCGCCGTTTTCTGAATGAAGGGCGTTAAAGGGGAAGTTAAGGCAAAAATTAAAATTTCACCAGTTGTAGTCTTCGGGGTGCTGAGTCGAATGGTCTTGGTCCGAGGAAGCTGAGACGCTCCCTTCCTGCTTGAATCCCAATCGAACTCGCGCACTTCCACCGAAACTGGGTGACTGCGCCCTACGAGATGGGGATTTGTATGCAAAATGTCACTAAAAGCGCCATTTCGTTCTTATAAAAGCACGGATGACCGCGATTGGCCCATATGTTGTAGTCTTTTGGACGCTGAGTCGACTGGTTTTGGTCCGAAAAGGCTGCGATGCAGCGTTCCTCCTTTATTCCCAATCGAACATGGTTGAAGAAGCGGTCACGTGGTCCTGGGTGCCCAAATCACCTGGTCACCACGCCAGCAGGTGACAACTTTCACACCAAGGTTCAACTCGAGTTCAACTCGAGTGACAGGACTGCACCCAAAAAAGGTCAAACAGGCTAGTAAGTTGTACCCTGCAGGCACGGTGACCAGGTGACTGGTGTACGCAGGAGCACGTGACCGCTTCTTCACCCATGTTCGATTGGGAATAAAGGAGGAACGCCGCATCGCAGCCTTTTCGGACCAAACCCAGTCGACTCAGCGTCCAAAAGACTACAACATATGGGCCAATCGCGGTCATCCGTGCTTCTATAAGAACGAAATGGCGCTTTTAGTGACATTTTGCATACAAATCCCCATCTAGTAGGGCGCAGTCACCCAGTTTCGGTGGAAGTGCGCGAGTTCGATTGGGATTCAAGTAGGAAGGGAGCGTCTCAGCTTCCTCGGACCACGACCATTCGACTCAGCACCCCGAAGACTACAACTGGTGAAATTTTAATTTTTGCCTTAACTTCCCCTTTAAAGCCGGATGACCGCCCAGACCGTGATACTGGGTAACTTTTTTCACTACTGTGAATGCTGCTGTCTGATGATCGCTCCGATGCGTGAAACTTTAAGTTACAGCTAACACAGCCCTTCGCCTCTGTTGTGTGGGTATTTTCACTATTAATTATTTCCTCACTTCAGAATAGAAAACAAGGTACCGTGCTCGGGCGATTAGCGCCCCTGGGGCACTATTCAAGAGAGGGCATTATTTTTTCATTGCTGGTACATTTGCGGATTACTGTACCTATCAGAGGCTCAAATCAGTGCACACTGCATACGAGTACATGCAAGTATTACGTGTTGAGAGTTTTTTGTTCGACCGACCCGGACCGAGAAATAACCCACTGTCCTCACCAATTACAAGTGAAATTAGACCGAGGAAGGACGGTGCTAGATGAACAGTGTGAATTCCAGTACAAGTCATGTACATGTACCCGATCATTGCAATGAACTTCAAAGTGTGCCTAAAAATAGACGAGAAATTAATGGCAAAATCGACTGGCCACCTGTATAATGCTTTCAATAACAAACGTGTCCACTCTTCAATGATCGTTGAATGTGCAACAATTTATAAGTTCCCAATTTCAAGTTTAAGAGCGAAATTAATGCCGTCAAGTCTAGAAGAATATGTCCACGTGTACATCGATACACTTGTATTTAAAAAACAACAATAACATGAATACATTCACCAGCAACGGCAGAGTACAGGGGGTGTCGGAAGGTCTTCAACTTTGGTGCAGCTATGAAGAAGTAACGCCACTTCCCCTGTGAAAAAAAGTAGAAATTCGGGCCCAAATAGTCCATATCAATTTGCATTGCTTCAAAATTCTCAAGACGAAACTAATGGTGCTTCGTTGGCCGCACCTGGCGCACCGGGCCCGATACCCCAGCACTGTAAAAAACTGGCATAATAAATATTTTTATCGAATAAGATTTGGAGATTCTGATCCATGGATAGCACTACTCGGTGGCGCCTACATATGCTGGAACATTCATTGGCATAAAAAATAGAATAGAATGAACTAGATATTGTCATTCGGAAACTGCAGGAGGTCGAGCAGGGGAATTGCTTTGAAAATACAGTGCTGGCCAGAGAAACCCAACCTCATGAATAAAGTAGCGCCATGTTTGATTGCACAGATCAGAATGTGTAGTGCTAGGGCTGCATAGCGCCCGGCGCTATTTTAATTGTGAGATTGGATTTATTTGGCCAGTATTGTAGATCCACGGCGACGGAGCTCAGTGAGAGCTTACCCACATGAGATCGTCTCAGTTGGGTCATGACATCATCATAACTGGGTCATGACATCATCGTAACTGGATCATGACATCATCGTAACTGGGTCATGACATCATCGTAACTGGGCCATGATGTCATCGTAACTGGGCCATGACGTCATCGTAACTGGGTAGGCCGGACTTATCGAAACTATCATCTATAACTGCTCCTGGCCCTTGGTACGGCTCTACACTTGCCATCCTACGCAGTGGAATCTCCACTACAGGTGGATACGTTGGAGCTGCGGTGGCTGGGGCAACGCTCGTGGAAAACAGTCGTTGATCAACAGGCCGAACTGGAGCTGACTGGAATGGCACAGGTGCAGCTCCTGCTGCCGGAGGTGATGGATACATGGGTGGAGCGGCTTCCGTGAATCCGGGATCACGCGGCTGTGCGAACGCTTGCGGACCGGAACTCCCTTGACCTGCGTGTCTATTGGACGTCTGCCCATCAGCAGGAGTGGGCCCGCCACTGCCAGCGCCAGCCTCAACATCAACACGCTGCTTTGCAACGAGTGCCCAGATACAACCTGTGACCAATAATAGAACTCCCAAACCAAGGATTGAGCCTCCAGCAGCAATGAAAATCCGTCCGTCATAGCCTCCGACACCGATAGCACCGCTTCCTATGAAAAGCAGGAAGATGCCAACTGATGCCATTCTAGATTGACAGCGGTCTGTGAAGGAGAAATATCACAAAATGAAGAGAGAACAGACAAATTCTGAGAGCAGGAAACAATGAGATACACAACGATACACAGAAAGACAGCTGGACAGAGATTGCACGGCACACACACACATACACGCACACACACACACACACACACACACACACACACACACACACACACACACACACACACACACACACACACACACACACACCGCACACTACACACACATCCACGAACCCGCAACGTCTCGATTGGAAATCGCTGCACATACCACTGCACCATATGGGACTCACACATGCACACACACCAACGCGCGCACGCACACACACACACTCGCACATATACATTATGCACGTGTGTGCACACATCCACATCCAAATGCATTCATAGACAAAACGCACCTGTACAACCAGAAAAGGAGACGCACTATATTGAACGAAAGTGCCGCTTAGAGATACTGTTTTATGGAAGATGAAACGGAGCAAGACGTGTCAGGGGCACTGGAACTGCTACTTCTAGCTATCGTGGAGCGTGGCTGGTGAACTGTTCTTGCTGGTGGCTTCAGATGTAGCATGGTCTAGTCTGGTCACAAGACAACCCTACACTTAAAACATGCTAGTCCTGACTCCAGCATTCGGTGCACTCTCGTAGTCTGATCTCAAACCCAGCGCCACCATTGTTCATCCCCCCCCCCCCCCCCCCCCGTCCAAGGAGAAACAAATAGGACTGTACTTTCCCTTTTAACACGGTGCATGGCTCAGTTACATAGAAAAGCCGTAATACATTAAAACCTGTAACCAAAGACCACCGTGACTAGCGACCAGCCTGGTACTACAGTAAAACCTGTAACTAAAGACCACCGTGACTAGCGACCAGCCTGGTACTACAGTAAAACCTGTAACCAAAGACCACCGTGACTAGCGACCAGCCTGGTACTACAGTAAAACCTGTAACCAAAGACCACCGTGACTAGCGACCAGCCTGGTACTACAGTAAAACCTGTAAGCAAAGACCACCGTGACTAGCGACCAGCCTGGTACTACAGTAAAACCTGTAACTAAAGACCACCGTGACTAGCGGCCAGCCTGGTACTACAGTACAACCTGTAACCAAAGACCACCGTGACTAGCGGCCAGCCTGGTACTACGCACCACTTCGCCAGGCATGGACGGACTCACATTCATATAATTATTATTGCTGTGCGGTACAAACCTCTAAATAAGGACCACCTGCCACTAAAGACCGCTTTTTCTGGCCCCAAGGGGTGGTCGTTAGTCACAGGTTTCACTGTAATTAAGTTTTAAAGCAACATCTGGTGACTGTTGCTATGTGAACAGCCAATCAGCAAACTAGCAGAGCAGACATTAGTCCACAGTAAAGACCAACTTCTGTGCTAGCTGGACGAATGTCACACAACGCACGTTGGCATGAACAGCAGCTCAGCAGACTCACATTCATTGCCCGCTCCATGACCACCACCATCACCACCAGCTGCCCTGGCACGCCGACGGGGATTGACTGCAAAATGGCACACACACACACACACACACACACACACACACACACACACACACACACACACACACACAACCACACACACACAAATTACAAGGTTTCACACAATGTGCAGATACCAATACCAAAGAGTACAATCATCATGCACATGCTGGATAAGCATTAGAAATTCATTTCTTTACAAGAACTATCCAGTGGCATTGCGTACTGAAATGAGCGGTTTTGCGAATTTGCTCATGAACTTGCGTTTTCATTTTGGGGGTCTATATACTCAGACATACAGCTGCAACCAATATGGAGTTCCAAGTCAACTAAAGTGGTCATGTCGTCCTGAAATACTCTGCAAATATACACCTGTTTTTTTTTATCTCAATCTCTGGACAGCTAGCGGTTTAGACATTGTTAGGTCTACTCAGCAGAGCTCAGTTAGTAGTAGTGGTAGTAGTATTCTTTTACTTACGATCGGAAAGCCTCGACAGTGATAAACACAACTCTCAAAGAGTTCGGGTATAAGGGCACTCCACGAGTAAGGACACTTTTCCGATGCCCCGCCGAGTGTCGTTATACGCAACGTTGACTGTATGTATCTCGCTCTCTCAGATGGTGGCTTGGGCACAGGTGAGAACATGACTCGTTGCACTCCAAACAAATGATGGCTGGAGCGAATATTAGAACAGGCTGAGTACCGTAGTGCTTCTGTCTCAGAATCCTTGCATGCATATGCAGTGCAGGCGCGTACGCAGGGTCACCTCTAGGGGGGGGGGGGGGGGGTTCCAACCGAATCAGAAACAATGAGTTTAAACCCTTTTTTAAAAGAGCCCTAGGAGATTTTCAAAATTATGCATTTTTCGTGTTCCTTGGACCTTAACTTCAGTTCTTCTCACTCAATCTTCATAATCTTGGGCTGCCTGGAAGTGGAATGGTATCCACGAGAGGAAGAGAATGAGGTCGACCATGATAGCCAGGACACTGCAGGCGCGTAGCACCGCTGTTGGAAGTGGCCTGGGTGCATGGGGGGGGGGGGGGGGGGATCGGGGGTGTCACCCGGGAAATTTTTGAAATTTTAAAGGTGCAATATCCTGCATTCTCGGCACTTCTGGCATTGGTCCGGACTGACCGGACCGGCTGCTACGCTCCTGTACTGTACCTGTATATATATCCAGCGCTAGAGTGCAGCAACGGTGCGAAAAATGCCCTAAAAGCCCAAACGCGTTCTGCTTCAGCGATTTCGTTTTTCTCGATCGCAGAGTTTCGATTGTTTTGCTGTGTACTCTTGAGAATATCACAAGGGAAGCCCCTGCAAATTTGAGCAAGTCAACGTGACGAACAGTCTCAAACGCTCGATACTCAACACGCACTGTGCGAGATCGCGGCTCAACTTACGAATGATATAATCTCAAGAAACATTGCTCGCAGCGCTTCGCGAGTTGTTTCTACCGACAGCTTGAGAGTTTTCTATTCAACCTAGATAGTTAGATTGTTGAAATTGAGCGAGATTTGACTGAGTTACGATCTGTTGAAGTTTGCATTCTTGTCAGATCGACCGCGCGCCCTACCAAAAAATGCCCAAAAGCGTTTGTTCGTTTGGAACATTTGGGGGGTTTCCGGGCAACGGGAACTCCTCACCCACCCCACCCCCCCCCCCCCCCCCCTGCGTACGTGCCTGCAGTGCACGTCTAACAAACTGGCAGCACTAGTGTACAATTTGCTGACTTTTAAAGGATAGTGCAGCCAGCTTGCGCAAACAGTCTAGTCTTACCTCGCCTCGGCATCTTGCTCAACAGGCGTCGTGGCGGTCACGGTCTTTCCTGTGCATGAGAAGCACACAGTGAGATACGGGAAAGTGCAATGCGACTGAGAATATCATGAGATGAGAAGACTCCCACGATGGCACTGATGCTGAGCAGAAAAAGTTACATGATTGTGTGTGTGGGGGGGGGGGGGGGGTGCAGGTGGGCGAACTGAGGAGGTGCCTTCCCAGAAATGTCTAGCGAATGTTTGGTGCAGCGGTGTAGGAAGCGGGGGGGGGGGGGCAAGGGGGCACCACCCCCATCCCAAACCTTTTGGGGGATGTAGGGCCGAAACTCGATCGATGTTACATGTTTGCACGCGCAAATGAGAAGCATGCAGATCAACCCGCAGTCATGCACTCAGATCGATCATAGTCAGAGCTGACCCTGCAGATGCAGTGGGATGCCGCGCTTGACAGGCCCAGAAACAGGCAGCAAGTCTCGACAGGTGCATGTGTGACCAGGCTCTGAAGCACGGTACGCGGTCACAGATCAACCCTTGGTGGTTTTCGCACCGTAGCTGCTGATGAAGAGTTGTTTTTCGTGGGCAGTTTCCTTCGGAATCGGAAAGGCAGGAGTACTTTGCTTTAGTCAGAGTCAGTTCTTCTTATTGCTATACCGCAGCGTTCTGGAGAAAACCACTTTCCAGAAGAAATCATCCTGACGAACTGTTAGTATAGTAGTTGAACTGTTCTCGGAGAGCAAAGATTTTAAGGTACGACCGCCAAAGTGTTGGGCGGTGGTCATAGATTTCACCATTCATGGGGAGAACTGAGCACGCGGCTTGCAGCCATCATTCAATGATCTCCAAAGGATAACACAAGGGTCAAATTAGTCATCAACAACACCGTCGTGGAAAATCCGTTATCAGCTGAACATACTACTTCTACCAGCCGCAGAGTTTTATCACTGGAAGGAGATGGGTCCGAGGTTCTTATAGTAGCTGAAATCGGGGAGTTCTTGGATATAACTTATAAGCTTATCCCTCTCTGCCTTTGCCAGTACGGTTTGCTGTGTGATTGATTCTCTTTCACCATTGCAGATCAATTTTGCTTTCTGGTAAATTCCCCTTTGGACTTTGGCCGGACTGTCAGTCGGAGCTACATAGTTTTTCAGTGGTCGCCACGTGCAATCTCTCCTGTTCAACATACCGGTACATTGCACATGCATAGCACTTCCTCTTGTCCAGATTTGAGTACTGAATGTACTCGGTTTTCGCGATTGCTCCATACAGGTCCAGTGCACGTATTTTATGATGTAGAGTGAAATATTTCGAAAGAAGTGACAGCACCAGCGCAGAGTGAAATACTTGAACAAATACAATTAAAAAAAGGATTTCCTGTCCCTGCGGGAATTTGCGGAAACATTCTCGATAACTTGCGCAAGAAATTGCGGTAGAAAACAACAAAAAACGCGGCAAAAAGTGTGCGGAAAGATGCGGAACTTGCCAGGAACTCGCGCAATTATTGGCAGAAATGCGGATTTTGGGCCAAATCACGAAATTTGTTCAATCCCGGTTAGAATCGCCATTTGCATACTGTGCAAATAACCTACATACAGGAATCCTGCAACAGGATCATGGAAAGCACTGTATACTGTGTGAAAAGTGCATAATAATGTAGAAAGAAGTGCAGAAGACTGCTTCTTCCACGTGGTTGACTCCTTTCGCGGATTGCAGTGGCCATTCTTGTCGCGCCAGCTAGTGTGCAGAGATATTTGCGAACAACAACACTTGTAGTGACTGGATCTGTCCATGCATCTGCTCCAATTCCGTTCTTCAGAACGACGTGCTGCTGTCCGACGGCCTTTCATGACGCGAATTAGGCAGCGCTGTTCCTTTCCGCTGAAATTGTTTCAGGACAGCTGCAGTGACTAACAACTTCTTCACTAGAAGATGAAGATATTGTCTGGCTTGGTCCATTGTGTGTACATGACCATCTACGTTTCGTTCATGCAAACGAGAGAGCTTGGAAGCTCAGGGCCCTACGCTATGCTTTTTTGCCTTGATGACCTAGACAAAAAAAGCATAGGGATGTTATAATTCTTATAAACTTCTACTTTTTTGTTTTTAGACATAACCTGGGATTCGAACCCGCACTATCGCCCTGCATGCATCCCCCGATACACTTCGCATACATACTAATTCTTCCAAGTTGCTTCACGTTATGATCTTGTATTTGAAATTCCTCTTTGAATTTAGAAAAGCGATCCTGTCAGCTTTTCTATTATTGTGTTCACATGGCAAGAAAAACGACACCGCTATGCTACGTAAGTTTCTACGTAAGGTGCTCGGTATTTCACTTAGGCTACGTAAGTCTCTACGTAAGGTGCTCGGTATAGATCTACCAACGGTTGGTAGCCGCGTGCTGTGCACGTGCACGGCAGACATTGTGTTGCATGCAGTGCAGTCCGTGTTCGGATGTGCATGCGCGAGGAACTTCCTCCTTTGGAACTGCTTCTTGTATGAGCTGTTTCGGATACGAGTATTTCGTCTCCTAGATCCTGGCCTGGCTTATTTCGTTTCGGCGCTGCTGAGACCTCCTTTCGCGGAATATTACTCAATATCGACAGGTAAGTTGACCAGTTACCTTTGATTCTTTTGCTTGTGTTGACTCTTTCATTTACGAAAAGTGTGCTCATTTTGGGCGGAATGCAATAAATAATGGAAAAGCTGGCAGGATCTCTTTTCTAAATTTAGCTTTTCCGCTGCCGAGGCCCCCTTTTACGGAATACTCGATGACAGGTGATCTCTGAGTTGACCGGTTTCCTTCGATTCATTTGCTTATGCTCACCCTTTCATTTACGGAAACGTGTGCTGATTTTATTCGGATTTAGATCCATTTTTATCTCTTTGCCCTTGTCTACAGTGTGCGAAGAACGCGAGTTCACCTTCTTGACGGTAAGGCTTATGTTAGATGTGTTGTCGAAATACTCATATTCATTGTACATTGGCACGTTACAAGTAAGGCACTGGTCAGTGGCATACTATCGTTGGCAGTTCCCAATCTGGAGGGAAAGGTTCAAGGACCCATTGACCGAGTTTGCAAAATAAATTCCCATATCAGGGAAAATCTCCATTGTGGAGAGGTTCAGTAAACTTGTATGATTAGATTTGTTTACTCGAGTCTGGGATGTTTGATTTATTATTTTGTGAGTTCCGCCGAGATTGCACTGCCCCAAATGAAGTTTCGTGCCGCCAAGGCAAGAATTACGATCTGCAATCTGCTTGTAGTACCTGCAAGAATGTGCTGTACATGTATCGTACTTTCTCTGTTGCTGTTTCAGTTGCCGTCATGTTGCTAAAGAAACGTTCAGTAGAGAGGTTCTGCAAAACGAAAATTCGAACGAAGTTTCGCGACAGTCATTGCGAAAGTGTGTACGAATTTTTGCACAAACTTTGCGTTCTGCACGTTTTCGTAGTTTGCGCGGGCCAAGTGCACGTACGCCATGACCCGATCTCACGAAAGTGTGTACGACTGTTCATTTCGCGTTCCCTGCAAGTTTCGCGTCCAAAGTTGCGAAAGTTCGTGCGAAGTTTCGCACTTCAGGACGTGGAACGACTGTTTGTACGCATTTTCGTTTTGCAGAACCTCTCTAGTCACTCATTTGTTTCATACGAGACGAGTCAATGAGTTGGTGTGCCTTAGAATCTTTCGCTGTAGAAGAAATCTATTCGTATGTCTATTGGAGAAATAATTGTATTCACTGGTTATAAAATAGGTTAAGACAAACTCACAGAATAAATACCATCGGTCCCTTGGTGTTCGTCCTAAAGAGGTTCGACTGGATATCATTCATACTCACCAAAAAATGTGTACGATTCTATTATTATGGAGTGCCTTGTTTATCTCTCAGTACCTCCAACCATAGCCTTGCCCCTTTTATCCTCAGGATCAGTGTAGTTGTTGGAACGAGGTGTCGGACTCAGCAATGTATTTGTTTACATTTTAATACATGTTTATTGTTCCTCCTTTGCTGTGTTGTTTTAGAAAATCGTGGACTAACAGTTTGAAGTCATTGAACTACTTCCAAAAGTTGTATCGACATCAACAGGGTTACGATTTCAGTGCAATATGGTGCAGGATGACCTTATCACGATAACCCATGATTATAGACCATTATAAACACAGAATCAACAAAAACATCTGCGACACGCACCTGGTTACATTTCTCAGATAAATCTGATCGAGGGTGGGGAAATCTGAAATATCTGAAAGGCAAGACAATTTTATGACAGAGTCATGAAATTCTGCTACAGCAACATGCACAGAATGACCTCCGTATAAAAAAGGTATCACCACGGTCCACCACTACTCACATGTATCCCCGCAGAAGAACATGCTAGTCCCATTTTCTGCAAGAAAAGGCTTGCACATCAATGCGTATAAATACGGTATTGATATGATGTGAAGGCCATCATTTACAAATTGATAATAGGGCATTTCATTGATTGGTGACAGAAAAAACAGAAGAAATTATAGCAATAAAAACTGCTTTATGGCAGTTTTCTAAAAAAAGTTATTGTGTTCTAGTCCATGGACCCCGTCTAAAAAGTAAGAAATTAACGAAATGTGATAGCTGAAAATTAAAATTTCACACAAAACCTCACAATAATCACACACAGAATGAAAAGCTACATGTAGAAGACCTTTTCTCCTCGTGATCCTCTTTCCTATGCATGCATGTTGCCAATTGTTGGTGGAGTACAAGTTTAGTGTTGAAAGCAGCATTTCAAGTGTTGTGATTATTGTGAGGTTTTGTGTGAAATTTTAATTTTCAGCTATCACATTTCGTTAATTTCTTACTTTTTAGACGGGGTCCATGGACTAGAACACAATAACTTTTTTTAGAAAACTGCCATAAAGCAGTTTTTATTGCTATAATATGCATTGTGGCCAGCCGTCTTTGATTGTACGGTACGGTACGGGACAGGTACAGGACAGGTACGGTCGAGGGTAATACGACACCGTCTACCGCCTTGATGACGGCAAAAAAAGGATAGGGATGTTATAAAATTTTCAATTTTCCTATTTTTTCAGGCATTACCTGGGATTCGAACCCGCACTATCGCCCTACATGCATTCCCCCATACACTTCGCATTCATACTCATTCTTCCAAGTTGCTTCACGTTATGATCTGGCGTTTGAAAGCCCTATTTGAATAGTGCGGCCAGTTGTATGTGGTCAGCTGTGTTTGATGGTACGGTACGGGAGACGGGACAGATACGGGATAGCGCCAGGCGTGACACAAACACACAAACACCAAACGAGAGAGCTTGGAAGCTCAGGGCCCTGCGCTATGCTTTGTTGCCTAGCTCATCGTGCATGTTGTTAGAACTAATGGAAATGCTTTTTCCTTTGATTAGCTACATCATTGTATTGCAAAAACGTTTCAATGAGATACTGAAGTACAAGTAACGCCTTCTGCATAGCTATGGGACCGGCGCTGACTCTGCCGATCACGGGCGTTCTGGAGTCGACGGGATGTCTGTCCTGACGTTTCTTGGGACCGGCGCTGACTCTGCCGATCACGGGCGTTCTTCTTCTTCTTATTATACTGACGGCAACTAACATCCATTCTGATTGCATTTACTCGTCTCCCTACTTCGTATTTTTTTCAGAAAATCTCCCCATACAGCAGGGAGTCGTTTACATAATATGACTCCCTGCTGTATGGGGAGATTTTCTGATTGCATTCACTCGTCTCCCTACTTCGTATTTTTTTCAGAAAATCTCCCCATACAGCTGGGAGTCGTTTACATAATATGACTCCCTGCTATAGTCCTACATGACTGTATATACGTTTTAATTACTCAATCTGATACGTTATAATTATTATGCTATCAGCCTACATGTGATCCCCGGGCTGGTCGACAGGCGGACCAGCCAGCCTGCTAGTGGGTTCTCGGCCTCGCACACAAATCCACACAAAATGTTACTGCACTGAATGCATTCCCCCGATACACTTCACATATATACTCATTCTCTTGATGGTACCGTACTCTTGATGGTACGGGACAGGTAGGGGATAGCGCCAGGCATGTCGATGGCACAAACAAACAAACATATAGTAGCCTGCTGTCTTTGCTGGTACGGTACAGTACGGTACAGATACGGGATAGCGACAGGCGTGACACAAACAAACAAACAAACAAACAAACAAACAAACAAACAAACAAACAAACACCAAATTAAAGCTGTGTGGACCCTGGCTAGCGCCAGACGTTACTGAAGTAACGTCTTCTGCATAGCTACGGGAATTAAAGCTGTGTGGACCCTGGCTAGCGCCAGACGTTACTGAAGTAACGTCTTCTGCATAGCTACGGAAATATAATGTTAAATGATCAGCATGAGATTTCGAGCATTTTCACAACATATCAGTGCATGGGGCTGCATTTAGATAATTTTAAGTCCTGGGTAATTCGAAGTTGGAGCCTGGCAATTTGAAGCTCGAATTAAAGGGAGTCTACCTGTACTACAAAAAGGCCAGAATATCCGAATATAAGGAGATAAAACGAAGGAGCAAACCAAAAATGGATGAAGTGAGAGAAAAATAACAATCCGAAATAAATTCTGCAAATACTTTTGCCGAACTCATAATCAAACTGATTGAAACGTTTTTGCAACACAATGATGTAGCCAATCAATGGAAAAAACATTTCAATCAGTTCTAATAACATGCACGATGAGCTAGGCAAAAAAGCATAGCATAGGGTCCTGAGCTTCCAAGCTCTCTCATTATTTCATTACATAGAAAACTGTGGGCACAAGTTATGCGATCGAGTCCACCAACTAAACCAGATTTTGAACAGTCAGATGTGCACAACCTAGCACAGAACTGACAGGGAATACTGAGACATTCCACGGCATGAAAGTCAGCATGGGCACTGCTCGATAGTGCTAACCAACGGCCTTCCAACTTGGAAGGTTCATGGATATTAGACTAGATTATTAATGCTAATTCCAAAGAGGGGAATCGCATAACTTGCAGGGGCGTCACCCGTGATGGGCACGGGGGCACGTGCACCCCCTAAAAAATTCGACCTTGGACGGCTTGGTTTTTTGCGAACTCCTGGTTGTGAAAAGTGTAGTGCTGGTGGAATCTACTAATAAACTGCATGCACTAGTTGTACTGCGCTGCCGCGATCGCGTGAGTGCATGTAGCGAGTGCATGTAGATGTACATGACCGATTGTACTAGTGCTCTAGTACTACTGCTACTTCGAAGTACTAATTTAGTACTTACATGTACATGTACCTACTACGCGCGTACGCGTGCATGTATGCGCAGCGCTGCATCCTTTGTCCTTGTGCTAGAATCTACACGCGCGACGGCGTGCATGCCGGGTGTTTGTTTGAAACAGAAGAAATAAAATTTAATTCAGTGTGGTCGCAAGTAAGTTAGTCAGGTCACCACACTTGAAGAGTCTTTGGAGCTGTTTCCTCTCAAAATGTCGTCTTCTCGAAAAAGGAAAGCGTCTGGCCAGCTCACTATCAGCGAACTTTTTCGTGTTTTCCTGTGTAAATTTTTCCTGTGCAAAATTCCTGTCCACCCCCCCCCCCCTGTGAAGGGGTCCGGTGACGCCCCTGACTTGTGCCCACAATTTCCCAGGTTACAAATTTTTCCTTGGTGAGACATAATTTCTGCAGTGCAGCTTGCACAGATACTGCACAGATACTGCACAGATACTTGAAATAGTCTGAGTAGGTCTAAAACTAAAACTCTGTGCTGTCGTTGTTCAGCGAGCCTCACTAAGAAGTAAGATGTAAGATCAGTCTCCGATCACGGCGCGCTTGCTGTATAAGCGCAGCAGGATGCAAAAGAAAGCTCACCTTGCTATGGCTATCGCCCATAATGCGTCTCTCCATAGCGTCACCCGGCTGGTAGCGTAACAACGCTATGAGTACCAACTTCTCGTCCGGATAGCAGGCGAGAAACTAAACAGCTCCAACCGACTTGTAAGTTGTAGTAGTCTGCTAGTATGAAGAAGACTGTGCGCTAAGTTCTTTCTTGTCCACGCCATGGCTAGGACTACATTTTTCTAGTCAAACTCAAACTGTCAACATGTCACGTCGTCTGCGTTGAGTCGTTGACGGACTAAAAATTCTGGACGTAACAATATTAATCAGCGTAAATCTTACGTCATGTCCATTTCACCCCTGTGTTTCGGAGAGGCTTTGGTCAGGGATCCCGGGAGTCGTAAAAGCCCAGCTTTTACGACTCCCTGCTTTTTTGGTGTCTGTTGCATGCAGTGTTGATTGATTTGCCTGTAATGGCAGACTACATGTAGATCTACAGCGCGTAGCGTGCGGTCTACTCTCTGCCCTGGAGCTAGCAACTACTGTAAATATACAAAATTTAGGCGTTGCAAAATTTCGGCACTTCACGATTTTTGACATTTCGGCGGCGATTTATTTTCGGCGTGGGGTAGAGGACATGGTATTGCGACAGATGCTGTGAAAAATTTCATCGGCGTTTTAATTATTTAGGCGTTTTGGGTCGGTGCCGAATATAGCCGAAATTAAATAGCTGCCGAAAATTTGTATATTTACAGTAGTTACTTGCCAAGCGCAAGGACCCTGGGCCTGGCCTGGTTATTCCTTATTAGGACACCACCCTACGCACCAGTCCCAGTACTCCCTACAACAGTCAACAGTACAAGTATTAGTATGTTCGTGGGTATGAAAGAAAGTGATAAAGCCAGGAGAACATGGCAACCTGAAAAGGGTATGGGAGTAGCCGAACGGGGACCTGAACTGTTAACAACTTCCCAGGTGTAGCCAACTTGTCAAATACAGAATTTGTATTTTCCTTATCTGCGGAAAGTGCTTGCAAATGTAATACGTAATGGCGACAGACCCTTTCTACAAGGCACATACATGTACATGCGGAGGACCCTCATTTTGTACATGCACATGTACAAGAAGAAGGTGCAGCTTGAAGTAACAGTTGATGATTTCTATTTGCATGCACCGTGAAGAAACCGATGGTCACAGTGCATGCAGCACCATAATCATTCGTCCAGTTGTGCCTTTTTCTTTGTGTATCACCTGTACGTACATGTATCTGTCACAAGCCGCATGATCTCAAAAGGCAATGAAAGAGTCTGCACACTGGCCAATGTGCAATTGGGGAATACTGGTACATCGTGTGGAAAGGTTTTTGAGAATAGGATGGAGTCCTTCCTGGGCAAGAGAAATACAGTGTGTACTACGAGTCACGGATGAAACTAATGACAGAGCCAGTGCCTATCGTGCGAACTGCACATGCAATAACAAGTGTACCTGCACAGCTTGGCATCCGCGGCGACAATTTCAGCACTTGCACCCAGCATCCGAGTCGTGATCGTGGTACCGTGAGCCACAGGTACTCAGCCTCAGGTAGTAAACCGTGATTATGAATATCAGTTCTATACCAAGTCACATCCACATCAGACTGGAAACGTGCAAGCAGCAGTCCAGCACTGTTGTGAATGCGCCAGTGGTCTACCAGCCTAGCTGCCCACCTGCCGCATAGCTCTCTGGAAAGGAGAAGATTGCGCGGCCGCTGTGATGGGCAGCTACTTGAATGGCTGGCTGCGACCGGGAGAGGCTAGATGGCAGCACCTCTCCATTACGAAGTAAGCGAAGGGTTTGTTTAGAACATGACGAAGGAAGCTATGTCTCGCCACGAGAGCACCTCTTTCCAAGGCATGGTGGACACCTTGGGCAGAGCAATCAGTCAGAACAACTACAAAGTGCTGTTTTGCCTGAACTGAGTTGAGAGAGCTACCTGGGCTCGTTTTATACCGTCTGTCCACTTCTTGAGACGTCGTTGAGTGCTGCAAACTGGTACTTCGCGGCCTACATGACTGCATGCAGGTCGTCAGTTAGTTGAGGACAATACGTACCAAAGCAGTAACAATGACGTAGTTGGTACAAGTGTCATCATTCAATTATCGGAATGACATAATCTTCTGTTGCGCGCGATGACGAAATCCAGAGTTGATCTGGCACCTGGACCTGGTAGAAACCGGCGGTGCCATGCATTTCTGGACCATAGCCATAGTCTGCATTATGCACAGACTCAGTGCAGGTATTTTACCAGACACGCAGTGACTTGGCGGGGCATGGCACGGGTACTGAATGCGTGACCGGACCCGTGGAACATACGGTAAGTCATTATGTACAGTACTAGTAGACAGTACAGTAGTGTAAGACAGGGTAGCACGCGCAGCAGCATGCCGCCCGCGGACCCGGAGTGACAGGGTGTCACCCAGGCTTAATACAATTCTAGGTAGTGCACTTGTGAGGTCTGCATCTGCCACTAAGGTGAAAAGGCATAGTGGTGGCCTGCAGAATCGAAGGCTATCTTGTGTGTCTCTGAACATTCAAGTGATGCTAACGCGGATCCCGCGAATATTATTTATAGGCAGTGCATACAGACTCGACAGGTTGGCATGGCAGAGCAAGGCATACATTATACAACCATGTACAAATAACTGTCCATGCATGTACACAAGGCAGAACAAGAGAGATCAATTATTATCTTTCTTTGTACATAATGTATGTACAATACTAGTAACCAGCTAGCTAGGATAATGTATCACTGGGCTACTAACGTCTACAGACAGTGTGTGCTACTAATACTAATACTCAGTACTAACCCTCTCGTACTATTGTACTACTGTACTACTGTACTACTGTAGTCTAGTGGCAGAACTCAGAACTCTGCTGCGAATACAATGGTCATGCACTTGTAGTAGGCATGGACTCATAACAACAAGAGTACATAACCATAACCCCAGGGGTTTTGTACTCTTGATAACAAGTATAGACTCATTAATTTTGTACATGTATTTGTAATCTTCTTCCATTGTTGTTCTCATGCACATTCCGCTCACTGCACTGTAGTAAAAGATGTGTGTGGAGAGTCAGTAAGCGATGAGAGTGGTGACTTTTAGTGAGTTGCACAGCAGGACCCTGGACCGGGTGCATACCGGTATGCATAGAGATTACTACTGCCAGTATCACGAGATGCATGGCGTTTTCATGGGCTTTGGCATTGCCTTCTTGTCCAGTGTTGTTCCGATCCTCAACGCCCCCAGTACAGTACAGACTACAGTACAGTACACGCATAACCGGTTTAGACTGGCTGTCTAAGTACACGAGATACTGAGCCAAGGCTGCATCCCAACTGGCCCCATCATGCTCTGTGGCTGTGATCGCGATCGAGCTTGATGCTGGACAACTGCAGAGCACTTACAG
Source organism: Sycon ciliatum (assembly GCF_964019385.1). Classification (NCBI taxonomy): domain Eukaryota; kingdom Metazoa; phylum Porifera; class Calcarea; order Leucosolenida; family Sycettidae; genus Sycon; species Sycon ciliatum. Next base: position 12,389,685 of record NC_088650.1, on the reverse strand, counting down.
AACGTCTTTACCATGTTTGGCATAACATGGATGACAATAGTGTCAGCATTTTCGTACCCAAGCCAAGAAGTGGCAAGCAGTTCAGACAGCCAGAGCATGCAGTTGAGTGTGCATGCATATCAAGAGTTCAAGTCAGCTAATTCAGGTCATGATTCAGAGCTTGTCTTGAGGTACCTGTACAAACTGAGCTGTCGTCTGTTGAACAATTTTGGCTGATGATAACTATAATCATGGCACCATCACCATTCCGTCAAGCACGAAGCACATGTACATGTACGATGCAGTTATTGCACGTAATAAAGGCAATACTATGATGGTCGACTGTATGACCATGTCCTGACAAATGCTCATGCATAACGCCGTGCTCACAATCAGTATAAAAGGCGATGTTGCACCCTATGCAGCTTCACACCAGCCTTCCAAGATGACTACCACACCTTGGAAGGAGCTGCTGGCCTGGGCCAAGCCGCTTACTTCGCCTCAGACTTTCTGAACATATGACGCTTACTTCGTAATGGAGAGGTGCTGCCATCTAGCCTCTCCCGGTCGCAGCCAGCCATTCAAGTAGCTGCCCATCACAGCGGCCGCGCAATCTTCTCCTTTCCAGAGAGCTATGCGGCAGGTGGGCAGCTAGGCTGGTAGACCACTGGCGCATTCACAACAGTGCTGGACTGCTGCTTGCACGTTTCCAGTCTGATGTGGATGTGACTTGGTTTACTGTAAAAGTCCTCCCTTGGAGTTGGATGATCTACGTCCCCATGATCACATGATCCGGTCCGGCAAATACCTTGTCATGTGATCACCTCAGTCCTTGCTGATCGCATGACGCGTACACCGCAAAAGGTAAGGACTTTGTGGATTTCCACTTCCAGTCGGCATGTACATGTAACCATTTTCATGCTGGTATTTTCATGAGTGTACAATAACTCAATCTGCAATATAATATTATATGAACAGACTTAAGAATGAAGTCACTTGTACTTCATTCAATGCCGCAGCGATGGCGGATGGCATCAGAGTTCAAGTGTTAGGTTCCCCTTACATCTCATCATGCAGAGATCAACACAAACGCGCGCGCGCACACACACACACACACACACACGCACACACATACACACACACACACACACACACACATACACACACACACACACATGAGGAAGCTTCCTTCATACAAACAAGACTTTCTACACTACAGAGCTCTTCCGGATCCTCAAACCCTGAAAAGAAAATGAGTTGGCATTCGATTGGGGCTCAGCGTCTTCTAGTAATCTACTCATACTGATCTTGACTGTTCAGTGTTCGTTCATTCGTAATATTTGTGGAGGTTACGCGATGACATCATGACTTGTGATTCTTTGTGTACGCCATGTCCGGTGTGCCAAAGCTGCCGCGCAGTGAGTGTTTGCGATTACAAACTACGAGTAGCACCGTTGGCATGGTCTAAAACTGAATACAATTTTTTCCCACTCATATACCAATACTGTGTCAGCGAACAATACAGTCAGACCTCGCTTATCCGGTCCTCTTTTATCCGGATCCCTCGTCATCCGGAAGAAAATGGTTGGTTACCGATTTACAGCATTTGTAATTTTTGTAAGTTTTTTTATTGTTTAAGGGGGGACACCACCATTCGCGGCCCAAATCATACCGCATACAATTGAAATAGGCATATCATGAAAACGGATTGGCAGATTGCCTTCAAATGTTCTATGTTCAATCACTATAATATACTGCTCCACAATGTAGGCACCAAAAAGAGAATTTACAGTTCATCCCAGTAATGCTTGATGGGCTACACAAATTCTTCACGGGTGCGCACGAACAGCAATTTTTTTGGACAACTTTGCAGCAAGATGTATCAACACAGACAGTTCCAAAATGCAGCAAAACCCAGTCCATATGCCTATGCAGGGAATGAACTACAATGAACTCTATCTGACAGGTATTACTACCCCAAATGCAGAGACAAAACAGGACGAGCCGCAAAACGCGTAAAATAGAAGGCACTGTGGGAGCTCAAAATCCAATGTAAAAGGTCCTATGATCACCATTGTAGTTCAATCCCTGCGCAACAAGTCACTGATTCCAAAAATGTATGGGTTGATAGGTCTAAAATAAACACACTAGCCGCAATCACGTCCAAGAAGGCAGAAAAAGGCCAAAAAGCACAAACATTTAGGTGTCCTTTTCATAGATTCTAAGACTATTGTTCCAACTAAAACCCACCAGCCTCGTATGTGACACCCTCAGCTTCCATAATCTGCTCCTCAACTCCCTTCCTGCACCTCCTCCTTTGTTTCCTTCGCTGTTTTTCCTCCTGCTTCATCTTCTTCTCAGCCTTGGCCACTCTAATACTATCCAACATGAGCTGGCGTTCTGCAAAAACGCCAGGTGCGGTTGCAGAGAGGGATATGGCCCGACTTCCACTTCTCATACTCGTCAGCTTTGACTTCACTATGCGCCTGGCGAGCTTTCCACAAGCTGAAGCCATGGCAGTACTTGGAAGCTAGATGCACATCAAGGACCTTCCCGACTTGCCAGTCAATTGCCGTAAACGCACAGTGTAGGGAGGAAAACCCGCGCTTCATTCACGTACCATCATAGGTGACAGCAGTTATATGCTTAGGCCTGTCCATTGTCTTGTTCATCTGCTGCTTCGTTCATGCTGATTTGCGCAACTGACCTTGCCGCCTTGCACAATGCTCGCTGGTGCCGCTGGAATGCAGATAGCTGAACAGGTGGGGCAAATTCATGAGGCCGCAAAAAAATTGCCAGCCAACATGGCCAATTCCCAGCGTGCGCAATGCCAGAACACTGCGGCGATTGCACTCATAAAACTGTCCTGACTTCTCCACCACTGGCAGGCTGGTGCCTGCTGAACACTGGCTCTTCATTGCAGCATGTGATTCTGACAGTGGATGCAAGGCCAGAACGTGCAGTTTCAGCAATGGTCAGCTCACCTCCACAGTATTTTACACGAGCAAGCAGAGAAAATCAAATTTCGTAAACAATTCAAGTCCAGTGGCGTCTGAATCACAACTTTCAGCGATTGGGCCATGACAGTCTTCAGAGAACGAGGAATCACTCGAGGGAGCAACTGTCTGAGTTCGAGGCCAGCGCACATCCATCAAAGCTCTCCTCCGAATCCGACTCACTATCGCTCAGTTGAATCCATTAATTTTTATTATGATCACTGTATTCATATTTTTGGAACGCCATCGTACAACTTGCGCTTCGAGGCGGACTCTGGCACTGCTTCAGCTTCATACACTCCCTCAGCAGCTTCCTGGACAGGTGCTGCGTGCAGTGAGAATCTTCTCTTTGCAGGACGCTTGCACGACCTGCTCTTCTTGTTCCCCATTGTGCTTCGCGCTCGAAACTGCAACAGCAAAGAAATCCTTTGGGAAAGAATTTTTTGCACTTTTTTTGCACGTGGCACGGGTCACTGCTGCCATGGCAACAAAATTTGGAAGTAAAAGCGCTTCAAAACTCCCTAACTCCACGGCCACAATCTTGTCGGGCGATGAATGTTCTTCCTTCGCCGTTCGATTTGCTTTGAAGTGGCAATGAAGGTTCGGCACAATGGCGACCAGGAAAGTGAAGGGGAACGATGCAGACCTATCAAATGTCGTGTTCGAAACCTCAGAGGAAGTGCAAGTTACACCGACCTTTGATAGTATGGGTCTACGTGAGGAACTTTTGCGAGGAATTTATGCTTACGGCTTTGAGAAGCCATCTGCTATTCAGCAACGGTCCATCAAACCAATAACCAGTGGAAGAGATGTGATTGCGCAGGCACAGACCGGTACTGGAAAGACAGCTACTTTCTCAATCTCTTCATTGCAGATTTTGGACACCCAGCTTCGTGAAACGCAGGTTCTAGCCCTCTCACCGACTCGTGAGTTGGCAACACAGATTCAGAGAGTGGTTTTAGCACTTGGAGACCATATGAATGTGCAGGTTCATTCGTGCATTGGTGGTACCAATGTTGGAGAGGATATCCGGAAGCTAGAGTATGGCCAACACATAGTGTCTGGAACGCCGGGCCGCGTTCGTGACATGATTTCTCGCCGTGCATTGCGTACTCGCTCCATCAAGATGCTGGTATTGGATGAGGCTGATGAGATGTTGAACAAAGGATTCAAGGAGCAGGTCTACGAGGTGTACCGTTATTTGCCACCAGGCACGCAAGTCGTTTTTATCAGCGCTACTCTTCCTCATGAGATTCTTGAAATGACCCACAAGTTTATGAGCAATCCCATTCGCATTCTTGTAAAGCGTGATGAACTGACCCTGGAGGGTATCAAGCAGTTCTTTGTTGCTGTCGAGAGAGAGGAATGGAAGTTCGATACTCTGTGTGATTTGTACGACACACTCACCAGTACACAGGCCGTCATCTTCTGCAACACCAAGAGAAAGGTTGATTGGCTGAACGAGAAGATGGTGGAGGCCAACTTCACAGTAGCATCAATGCATGGAGACATGCCACAGAAAGAGAGGGAAGCCATCATGAAGAAGTTCCGAGCTGGTGACAGCCATGTCTTGATTTCAACAGATGTCTTGGCACGAGATCTTGATGTGCAGCAAGTATCGCTGGTGATCAACTACGATCTGCCCAACAACCGTGAGTTGTACATCCATCGCATCGGTCGATCAGGTCGCTACGGTCGCAAGGGTGTTGCCATCAACTTTGTGAAGAGTGATGACATCCGCATTCTCCGTGATATCGAGCAGTACTACAGTACGCAAATTGATGAAATGCCAATGAATGTTGCCGATCTCATCTAGTTTTTCCACACAGGTATGGCGAGTTTGTTCCACATCATAGTCTTGTAGCATAGGCATCTGACAGTAGAGTTGGCTTCGATTTGCATGAAGTGTATCTTTTTACTTTTATGTCTCTTGTCATCTTTTCTCACAGACATCCATGAAATGTGTCGTACTTGAAAATTCCGTTGTTTTATAAAATTTGCATGAAGTTAAAAAGTGATGATTGTAACGTTTTGTACATACATCGTGTGTAACGCGTAAGCCAAGATTGGACCATGTAACGTGTGATTTTTGTGCAACGCGGTGATCAGCGTGTACCTTAATGCCTGTATCGTAGTCATTGGAGACTACTTCCAATGACTACTCTCAGTCTCTGAGAAAAGGGCCGTCAGAACCAGAATCAGAGTGTGGCACTTCCAGTTGAATGACGCTGGAAGAGGTAATGTGGGATTTGGATTTGCAATGCATGACATTTACTGGCTTTGGTCTTTCGACTTCTATATAGTGGTGTATAACTGTAGGAATATCGCCGTGACAGCATTCACAGTAACTCATTCGACCTGCTCAGTCTTGGCTTCATGTACACTGCATTAGTCCATTACCTATTGTCGTACAGGTAGAGATCGGCTATAAGGTTGACGGTAGAATGTCGCTTAAAATGTTAGTAACTGCACAGTACAACAGTGTAACAAGCGGCTACATTTGTTGCAACTCTGGAGTTCCATGCTTAGTACCGCCATCAAGCAACTGTTGCCTGATGTCAGTGATGATTGCGGTACTGAGCATGAATAGCCGTGTTGTTCTGTTGCACTCTGTAGTCCGCTCTGCCTCATCCACGGCATTGGAGCACCCTGGGTGTATCTTCCAGCAAAAACTACCTTTCTACTCAAATAATTGGAGAGGTTGTAGTGAGGAAACCTTATAGTACGTTTAGTGTGAAAAATTGAAATGACTTAAACGTTACAACCAACTAATTTGAGTGCCAAGTGCTTCACTAACGTTATACATATTGCACTGCTTCCCCAAGAAGCTCATCGCTGATTGTAACATCAAAGTCCATGTTGGAAATGTCTGCCATCTTTGGTCTTTGCAAAGGGGAGACCGGCTCCATTGTGGAAGTTCTGTTTTTCTTTTATTTTTTGCCTTCCCTGCCACATGTACCTACAGTACCAGATCTACACGTATATTGAAAGATTAGCCTTGTGTCGTTAAAGACGATAGCTTGTTCATTTCCCCAGGCAATATGGTCAATTTCTCTCTAAACAATTTTGTGGACGACCCTGTAGCGCTTTTGGATGTTATCGTTTTTCTTTTTCTCACTCGGCTTCGAGCTTCATCATGGAGAGTATGGTAGATCTGTTTTACTCCGAAGTTGCAAGTGTCTGGTCTTGGCTTCATCATTCATGTATGCATGCCGTGCAGCTCCTTGCCCTCCCCCCCCCCCCCTTCATCAAGTAACCATGGTAACGGTAGTTGTCAAGCAGCTGCTTGACCCCCCCCCCCCCTCCATGCATCACCGTAGATCTACGGCGTGTACGCACAATTACAAGGGTCCGGGGTATGCATGGTACCAAGAGTTCATAACCCCCGGGGTTATGAACTCTTGATGGTACGTTAGAATATTTTATTGAAACAAAGAAAAATGATGGCACCTATGTACAGGTACTAGGTACCAAGAGTACATAACTAGTTAACTACACAGTGTGTGTTATGTACTCTTGATGGTACGCACGACAATCCGCGATATTCATGTAAAACAAAATGGCGTCACGATTTATTGAAAGTGGTATAGTTGGTGGTACGAGTGTTCAAAACCATTTGAACTTCATACTGTTCGTCTTCTTTTTGACATGCTCTCTTTCCATCGTCCTTAGCTTTTGTTTGTTGTGAGCTGTTTTGGCTTTCTCCTGTACCTCTGGGGGATGCCAAGTGATGGTTTTGAGAGGCTGGTGATGGCTGTGAGCGAGAGTTTGCCGATCGGCGTCGTCCTCGCTGTAGCGATGAAAATACTAGTTACTGCGCACCTGGCAGATATCACAACACGTCGGAGCGTCCAGGAGAAAAGGAATCTTGGGTTTTCACTGGAATCTAGTTCCTCCAGCATCGTGTAGCCCACCGTCGGTGAATGGCGATCCAGAAAGGTCGAACCTGGTCTTCTGCAGCACCTCGCAGTCCTGCGAGGCACACCGTGTATGCCTGCCATGTATTGTACAAATAAAACTCATGCAGTAGTGGACTCTACAGTGATGAGTCTCAGCCTGTATGCTGCAAAAGACACAAGAAATGTGACTGGTGTCTGTACACTCAGTGAGTGGACGCCAACACCCCAGTCTTCTCCGGCAGGATCTGTTTGACATTGACATTATGCAGTAGGTCGGCATTGACCTGGTTTGGCAGCTATCGTAATATTATCTGCCTGGTTGGATGTAGCAGGTTGGCGTTTGCTCGTCGTCCAGTCCGGAATTTTCTTGTTGAACTCACGGTGGAGTACGCGCAGGGTTTGTGATCATCCCTGTTCACTTCAATATTATCAAACACAACGTTCCCTTTGTCACTCACCTTATCCTAAGTACTGAATTTGCTGACAATATTGCACAACACTTGTCACAACCTACCGCCACTGCTGGCGGTGGCGACTTGTTCGTCAATGGCGGTGACCAGGCTGACTGACTAGCTTCGAGACAGCGGCCTCGTTGTCAACCCCGCGACAGCCTAAAGGTTGATTTTATCGATCCAGCCTCAGCGCCATGTTGACGATGCCCTAGTGACTTTGTGTCATGGATTGCCTTGCCATCAGCGGTCATTTCCGTCCACCTTGGTGCAGCCCTCAACAACTGGCTCAGCCCATGGGAGTCTCAAGTGGACAAAGTTGTTGCCAAAGTAGCTCAGAAGATTGGTGCATCGTGGTGTACGTGAGCACATAACTAGGACTTCCCAGCGCCTATTTGTCCAGGCTGCGATACTATGTGACATGCTGTACTGCAAATTCTTTTCAGCACTGCAAGGCCGGCAGCTGGACCGACTGCAGGGGCCGCGCACATGCAGGCCGCCTGTTGCCAGTGCAGCATTCTGGAACGTTCCTTCCTTCTGAGATCCGTGGAATAATAACTTTCTTTGCTTCAAAGCAAGTTGCTTACCTTTCTGTTGTGCTCCCAGTGTCCTTACAACAATAACCTACCGCAATGTTTTATTTTCCTTTCCATTCCCAAACCAATGAATACTACAATGTCGATTCTATTTCTGAATACTTTAGTGTGTGCCTGCGCACGCACGTGTGTGTGTGTATACCTCACTCGCCACTCGAAGTTCTGTTCCCCATTACTGGAACACTGCCTGTTCTTTCAGGACCTGCCATCATCTGCGGATGGGCATTCAATGATTGTATTGTGTGTGTGTGTTTCATTCAGAATCAGATCCGCTATCGTTGCTATAAGAGAAAATCTGTGGGTTCACATCCAGTGCATTTCTAGATTTGCGTGCTTTTCTCGCCACGGGCGCATACATGGGACATTGTGTGTGTGTGTGCGTCTGTGTGTATGGGGATATTGTCTGTATCGGCTTTTGGTACTAATGTTCAGGTCTGTGCTTGCATGTGTGAACATGAAATTGTTCGGTTCTGTGCATGCTATTGCTATGTTGTATATTATTGTATGTATGTGTGCATTTCCACGAACAGTGTAGATGAGCGTGGAGAGTACATTCATCCCTCATCAACCACTTCCCCTTGGGCTACGAGAGTTTTTTCTGCGTACCTCTCATTTTTGTTTGTTTCTCTCTGATACTGTATTAATGCCGGTACCTGTACCTCGATGTGTTCCTCTATCTGCAGTCGCCTTTATCCTTCGGTCAAGTTAACGTTTATTGTGCTCTATTTATCGTGCGAATCAAAATAAACAATAATAACACAAGTCATGCTAGAGTGACGACATGTGCGTGTAGTAGGGTTGATGCGATGGGACGTTATAATTAGGTGGAACAGAACACACACTGGGCAGATTGATTGGGCATCATTGATTGTGCTCAGTCTAAACAGTGAACATAATAATTATCTCCAGTGACAGACTGTAGTGGCTAGGCTCCAATAGGTAGCCGGCACTAGTCTACTGCTTGTTTGACAGGTGCCGCCAGAACCCCTGTTGTGTCATGCTATAGATGCACATGCCCTATTCTGGGGCATACTGAGGTACTTTGATTTTGTTGACTGCATGTAGACAGAATCCAATAGTAGTACTCGTAGACCTTGGCTCTTTGTAGGTCAACCACCATCGCATGGATCGATCGGTGACTATGCACTTAGAGGTTGGAATAGCCCGCGCTGAACAGATCTTGCCATGGCCCAGGGAGTGAACTCGCTTACTCGACTATCCCGGTTTTAGTTAACCAGCATGAGTGGTGCAATTTGTCCATACCATGTTGCGAGCTCACAGTTGTTTGGGCAGGTTTTGAGCTGCACCACGAAACAAAGCGAAATAACGGCGTGACTGTAGAGCAAGGAAGCGGCGAGACGGCATTTCCAGGACGAGACAGGCAGTAGAGATGTGTTCACAGCACGAGCAACCTCTCAAACCCTGCCGGTACTCCACAGTTACAAGAAAATGTCGGACTGGACGACGCGCCAATGCAAACCTGCTACATCCACCCAGGCAGATAGCTGCCAAACCAGGCCAATGTCGACCCACTGCATACCGGTATGTCAATGTCAAACAGATCCTGCAGGAGAAGACTGGGATGATATTGGCGTCCAGTGTACGGACACCAGTCACATTTCCTGCGTCTTTTGCAGCATACAGGATAGACTCATCACTATAAAGTCCACTACTTCGTGATTTTTATTTGTAGAATACATGACAGGCGTATTCAGTGTGCCTCGCAGGACTGCGAGATGCTGCAGAAGACCAGGTTCGACCTTTCTGGACGGCCATTCACCGACGGTGGGCTACACGATGCTGGAGGAACTAGATTCCAGTGAAAACCCAAGATTCCTTTGCTCCTGGACGCTCCGACGTGTTGTGATATCTGCCAGGTGCGCAGTAACTAGTATTTTCATCGCTATAGCGAGGACGACGCCGATCGGCAAACTCTCGCTCACAGCCATCACCAGCCTCTCAAAACCATCACTTGGCATCCCCCAGAGGTATAGGAGAAAGCCAAAACAGCTCTCAACAAACAAAAGCTAAGGACGATGGAAAGAGAGCATGTCAAAAAAAAGACGAACAGTATGTTAGTTCAAATGGGTTTGAACACTCGTACCACCAACTATACCACTTTCAATAAATCGTGACGCCATTTTGTTTTAACACGCATACGGTCCGCTCGTTTATTGCACGAGCATCGCGATGTGTACAATTTTTTTAAACTTTTTAGTGTACGAACATCGATGTGTACAAATTTTTCAAATATTTTCAAATTTCAAACGGTCATATGACTGCAACGGTTGGTCCGAATCGCTTCAAATTTGGAATACTGACACCTCAGGGCATACTACTAGTATGCTTTGATTTTTTTTTGCAAAAAGGTGACAAATCGAAAGTTGATTTTTTGACCCTGGAAGGTGGTGTCCCACCTTAAGGATTCCCCAAAGGCTTTCGCCTATCGAGGGGGTTTCCAAACTTTCCATAATACCAAATCTATATAATGGCATGCTTACATACAGTATGTCTGTTCCATTATCCAGTTCCCTCGCCTATCCGGATATTTTTCGTGGAAAATGGATGTGTGCGGTTATGTGGCGAGGCCTGAATGCTATTTCATTTTTTGGCAGCAGACAGATGGAACATGCTTCCACCTGGATGTCGTCAAGCTAAGCCCCTTTCTGCATTTGTCACAAGCACCAAGTCATTCCTAGGGTTCCCAGTAAAAAGGCAACGCCTGTTGGGAGTTCCCTAGTAAAATAATTAATTCTACTACTACTGCTACTACTACTACTACTACTACTACTACTACTACTACTACTACTACTACTACTACTACTACTACTACTACTACTACTACTACTACTACTACTACTACTACTACTACTACTACTACTACTACTACTACTACTACTACTACTACTACTACTACTACTACTACTACTACTACTACTACTACTAACTTCGCCTTTATTTGAAAACAAACCGGGTATCAGAAAGAAGAAACTGAAAAGCGCAAGCAAGAAAAGCAATGGTGACAAAACCACTCAAGAAAAATCAAATCAAACAAATAGGAAAATCCAATCAGAAAATAAAATAAAATAAAAGAATCAAGCCAACTAGGGAATACAAAAACAAAGAGCTAATCCGCAAACACCATCCAAGCATCGCCACTACTAGTACGGTGACGTTTCCATTCACCCAACCGCTCAAACGCTTTTAAAACGAAAACAAATACAACAGAACACTCTGAGACAGAATGAAACCAATGACAATATTATGGCAAGTCCATTGATGCCCGTCTACTACTACTACTACTACTACTACTACTACTACTACTACTACTACTACTACTACTACTACTACTACTACTACTACTACTACTACTACTACTACTACTACTACTACTACTACTA
>NC_088650.1:12300865-12368365 GCF_964019385.1 Sycon ciliatum | reverse complement strand
TCCAGTTATGTTTGAGGCGATAACACCAGCAGCTATGAAGAAGACGATATTGGGAATGAAGGGAGCTGCTGGACCTTCGGCTTTGGATGCGGCTGCCTGGCGTCGGATGGTTGGCATGTTCAAGTCAGCTTCTGACGAGCTCTGTTCGGCCCTCTCTCGCGTGGCCAAATGCCTGTGCACGGAGAGGCAGGACGCTTTGCATCTGCGCCCGTTTCTGGCAGCGCGACTGATACCACTGGATAAGCGACCTGGCGTGCGGCCCATCGCTGTGGGTGAGGTGTTTCGGCGTGCAGTTGGCAAGGCAATCATGGCGGCGATTGAGAAGGATGTGGTGATTGCGACGGCGCCAACCCAGCTGTGCGTCGGGATACCATCGGCATGTGAAGTGGCTGTGGAGGCGCTGTCATCGGTATTTGCCAAGGAGGAGTCAGAGGCAATACTCCTCGTCGACGCCACTAACGCCTTTAATTCAGTGAACCGGGCAGCTGCACTGAACAACATACCACGCGTGTGCCCAGCTGCAGGGCGGGTATTTGTGAACACGTACCAAGCGGATATCCCCCTGTACCTGGATGGTGGCGAGACACTCTACTCAAGAGAGGGCACGTGCCAAGGAGATCCACTGGCCATGGCATTTTATGCTTTGGCTACCGTCCCTCTGGCCAAGCATCTGTCCACAACATGCAGTGGTTCCATGCAGGTGTGGTATGCTGACGACGATGCCGCTGTGGACCGCGTTGTGGCACTCGGTGAGTACTGGAACTGCATCTCGGCTGAGGGCCCGAAGTATGGCTACAAGCCTAATGCTGCCAAGACCGTGCTCCTCGTCAAGAGCCATCTGGTGTCAGACGCTGAGCGGGTATTTGCTGGCACTGGCATCCGGATTTGCTCTGATGGCGTCCGGTATCTCGGTGGAGTCATCGGCAGCACTGAGTTCTGTGATGGGTTTGTGGGAAGCCGTGTGGGTGACTGGTGTGCTTTAACCAAGAGGCTGGCGAGTGTTGCAGAGACCCAGCCCCACGCGGCTTACCACTTATTCATCTCTGCCATTCAGTCTCGGTGGTCATACTTGCAGCGCGTTGCTAATGCTGACGGGGCACTCTACGCACCCCTGGATCGCGTCCTAAATGATCAGCTGCTGCCTGCATTCACGGGCCATTCTGTGCCGGTTGAGGGAGGTTTGCGAGCACGGCTTTCCCTTCCAGCAAAGCTTGGTGGTCTTGCGGTCCGTAGCAATGTGTCACGGGCGGCTGCTGAGCGCACCTTGTGCCGAGACGCCATTGCACCCATGGTGGAGTTGGTAGTCGGTGGCACCTCCACGCATGAGGTGTCGTCTGTGGTAACAGCATGCAGGACATTGGCTGCAGGTGCTCGGGCGGCGCGCCGTGTTCAGCAGCGGAACTTGGCAGAGGAGATCCGATCCGGCCTCCCGCCCACGCAACGGCTACTGGTAGAGGTCGCAGGTGAAGATGGCGTCTCAAGTTGGTTGACGACTCCACCTGCGACTACAATGTCTGGGACCGTTTTCAGCAGGACGGATTTCCGTGATGCTGTGGGCCTACGATATGGCCTTCCCTTGGAAGGTTTGCCAGCATCATGCGTGTGTGGCAAAGACATGACAAGCCACCACGCTATGACATGCCCCTGTGGCGGGTACCCAACGCAACGTCACAACGAGGTTCGGGACCTGCTGGCTAGTGCCATGTCCGAGGTGGCGTATGATGTCGAGTTGGAGCCTGTTCTGCTGCCTCTCGATGGTGAGACGGCCTCAGGTATTAGAGCTGATGCCGCTCGTGCAGACATACGGGCTCGCGGCTTCTGGACGCGACAGCAAAACGCCTTCTTTGATGTTCGGGTTACCCACCCAAGGCCGTCTTTGCTGTCGCGTTCGGGAGTAGCGAGCCAGTTGTCTGACAACGAGAGGCAGAAGAAGCGCCAGTACTCGAGCCGGATCAACAACGTCGACCGCGGTTCGTTCACGCCGTTGGTTTTCGCCATCAATGGGCAGTGTGCGCCGGAGGCGTCAATATTCCTGAAGTCGTTAGCAGCTCAAATCAGTGAGAGGAACCGTGATCTCCCCTACTCACTGATCATGCGCCAGCTTCGTGCCCGGATCAGTGTGTGCCTGATTCGCTGGCAAATAACTTGTCTGCGGGGGTCACGGCACTCGTACCGCCGAAGGCTCATGGGTGCTGGTCATGGCGGTTTTGTGGTGGAGTGTAGGGCCCGTGCCCACCTGGCTGTTTAGCATGCCTGACCTAACTGTTTCATGATATTGTCTGTATTTTTGTTGTAGCAATTTTGCTATTATATGTTGGTCATGATTTGATGGTTGACTTGCCCGTTTTCTTTGTGTAAATTATCTGGTTTTCTCTTGTCTGGGTTGTTGGATGAGTTGGGTAAACGGTGCTGCTTTGATTGTGTTTGCGGATGCGGGTTTCCTCTTTGTTTTGGTATTCGATAGTTGACTTGATTCTTTTATTTTATTTTCTTATTGGATTTTCCGATTTATTTGATTTGATATTCCTATCTACGATATACTTGATTGGATTTGTCACCATTGCTTTCTTTGCTTCCGTTTTTTGAATTCATCATTCCGGCACCCAGTTTGTTATCAAATAAAGTCAACTACTACTACTACTACTACTACTACTACTACTACTACTACTACTACTACTACTACTACTACTACTACTACTACTACTACTACTACTACTACTACTACTACTACTACTACTACTACTACTACTACTACTACTACTACTACTACTACTACTACTACTACTACTACTACTACTACTACTACTACTACTACTACTACTACTACTACTACTACTACTACTACTACTACTACTACTACTACTACTACTACTACTACTACTACTACTACTACTACTACTACTACTACTACTACTACTACTACTACTACTACTACTACTACTACTACTACTACTACTACTACTACTACTACTACTACTACTACTACTACTACTACTACTACTACTACTACTACTACTACTACTACTACTACTACTACTACTACTACTACTACTACTACTACTACTACTACTACTACTACTACTACTACTACTACTGAAATGTGTTTTTATTGAAAGCACAAAGCAATGAAGATGTGAATGCAAGGAGGGCAATGAATTCAAAAGGCGAACAGCAAAATTGTAACAAAATAGAAAGATAACAAATATTAATGGCAACAGCAATGTTTATACATGAAAAAGGGGAAGGAAAAGGAAAGAAAAACATCCAAACCAGAACTGCTTGAACACCGCCAGAATTGAAACCGAGATTCATACAGAAGAAAAAACTTCAGGACACCGGAAAACAAACTTTAGATCACATTTTGACATTATACGAGATGATGACAAAGAAAAACTATGCCCTAGAGAGCACACGGCAGTCATTCACAAAGCTCGCCGAGCGCTTAGAGCGATAGGAGGACCTAGAGCCACGTAAACAGGTGATACACCAGCGAAGTAGGCAGAATGACAAACTACTACTACTACTACTACTACTACTACTACTACTACTACTACTACTACTACTACTACTACTACTACTACTACTACTACTACTACTACTACTACTACTACTACTACTACTACTACTACTACTACTACTACTACTACTACTACTACTACTACTACTACTACTACTACTACTACTACTACTACTACTACTACTACTACTACTACTACTACTACTACTACTACTACTACTACTACTACTACTACTACTACTACTACTACTACTACTACTACTACTACTACTACTACTACTACTACTACTACTACTACTACTACTACTACTACTACTACTACTACTACTACTACTACTACTACTACTACTACTACTACTACTACTACTACTACTACTACTACTACTACTACTACTACTACTACTACTACTACTACTACTACTACTACTACTACTACTACTACTACTACTACTACTACTACTACTACTACTACTACTACTACTACTACTACTACTACTACTACTACTACTACTACTACTACTACTACTACTACTACTACTACTACTACTACTACTACTACTACTACTACTACTACTACTACTACTACTACTACTACTACTACTACTACTACTACTACTACTACTACTACTACTACTACTACTACTACTACTACTACTACTACTACTACTACTACTACTACTACTACTACTACTACTACTACTACTACTACTACTACTACTACTACTACTACTACTACTACTACTACTACTACTACTACTACTACTACTACTACTACTACTACTACTACTACTACTACTACTACTACTACTACTACTACTACTACTACTACTACTACTACTACTACTACTACTACTACTACTACTACTACTACTACTACTACTACTACTACTACTACTACTACTACTACTACTACTACTACTACTACTACTACTACTACTACTACTACTACTACTACTACTACTACTACTACTACTACTACTACTACTACTACTACTACTACTACTACTACTACTACTACTACTACTACTACTACTACTACTACTACTACTACTACTACTACTACTACTACTACTACTACTACTACTACTACTACTACTACTACTACTACTACTACTACTACTACTACTACTACTACTACTACTACTACTACTACTACTACTACTACTACTACTACTACTACTACTACTACTACTACTACTACTACTACTACTACTACTACTACTACTAGGAGAGTCTGTGTCGTCATGTTTCCGTATGGTGCAGGGAGGTCGGTACTCTCTCCACTCTGGCGGAAACCCAGCCACATGCTGCATATTCTGTTTTCTCCCGTGGATTGAGGTCGCGTTGGCGCTATCATATGTGCTCACATGGCTTGCCGGAGCCGGATGCTTTCGGCAGGCTAGATAATGTGATTGACAACAGTTTGATACCAGCAATCACTGGTCGGAAGAACATGTCCGCCATTGAGCGGAGTCTCATCGGCTTGCCTGTTAAGTCCGGTGGTCTCTCAATTCCTGCCATTGGGCCTCATGCAGTGCATCAGTGGACCTCCAGTATGGCCTCGGCACGGCCGGTGATTGATTTGCTTCGTCGCCCTGATGCTGACATTGCTCCGGCTGATTTGCAGGCGGAGGTAATAGCGTTGCGTAATGCCGAACGTCGGAGAATGGCTACTGCGGCTAAGGAGGCTCAGGTTGCTTTGCGTCCTGAGCTCAGCCCATGTCAGCGAGTGCTGTTGGAGATTGCTGCTGATGCTGGCGTGTCCAGTTGGCTAACGGCTGAGCCTCTGGCTGTGAACGGCTTTGCGCTAAATAAAGCATGTTTCCGGGATGGTCTCGCCCTGCGCTATGGCTGGGGTATTGATGGCCTCCCACCAACTTGTGTGTGTGGTAGAGACATGTCTGTCGACCATGCATTGACATGCCCTACAGGGGGCTACCCAAGTCTGCGACACAATGAGCTTCGTGATGTGCTGGTGGAGGTGATGACTTCTGCCATCCCGGATGTTCAGACAGAGCCACCGCTTTTGCCGTTGGATGGTGAACAACTTCACGGCGCTACCGCTAATCGTGCTGCAGAGGCTCGATTGGATATCCGTGCAAGGGGCTTTTGGTCGCCACAGCAAGATGCATTCTTTGATGTGAGGGTTACTCACCCCTCGGCGTCTTTGCTGTCGCGACAGGAAGTCCTTGCACAGATTTCCCGGAATGAACATCAGAAGAAGCGGGCCTATCTTCAGCGTGTTGTCGATGTCGAGAGGGGGTCATTCACTCCGCTCGTATTCTCGACAAACGGCGTATGTGGCACGGAGTGCTCTCGTGCATTGAAGAACATTGTTCAGCTGGTGGTTAACAAGCATAGTGACCTCCAGTACGCTGTTGTGATGGCACAGCTACGCTGCAAAATTGCGTTTGTTTTGCTGAGGTGGTCAATCACGTGCCTCCGTGGTTGCAGAGCGTCTTACTTGAGGAAGAGAATAGGCCCATCTTTTCTCGACCAATGTTGCCTTCTGTCCATGTAACCGCCTTCGGTATTCATATGTTGGCCTATTTAACATTGGCATGCTCTGCGGATTTGTAGGCATGCTAGGCAATTTAAATATTATCCTGCAAAGTATTTTGTAGGTGCTTGACTACTATACTACGTCATGTATTACAATTGGTACATGACTTAATAATAGCCGTTTGGCATGGTACAATAACCTTTTTTGTTTTATTTTTTATTTTTAATGGCTTTCTCTTCTTCCTCGGATGGTTTACAATTTGTATCACAATTATTTGTGGGTTCAGCAATAAAGGATGTGACTACTACTACTACTGCTGCTGCTGCTGCTGCTGCTGCTGCTGCTGCTGCTGCTGCTGCTGCTGCTGCTGCTGCTGCTGCTGCTGCTGCTGCTGCTGCTGCTGCTGCTGCTGCTGCTGCTGCTGCTGCTGCTGCTGCTGCTGCTGCTGCTGCTGCTGCTGCTGCTGCTGCTGCTACTACTACTACTACTACTACTACTACTACTACTACTACTACTACTACTACTACTACTACTACTACTACTACTACTACTACTACTACTACTACTACTACTACTACTACTACTACTACTACTACTACTACTACTACTACTACTACTACTACTACTACTACTACTACTACTACTACTACTACTACTACTACTACTACTACTACTACTACTACTACTACTACTACTACTACTACTACTACTACTACTACTACTACTACTACTACTACTACTACTACTACTACTACTACTACTACTACTACTACTACTACTACTACTACTACTACTACTACTACTACTACTACTACTACAACTACACCCTAAGGCGTCCCTGCTGTCGCGTTCGGAAGCCCTTGGCCAACTGCGCACCAACGAGTTGGAGAAGAAGCGAAAATACTGCCAGAGGATCACGGACGTCGAGCGAGGTGCCTTCACTCCGTTGGTGTTTGCTACGAATGGCATGGCTGGGGCAGAGTGTGGAATGTTCCTGAAGCGGCTTGTTCAGCGCGTGGTGGAGAAGCACTCTGACCTACAGTACTCCGTCGTCATGCACCATCTTCGTGCCAAGATTGCCTTCTGCCTCCTCCGCTGGGCCGTAACCTGTCTGCGTGGATGCCGGGGAGCTCGGGGCGTACGCCGTGGCAATTCGTTTGTCACGGAGTGCAGGCTGCTCCGGTAGTGGCATGGGGCTGTGTGGCCGATCCTAAACGGATGTTGTGACGTAACGGACATATCTGTGTTTGAGCATGTCTTTGTTTTGTTTTGTTTTTTTTGTTTTTTTGGTTCTACTTTTATAATAGTTTGTTTTGTTTTGTTTATCGGACAGATCGAAATAAGCATTCACACGCAGACAAATTATACATCCACCACCCTATTGGTTTATGATGTTTTTACACATAATTATACCCCCAATAGGCTATTTATCAGACTCGAGTTTTCAATTTACACATTCCACATTCACCACTCAATCGGCTTTTGGTTTGTTCACACATACGTACCATACGCGATCTATTGGACTTGAGTTTTACCTTGTGTCCTTTTTTTGCAGTCAGCAGATTCTTTTGTTGGACATTGTTTATTGAGTTTCTTGTTGCTTTTGGTTTACGCATATGCGTCATTTGCCCGTAAAAGAGGCCTTACTACTACTACTACTACTACTACTACTACTACTACTACTACTACTACTACTACTACTACTACTACTACTACTACTACTACTACTACTACTACTACTACTACTACTACTACTACTACTACTACTACTACTACTACTACTACTACTACTACTACTACTACTACTACTACTACTACTACTACTACTACTACTACTACTACTACTACTACTACTACTACTACTACTACTACTACTACTACTACTACTACTACTACTACTACTACTACTACTACTACTACTACTACTACTACTACTACTACTACTACTACTACTACTACTACTACTACTACTACTACTACTACTACTACTACTACTACTACTACTACTACTACTACTACTACTACTACTACTACTACTACTACTACTACTACTACTACTACTACTACTACTACTACTACTACTACTACTACTACTACTACTACTACTACTACTACTACTACTACTACTACTACTACTACTACTACTACTACTACTACTACTACTACTACTACTACTACTACTACTACTACTACTACTACTACTACTACTACTACTACTACTACTACTACTACTACTACTACTACTACTACTACTACTACTACTACTACTACTACTACTACTACTACTACTACTACTACTACTACTACTACTACTACTACTACTACTACTACTACTACTACTACTACTACTACTACTACTACTACTACTACTACTACTACTACTACTACTACTACTACTACTACTACTACTACTACTACTACTACTACTACTACTACTACTACTACTACTACTACTACTACTACTACTACTACTACTACTACTACTACTACTACTACTACTACTACTACTACTACTACTACTACTACTACTACTACTACTACTACTACTACTACTACTACTACTACTACTACTACTACTACTACTACTACTACTACTACTACTACTACTACTACTACTACTACTACTACTACTACTACTACTACTACTACTACTACTACTACTACTACTACTACTACTACTACTACTACTACTACTACTACTACTACTACTACTACTACTACTACTACTACTACTACTACTACTACTACTACTACTACTACTACTACTACTACTACTACTACTACTACTACTACTACTACTACTACTACTACTACTACTACTACTACTACTACTACTACTACTACTACTACTACTACTACTACTACTACTACTACTACTACTACTACTACTACTACTACTACTACTACTACTACTACTACTACTACTACTACTACTACTACTACTACTACTACTACTACTACTACTACTACTACTACTACTACTACTACTACTACTACTACTACTACTACTACTACTACTACTACTACTACTACTACTACTACTACTACTACTACTACTACTACTACTACTACTACTACTACTACTACTACTACTACTACTACTACTACTACTACTACTACTACTACTACTACTACTACTACTACTACTACTACTACTACTACTACTACTACTACTACTACTACTACTACTACTACTACTACTACTACTACTACTACTACTACTACTACTACTACTACTACTACTACTACTACTACTACTACTACTACTACTACTACTACTACTACTACTACTACTACTACTACTACTACTACTACTACTACTACTACTACTACTACTACTACTACTACTACTACTACTACTACTACTACTACTACTACTACTACTACTACTACTACTACTACTACTACTACTACTACTACTACTACTACTACTACTACTACTACTACTACTACTACTACTACTACTACTACTACTACTACTACTACTACTACTACTACTACTACTACTACTACTACTACTACTACTACTACTACTACTACTACTACTACTACTACTACTACTACTACTACTACTACTACTACTACTACTACTACTACTACTACTACTACTACTACTACTACTACTACTACTACTACTACTACTACTACTACTACTACTACTACTACTACTACTACTACTACTACTACTACTACTACTACTACTACTACTACTACTACTACTACTACTACTACTACTACTACTACTACTACTACTACTACTACTACTACTACTACTACTACTACTACTACTACTACTACTACTACTACTACTACTACTACTACTACTACTACTACTACTACTACTACTACTACTACTACTACTACTACTACTACTACTACTACTACTACTACTACTACTACTACTACTACTACTACTACTACTACTACTACTACTACTACTACTACTACTACTACTACTACTACTACTACTACTACTACTACTACTACTACTACTACTACTACTACTACTACTACTACTACTACTACTACTACTACTACTACTACTACTACTACTACTACTACTACTACTACTACTACTACTACTACTACTACTACTACTACTACTACTACTACTACTACTACTACTACTACTACTACTACTACTACTACTACTACTACTACTACTACTACTACTACTACTACTACTACTACTACTACTACTACTACTACTACTACTACTACTACTACTACTACTACTACTACTACTACTACTACTACTACTACTACTACTACTACTACTACTACTACTACTACTACTACTACTACTACTACTACTACTACTACTACTACTACTACTACTACTACTACTACTACTACTACTACTACTACTACTACTACTACTACTACTACTACTACTACTACTACTACTACTACTACTACTACTACTACTACTACTACTACTACTACTACTACTACTACTACTACTACTACTACTACTACTACTACTACTACTACTACTACTACTACTACTACTACTACTACTACTACTACTACTACTACTACTACTACTACTACTACTACTACTACTACTACTACTACTACTACTACTACTACTACTACTACTACTACTACTACTACTACTACTACTACTACTACTACTACTACTACTACTACTACTACTACTACTACTACTACTACTACTACTACTACTACTACTACTACTACTACTACTACTACTACTACTACTACTACTACTACTACTACTACTACTACTACTACTACTACTACTACTACTACTACTACTACTACTACTACTACTACTACTACTACTACTACTACTACTACTACTACTACTACTACTACTACTACTACTACTACTACTACTACTACTACTACTACTACTACTACTACTACTACTACTACTACTACTACTACTACTACTACTACTACTACTACTACTACTACTACTACTACTACTACTACTACTACTACTACTACTACTACTACTACTACTACTACTACTACTACTACTACTACTACTACTACTACTACTACTACTACTACTACTACTACTACTACTACTACTACTACTACTACTACTACTACTACTACTACTACTACTACTACTACTACTACTACTACTACTACTACTACTACTACTACTACTACTACTACTACTACTACTACTACTACTACTACTACTACTACTACTACTACTACTACTACTACTACTACTACTACTACTACTACTACTACTACTACTACTACTACTACTACTACTACTACTACTACTACTACTACTACTACTACTACTACTACTACTACTACTACTACTACTACTACTACTACTACTACTACTACTACTACTACTACTACTACTACTACTACTACTACTACTACTACTACTACTACTACTACTACTACTACTACTACTACTACTACTACTACTACTACTACTACTACTACTACTACTACTACTACTACTACTACTACTACTACTACTACTACTACTACTACTACTACTACTACTACTACTACTACTACTACTACTACTACTACTACTACTACTACTACTACTACTACTACTACTACTACTACTACTACTACTACTACTACTACTACTACTACTACTACTACTACTACTACTACTACTACTACTACTACTACTACTACTACTACTACTACTACTACTACTACTACTACTACTACTACTACTACTACTACTACTACTACTACTACTACTACTACTACTACTACTACTACTACTACTACTACTACTACTACTACTACTACTACTACTACTACTACTACTACTACTACTACTACTACTACTACTACTACTACTACTACTACTACTACTACTACTACTACTACTACTACTACTACTACTACTACTACTACTACTACTACTACTACTACTACTACTACTACTACTACTACAGTCAAACCTCGTTAGGACGAACACTGATAAGGCGAACTTTCCATTAGTACGAACTAAGGCCAATCCTATGGTTGGCCAGGCATCAATTCAAGTCAAAATTATTCGTTTACGACGAACTTCTGTACAGCGAACTTTCGCGAAGACGAACTATTTTCAAGTGTGATTTGAACAAAATCAGTGTGGTCATGTACATGTAGTACAAACTTTCGGTCCACGAGCGTGCGCGTGCGCCGGCTGCCTTTTTTCTTCTTTGTTTTCAATAGTCGAGGTCATATTGTACGTACAGTGCAGATTGTTTTCAAGCGTGTTTCTAACAAAATAATCAGTGCGTTGTACGAACTTTCGACACAGTCGTGATTCATTGCACTTTGTCATTGTACTTACCTGTTTCTGGCTTATGCTAAGAATAACATGCTTCCCATGTACCACAGCATGCACCTTCACGTAAATACAGTCCATATGATATGCATATCGATTTTTTGTCAGATCTGGATAAGAAGAACTCCCGATAAGACAAACAAATGTGTTCAGTCCCTTGAAGTTCGTCCTAACGAGGTTTGACTGTACTACTACTACTACTACTACTACTACTACTACTACTACTACTACTACTACTACTACTACTACTACTACTACTACTACTACTACTACTACTACTACTACTACTACTACTACTACTACTACTACTACTACTACTACTACTACTACTACTACTACTACTACTACTACTACTACTACTACTACTACTACTACTACTACTACTACTACTACTACTACTACTACTACTACTACTACTACTACTACTACTACTACTACTACTACTACTACTACTACTACTACTACTACTACTACTACTACTACTACTACTACTACTACTACTACTACTACTACTACTACTACTACTACTACTACTACTACTACTACTACTACTACTACTACTACTACTACTACTACTACTACTACTACTACTACTACTACTACTACTACTACTACTACTACTACTACTACTACTACTACTACTACTACTACTACTACTACTACTACTACTACTACTACTACTACTACTACTACTACTACTACTACTACTACTACTACTACTACTACTACTACTACTACTACTACTACTACTACTACTACTACTACTACTACTACTACTACTACTACTACTACTACTACTACTACTACTACTACTACTACTACTACTACTACTACTACTACTACTACTACTACTACTACTACTACTACTACTACTACTACTACTACTACTACTACTACTACTACTACTACTACTACTACTACTACTACTACTACTACTACTACTACTACTACTACTACTACTACTACTACTACTACTACTACTACTACTACTACTACTACTACTACTACTACTACTACTACTACTACTACTACTACTACTACTACTACTACTACTACTACTACTACTACTACTACTACTACTACTACTACTACTACTACTACTACTACTACTACTACTACTACTACTACTACTACTACTACTACTACTACTACTACTACTACTACTACTACTACTACTACTACTACTACTACTACTACTACTACTACTACTACTACTACTACTACTACTACTACTACTACTACTACTACTACTACTACTACTACTACTACTACTACTACTACTACTACTACTACTACTACTACTACTACTACTACTACTACTACTACTACTACTACTACTACTACTACTACTACTACTACTACTACTACTACTACTACTACTACTACTACTACTACTACTACTACTACTACTACTACTACTACTACTACTACTACTACTACTACTACTACTACTACTACTACTACTACTACTACTACTACTACTACTACTACTACTACTACTACTACTACTACTACTACTACTACTACTACTACTACTACTACTACTACTACTACTACTACTACTACTACTACTACTACTACTACTACTACTACTACTACTACTACTACTACTACTACTACTACTACTACTACTACTACTACTACTACTACTACTACTACTACTACTACTACTACTACTACTACTACTACTACTACTACTACTACTACTACTACTACTACTACTACTACTACTACTACTACTACTACTACTACTACTACTACTACTACTACTACTACTACTACTACTACTACTACTACTACTACTACTACTACTACTACTACTACTACTACTACTACTACTACTACTACTACTACTACTACTACTACTACTACTACTACTACTACTACTACTACTACTACTACTACTACTACTACTACTACTACTACTACTACTACTACTACTACTACTACTACTACTACTACTACTACTACTACTACTACTACTACTACTACTACTACTACTACTACTACTACTACTACTACTACTACTACTACTACTACTACTACTACTACTACTACTACTACTACTACTACTACTACTACTACTACTACTACTACTACTACTACTACTACTACTACTACTACTACTACTACTACTACTACTACTACTACTACTACTACTACTACTACTACTACTACTACTACTACTACTACTACTACTACTACTACTACTACTACTACTACTACTACTACTACTACTACTACTACTACTACTACTACTACTACTACTACTACTACTACTACTACTACTACTACTACTGAGAACGTTGACTTTATTTGATAACAAACTGGGTGCCGGAATGAAGAATTCAAAAAACGGAAGCAAAGAAGGCAATGGTGACAAATCCAATCAAGTATATCGTAGATAGGAAAATCAAATCAAATAAATCGGAAAATCCAATAAGAAAATATAATAAAAGAATCAAGTCAACTATCGAATACCAAAACAAAGAGTAAACCCGCATCCGCAAACACAATCAAAGCAGCACCGTTTACCCAACTCATCCAACAACCCAGACAAGAGAAAACCAGATAAGGTACACAAAGAAAACGGGCAAGTCAACCATCAAATCATGACCAACATATAATAGCAAAATTGCTACAACAAAAATACAGACAATATCATGAAACAGTTAGGTCAGGCATGCTAAACAGCCAGATGGGCACGGGCCCTACACTCCGCCACAAAACCGCCATGACCAGCACCCATGAGCCTTCGGCGGTACGAGTGCCGTGACCCCCGCAGACAAGTTATTTGCCAGCGAATCAGGCACACACTGATCCGGGCACGAAGCTGGCGCATGATCAGTGAGTAGGGGAGATCACGGTTCCTCTCACTGATTTGAGCTGCTAACGACTTCAGGAATATTGACGCCTCCGGCGCACACTGCCCATTGGTGGCGAAAACCAACGGCGTGAACGAACCGCGGTCGACGTTGTTGATCCGGCTCGAGTACTGGCGCTTCTTCTGCCTCTCGTTGTCAGACAACTGGCTCGCTACTCCCGAACGCGACAGCAAAGACGGCCTTGGGTGGGTAACCCGAACATCAAAGAAGGCGTTTTGCTGTCGCGTCCACTACTACTACTACTACTACTACTACTACTACTACTACTACTACTACTACTACTACTACTACTACTACTACTACTACTACTACTACTACTACTACTACTACTACTACTACTACTACTACTACTACTACTACTACTACTACTACTACTACTACTACTACTACTACTACTACTACTACTACTACTACTACTACTACTACTACTACTACTACTACTACTACTACTACTACTACTACTACTACTACTACTACTACTACTACTACTACTACTACTACTACTACTACTACTACTACTACTACTACTACTACTACTACTACTACTACTACTACTACTACTACTACTACTACTACTACTACTACTACTACTACTACTACTACTACTACTACTACTACTACTACTACTACTACTACTACTACTACTACTACTACTACTACTACTACTACTACTACTACTACTACTACTACTACTACTACTACTACTACTACTACTACTACTACTACTACTACTACTACTACTACTACTACTACTACTACTACTACTACTACTACTACTACTACTACTACTACTACTACTACTACTACTACTACTACTACTACTACTACTACTACTACTACTACTACTACTACTACTACTACTACTACTACTACTACTACTACTACTACTACTACTACTACTACTACTACTACTACTACTACTACTACTACTACTACT
The DNA here is from genome assembly GCF_964019385.1 of Sycon ciliatum. Taxonomy (NCBI): domain Eukaryota; kingdom Metazoa; phylum Porifera; class Calcarea; order Leucosolenida; family Sycettidae; genus Sycon; species Sycon ciliatum. The sequence goes on along the minus strand of NC_088650.1, from coordinate 12,352,225 downwards.
ACTACTACTACTACTACTACTACTACTACTACTACTACTACTACTACTACTACTACTACTACTACTACTACTACTACTACTACTACTACTACTACTACTACTACTACTACTACTACTACTACTACTACTACTACTACTACTACTACTACTACTACTACTACTACTACTACTACTACTACTACTACTACTACTACTACTACTACTACTACTACTACTACTACTACTACTACTACTACTACTACTACTACTACTACTACTACTACTACTACTACTACTACTACTACTACTACTACTACTACTACTACTACTACTACTACTACTACTACTACTACTACTACTACTACTACTACTACTACTACTACTACTACTACTACTACTACTACTACTACTACTACTACTACTACTACTACTACTACTACTACTACTACTACTACTACTACTACTACTACTACTACTACTACTACTACTACTACTACTACTACTACTACTACTACTACTACTACTACTACTACTACTACTACTACTACTACTACTACTACTACTACTACTACTACTACTACTACTACTACTACTACTACTACTACTACTACTACTACTACTACTACTACTACTACTACTACTACTACTACTACTACTACTACTACTACTACTACTACTACTACTACTACTACTACTACTACTACTACTACTACTACTACTACTACTACTACTACTACTACTACTACTACTACTACTACTACTACTACTACTACTACTACTACTACTACTACTACTACTACTACTACTACTACTACTACTACTACTACTACTACTACTACTACTACTACTACTACTACTACTACTACTACTACTACTACTACTACTACTACTACTACTACTACTACTACTACTACTACTACTACTACTACTACTACTACTACTACTACTACTACTACTACTACTACTACTACTACTACTACTACTACTACTACTACTACTACTACTACTACTACTACTACTACTACTACTACTACTACTACTACTACTACTACTACTACTACTACTACTACTACTACTACTACTACTACTACTACTACTACTACTACTACTACTACTACTACTACTACTACTACTACTACTACTACTACTACTACTACTACTACTACTACTACTACTACTACTACTACTACTACTACTACTACTACTACTACTACTACTACTACTACTACTACTACTACTACTACTACTACTACTACTACTACTACTACTACTACTACTACTACTACTACTACTACTACTACTACTACTACTACTACTACTACTACTACTACTACTACTACTACTACTACTACTACTACTACTACTACTACTACTACTACTACTACTACTACTACTACTACTACTACTACTACTACTACTACTACTACTACTACTACTACTACTACTACTACTACTACTACTACTACTACTACTACTACTACTACTACTACTACTACTACTACTACTACTACTACTACTACTACTACTACTACTACTACTACTACTACTACTACTACTACTACTACTACTACTACTACTACTACTACTACTACTACTACTACTACTACTACTACTACTACTACTACTACTACTACTACTACTACTACTACTACTACTACTACTACTACTACTACTACTACTACTACTACTACTACTACTACTACTACTACTACTACTACTACTACTACTACTACTACTACTACTACTACTACTACTACTACTACTACTACTACTACTACTACTACTACTACTACTACTACTACTACTACTACTACTACTACTACTACTACTACTACTACTACTACTACTACTACTACTACTACTACTACTACTACTACTACTACTACTACTACTACTACTACTACTACTACTACTACTACTACTACTACTACTACTACTACTACTACTACTACTACTACTACTACTACTACTACTACTACTACTACTACTACTACTACTACTACTACTACTACTACTACTACTACTACTACTACTACTACTACTACTACTACTACTACTACTACTACTACTACTACTACTACTACTACTACTACTACTACTACTACTACTACTACTACTACTACTACTACTACTACTACTACTACTACTACTACTACTACTACTACTACTACTACTACTACTACTACTACTACTACTACTACTACTACTACTACTACTACTACTACTACTACTACTACTACTACTACTACTACTACTACTACTACTACTACTACTACTACTACTACTACTACTACTACTACTACTACTACTACTACTACTACTACTACTACTACTACTACTACTACTACTACTACTACTACTACTACTACTACTACTACTACTACTACTACTACTACTACTACTACTACTACTACTACTACTACTACTACTACTACTACTACTACTACTACTACTACTACTACTACTACTACTACTACTACTACTACTACTACTACTACTACTACTACTACTACTACTACTACTACTACTACTACTACTACTACTACTACTACTACTACTACTACTACTACTACTACTACTACTACTACTACTACTACTACTACTACTACTACTACTACTACTACTACTACTACTACTACTACTACTACTACTACTACTACTACTACTACTACTACTACTACTACTACTACTACTACTACTACTACTACTACTACTACTACTACTACTACTACTACTACTACTACTACTACTACTACTACTACTACTACTACTACTACTACTACTACTACTACTACTACTACTACTACTACTACTACTACTACTACTACTACTACTACTACTACTACTACTACTACTACTACTACTACTACTACTACTACTACTACTACTACTACTACTACTACTACTACTACTACTACTACTACTACTACTACTACTACTACTACTACTACTACTACTACTACTACTACTACTACTACTACTACTACTACTACTACTACTACTACTACTACTACTACTACTACTACTACTACTACTACTACTACTACTACTACTACTACTACTACTACTACTACTACTACTACTACTACTACTACTACTACTACTACTACTACTACTACTACTACTACTACTACTACTACTACTACTACTACTACTACTACTACTACTACTACTACTACTACTACTACTACTACTACTACTACTACTACTACTACTACTACTACTACTACTACTACTACTACTACTACTACTACTACTACTACTACTACTACTACTACTACTACTACTACTACTACTACTACTACTACTACTACTACTACTACTACTACTACTACTACTACTACTACTACTACTACTACTACTACTACTACTACTACTACTACTACTACTACTACTACTACTACTACTACTACTACTACTACTACTACTACTACTACTACTACTACTACTACTACTACTACTACTACTACTACTACTACTACTACTACTACTACTACTACTACTACTACTACTACTACTACTACTACTACTACTACTACTACTACTACTACTACTACTACTACTACTACTGAGAACGTTGACTTTATTTGATAACAAACTGGGTGCCGGAATGAAGAATTCAAAAAACGGAAGCAAAGAAGGCAATGGTGACAAATCCAATCAAGTATATCGTAGATAGGAAAATCAAATCAAATAAATCGGAAAATCCAATAAGAAAATAAAATAAAAGAATCAAGTCAACTATCGAATACCAAAACAAAGAGTAAACCCGCATCCGCAAACACAATCAAAGCAGCACCGTTTACCCAACTCATCCAACAACCCAGACAAGAGAAAACCAGATAAGGTACACAAAGAAAACGGGCAAGTCAACCATCAAATCATGACCAACATATAATAGCAAAATTGCTACAACAAAAATACAGACAATATCATGAAACAGTTAGGTCAGGCATGCTAAACAGCCAGGTGGGCACGGGCCCTACACTCCACCACAAAACCGCCATGACCAGCACCCATGAGCCTTCGGCGGTACGAGTGCCGTGACCCCCGCAGACAAGTTATTTGCCAGCGAATCAGGCACACACTGATCCGGGCACGAAGCTGGCGCATGATCAGTGAGTAGGGGAGATCACGGTTCCTCTCACTGATTTGAGCTGCTAACGACTTCAGGAATATTGACGCCTCCGGCGCACACTGCCCATTGGTGGCGAAAACCAACGGCGTGAACGAACCGCGGTCGACGTTGTTGATCCGGCTCGAGTACTGGCGCTTCTTCTGCCTCTCGTTGTCAGACAACTGGCTCGCTACTCCCGAACGCGACAGCAAAGACGGCCTTGGGTGGGTAACCCGAACATCAAAGAAGGCGTTTTGCTGTCGCGTCCAGAAACCGCGAGCCCGTATGTCTGCACGAGCGGCATCAGCTCTAATACCTGAGACCGTCTCACCATCGAGAGGCAGCAGAACAGGCTCCAACTCGACATCATACGCCACCTCGGACATGGCACTAGCCAGCAGGTCCCGAACCTCGTTGTGACGTTGCGTTGGGTACCCGCCACAGGGGCATGTCATAGCGTGGTGGCTTGTCATGTCTTTGCCACACACGCATGATGCTGGCAAACCTTCCAAGGGAAGGCCATATCGTAGGCCCACAGCATCACGGAAATCCGTCCTGCTGAAAACGGTCCCAGGCATTGTAGTCGCAGGTGGAGTCGTCAACCAACTTGAGACGCCATCTTCACCTGCGACCTCTACCAGTAGCCGTTGCGTGGGCGGGAGGCCGGATCGGATCTCCTCTGCCAAGTTCCGCTGCTGAACACGGCGCGCCGCCCGAGCACCTGCAGCCAATGTCCTGCATGCTGTTACCACAGACGACACCTCATGCGTGGAGGTGCCACCGACTACCAACTCCACCATGGGTGCAATGGCATCTCGGCACAAGGTGCGCTCAGCAGCCGCCCGTGACACATTGCTACGGACCGCAAGACCACCAAGCTTTGCTGGAAGGGAAAGCAGTGCTCGCAAACCTCCCTCAACCGGCACAGAATGGCCCGTGAATGCAGGCAGCAGCTGATCATTTAGGACGCGATCCAGGGGTGCGTAGAGTGCCCCGTCAGCATTAGCAACGCGCTGCAAGTATGACCACCTAGACTGAATGGCAGAGATGAATAAGTGGTAAGCCGCGTGGGGCTGGGTCTCTGCAACACTCGCCAGCCTCTTGGTTAAAGCACACCAGTCACCCACACGGCTTCCCACAAACCCATCACAGAACTCAGTGCTGCCGATGACTCCACCGAGATACCGGACGCCATCAGAGCAAATCCGGATGCCAGTGCCAGCAAATACCCGCTCAGCGTCTGACACCAGATGGCTCTTGACGAGGAGCACGGTCTTGGCAGCATTAGGCTTGTAGCCATACTTCGGGCCCTCAGCCGAGATGCAGTTCCAGTACTCACCGAGTGCCACAACGCGGTCCACAGCGGCATCGTCGTCAGCATACCACACCTGCATGGAACCACTGCATGTTGTGGACAGATGCTTGGCCAGAGGGACGGTAGCCAAAGCATAAAATGCCATGGCCAGTGGATCTCCTTGGCACGTGCCCTCTCTTGAGTAGAGTGTCTCGCCACCATCCAGGTACAGGGGGATATCCGCTTGGTACGTGTTCACAAATACCCGCCCTGCAGCTGGGCACACGCGTGGTATGTTGTTCAGTGCAGCTGCCCGGTTCACTGAATTAAAGGCGTTAGTGGCGTCGACGAGGAGTATTGCCTCTGACTCCTCCTTGGCAAATACCGATGACAGCGCCTCCACAGCCACTTCACATGCCGATGGTATCCCGACGCACAGCTGGGTTGGCGCCGTCGCAATCACCACATCCTTCTCAATCGCCTTCATGATTGCCTTGCCAACTGCACGCCGAAACACCTCACCCACAGCGATGGGCCGCACGCCAGGTCGCTTATCCAGTGGTATCAGTCGCGCTGCCAGAAACGGGCGCAGATGCAAAGCGTCCAGCCTCTCCGTGCACAGGCATTTGGCCACGCGAGAGAGGGCCGAACAGAGCTCGTCAGAAGCTGACTTGAACATGCCAACCATGCGACGCCAGGCAGCCGCATCCAAAGCCGAAGGTCCAGCAGCTCCCTTCATTCCCAATATCGTCTTCTTCATCGCTGCTGGTGTTATCGCCTCAAACATAACTGGATCCGGGGGGTCGGGGCTACAGTCCAGTAGGATGTCTGGATCAGCCGGCTGGGGAGCAGGGTGCTTATCCCGCAGGTGCTCTAGAACTGACTTCCCACTCACCTCTTCATCCAGGGGAAGAACGCCACCAGCACCATCAGCATCCAGGTATTGGGCAGCACTGCCAACTCGGTCATTGAAAACCATGTTCGCTAAGCGAACATCGTCCAAAGCACGTGGACTCGAATCACCCACGGCTGCATCAGAGAGATGAGCCTGAATGCATCGGGACTCCCGTAGCAATGGAGAGAGATCACCGGCAGTCCACAGCCCAAGCCGCTTGGCCAAAAACGTCTTGTGGTCGCTAGCCGCAGATCCACGAAACGGCTTCTGCAACAACAGATGACAGGCGACGACCACCGCCGACCACGCAAAGGCCCGAGCACCCGAGCCATCCGTAAATAAGCCAATGAGGCGTGCAATCTCCTTGACGAACTCTTTGCCTTCCGAGCCGAAGGGGACCATAAACACGTTTCTTCTCCATGAGATGACTTCACGGTATGCAGAATCGAACATGCTCACAGTCTCATCAGTAGTCTGACTCCAAAACCCTTCATCTGCAGATGAGTTACTGCCACCCTCAACCACCGTACTCGGCTCACGCGACGCTTGCTTTTCCGGACGCAAAGGGGCCAGACGAACATGCGATGGCTGATATAGCGATGCTGGTGAACAGGATGGTTCCGCCTGAGGCTGTCCAGACGAACCGGGACCCACAGAGGCCGGCGCCGCAGACACAGGTACCCGGGAAGCTGCAGTGGGATCAGAAGAAGCACCCGCGGACGAAGAGGCGGCAGCGTAATCAGAAACAGTCTCCGAGCACATAGGAACAGGCAAATCCACCCGCAGCGACTTCACAGACGGAGCCGCAGGCGCAGATAAATAAGATTGGGAAGATCCTGTGAATCCAGGCGCCGGTGCTACACCAGAGCATGCAGCGGCCGACGACGGGGGCCTGGATACCGAAGTATTCCGTACCTCTCGAGGCACGCCACCGGTCCGGCCAGCAGCGGAATCACCCTACTACTACTACTACTACTACTACTACTACTACTACTACTACTACTACTACTACTACTACTACTACTACTACTACTACTACTACTACTACTACTACTACTACTACTACTACTACTACTACTACTACTACTACTACTACTACTACTACTACTACTACTACTACTACTACTACTACTACTACTACTACTACTACTACTACTACTACTACTACTACTACTACTACTACTACTACTACTACTACTACTACTACTACTACTACTACTACTACTACTACTACTACTACTACTACTACTACTACTACTACTACTACTACTACTACTACTACTACTACTACTACTACTACTACTACTACTACTACTACTACTACTACTACTACTACTACTACTACTACTACTACTACTACTACTACTACTACTACTACTACTACTACTACTACTACTACTACTACTACTACTACTACTACTACTACTACTACTACTACTACTACTACTACTACTACTACTACTACTACTACTACTACTACTACTACTACTACTACTACTACTACTACTACTACTACTACTACTACTACTACTACTACTACTACTACTACTACTACTACTACTACTACTACTACTACTACTACTACTACTACTACTACTACTACTACTACTACTACTACTACTACTACTACTACTACTACTACTACTACTACTACTACTACTACTACTACTACTACTACTACTACTACTACTACTACTACTACTACTACTACTACTACTACTACTACTACTACTACTACTACTACTACTACTACTACTACTACTACTACTACTACTACTACTACTACTACTACTACTACTACTACTACTACTACTACTACTACTACTACTACTACTACTACTACTACTACTACTACTACTACTACTACTACTACTACTACTACTACTACTACTACTACTACTACTACTACTACTACTACTACTACTACTACTACTACTACTACTACTACTACTACTACTACTACTACTACTACTACTACTACTACTACTACTACTACTACTACTACTACTACTACTACTACTACTACTACTACTACTACTACTACTACTACTACTACTACTACTACTACTACTACTACTACTACTACTACTACTACTACTACTACTACTACTACTACTACTACTACTACTACTACTACTACTACTACTACTACTACTACTACTACTACTACTACTACTACTACTACTACTACTACTACTACTACTACTACTACTACTACTACTACTACTACTACTACTACTACTACTACTACTACTACTACTACTACTACTACTACTACTACTACTACTACTACTACTACTACTACTACTACTACTACTACTACTACTACTACTACTACTACTACTACTACTACTACTACTACTACTACTACTACTACTACTACTACTACTACTACTACTACTACTACTACTACTACTACTACTACTACTACTACTACTACTACTACTACTACTACTACTACTACTACTACTACTACTACTACTACTACTACTACTACTACTACTACTACTACTACTACTACTACTACTACTACTACTACTACTACTACTACTACTACTACTACTACTACTACTACTACTACTACTACTACTACTACTACTACTACTACTACTACTACTACTACTACTACTACTACTACTACTACTACTACTACTACTACTACTACTACTACTACTACTACTACTACTACTACTACTACTACTACTACTACTACTACTACTACTACTACTACTACTACTACTACTACTACTACTACTACTACTACTACTACTACTACTACTACTACTACTACTACTACTACTACTACTACTACTACTACTACTACTACTACTACTACTACTACTACTACTACTACTACTACTACTACTACTACTACTACTACTACTACTACTACTACTACTACTACTACTACTACTACTACTACTACTACTACTACTACTACTACTACTACTACTACTACTACTACTACTACTACTACTACTACTACTACTACTACTACTACTACTACTACTACTACTACTACTACTACTACTACTACTACTACTACTACTACTACTACTACTACTACTACTACTACTACTACTACTACTACTACTACTACTACTACTACTACTACTACTACTACTACTACTACTACTACTACTACTACTACTACTACTACTACTACTACTACTACTACTACTACTACTACTACTACTACTACTACTACTACTACTACTACTACTACTACTACTACTACTACTACTACTACTACTACTACTACTACTACTACTACTACTACTACTACTACTACTACTACTACTACTACTACTACTACTACTACTACTACTACTACTACTACTACTACTACTACTACTACTACTACTACTACTACTACTACTACTACTACTACTACTACTACTACTACTACTACTACTACTACTACTACTACTACTACTACTACTACTACTACTACTACTACTACTACTACTACTACTACTACTACTACTACTACTACTACTACTACTACTACTACTACTACTACTACTACTACTACTACTACTACTACTACTACTACTACTACTACTACTACTACTACTACTACTACTACTACTACTACTACTACTACTACTACTACTACTACTACTACTACTACTACTACTACTACTACTACTACTACTACTACTACTACTACTACTACTACTACTACTACTACTACTACTACTACTACTACTACTACTACTACTACTACTACTACTACTACTACTACTACTACTACTACTACTACTACTACTACTACTACTACTACTACTACTACTACTACTACTACTACTACTACTACTACTACTACTACTACTACTACTACTACTACTACTACTACTACTACTACTACTACTACTACTACTACTACTACTACTACTACTACTACTACTACTACTACTACTACTACTACTACTACTACTACTACTACTACTACTACTACTACTACTACTACTACTACTACTACTACTACTACTACTACTACTACTACTACTACTACTACTACTACTACTACTACTACTACTACTACTACTACTACTACTACTACTACTACTACTACTACTACTACTACTACTACTACTACTACTACTACTACTTGAAATGGAGATGTGAAACACAAATACAGCCATGTAGATGGAGCAGCAATGCAATACAATGTCCAAAAACTCAAGAATTCATTATCATGGGGCAATGTTGGGCAAATGTCTGTCAGGTACTATCACGCTCAGGCTGCCCGCAACCTGCACATCGTCGTGAAATTCATCCTGTTGCGGCGGTATGACGATCTTGAACCCCGCAAACAGGTGACTGCCCATCGCATAAGGCAGACTGACAGCTTACAACGGAGCTGACCCATGATAACCGATACGTGTAGGTCGACGTTCTTCTCAGCAATCAGGCATGCCAGTGTCTTCAGTGCCATTGAGCATTCTCTGCCAATCATGCCCGAGGTAGAAAAAACTAGCGGTGTAAACGTACCTCTGTCAACTGCTGTCACCCGCTCTCCGTACTGGCGCTTCTTCATCCGTTCATGCGTTCGGAGCTGGCTGATGACTTCCTGACGCGACAGCAAGCTTGCCTTTGGGTGTGTAACCCGGATGTCGAAAAAGGCATCTTGCTGTCTCGTCCAGAAGCCACAAGCCCGGATGTCCAGGCGGGCACCTGCCGAGCGGTTGGCTGTCCTCCCTTGGAGCCGCTCACCATCATATGGTAGTAGAGGCGGTTCCACCTCCACATCCCGGACCGCCTCACGCATCACGTCAGCCAACAAGTCCCGGATCTCATTGTGGCGTGCCATGGGGTAGCCCCCTGCCGGACACATCATCGCATGGTCTATTGTGTTTGCAGCACCACATACACAAGTCAGGGGGAGTCCGTCAGGCTGCAGGCCGTAGCGGATGCAGAACGCATCTCGGAAATCCGATTTGTTCAGCACCATCTGCATTTGGGACGATGGTTCCGCCGTTACCCAAGATGATACGCCCTTTTCTGCGGCATTCTCCACCAACAGCGCCTGTGTTGCTGTCAAATCCGGGCGCAATTCGCTAACGAGACCCGTGGCTTGGGCAGCTTTCTCTCTGCGAATACGCCCGGCCTCCTGCCGGCTGAGGGCTATTGCCTCGTTCAGCTGGTCTGTTTGATTAGTTTCGTTGGTGCTTGTTGGATGTTCTGGTGGTCTTATGCAGGCCGCCACAGGAGCCACAATCTGTCTGGATGCAGAAAACTCTTTCTCGGCCTCCACCGAGGGCACAGGGATTGCCATGCCACCAAACCGCGCTGGTAGCGATAGCAACTTTCTCAGTGCCGACTCGTCCGAACACGAATGGCCGCTGAGCGCTGGCAGCAGCTTGTCCGTAATGGCGGCGTCGAGACGGGCCAGAAGATGCGCAGGGCAAGATAGGACGCGCAAGTGGTACCGCCACTTGGACACGAGGCCCTTTACAAACACCTCGTACGCAGCATGTGGCTGAGTGGTGGCCACCTCCGCCAGGCGATCAACCTGCAGCGTCCACTTGTCGATCAAATCTGTGATATACTCCTCACAGAAGACCGTTGTACCGAGTGCGCCGCCAAGATAACGAGCACCCTCGGTCACAACACGAATGCCCGTGTCCCTGAAAAGCTGGAGTGCCAGGGCCGAATGCTGCTCCTTGACAATTAGTGTTGTCTTGTTCGCGTTAGGGTAGTACCCATACCCAGGGCCATGCTCCAGAATCCCATCCCAGTACTGCCTTAGATTGAGGAGCTGTCCGCCACCAGCATCGTCATCAGCATACCATAGCTGCACCACGTCGGGGCAGCACTCTGACAGCTTGTCTATCAATGGCATCATGGCGACCGCGTATATCGCCATGGCGAGAGGATCACCTTGGCAGGTACCCTCCTGACTCCTTATCTCTCCACCACCCGACACAAACAGGCGGCATGGACTGCTGTAGGTGTTCTTGAACACCTGCCCCAGGGCAGGGCAGACGAGTGGCACGTTGTGTAGGGCTGCTGTGCGGTTCATAGCGTTGAAAGCGTTGGTGGCATCGACCAAGAGCACACCCTCCACCTCCGGCGAGACAAGCATGTCGGTCATCGTATGCACGGCAGCTTCACACCCAGACGGAACACCAACACAGAGTTGACGAGGGGCTGTGGCGTGCATGGCGTCATACTGAATTATCTTCATCACAGCTTTGCCTATTAGTCTCCGGAAAACCTCCCCAACAGCGATAGGGCGCACCCCCGGTTGCTTGTCCAGTGGGATGAGGCGGGCCGCAGTGAACGAACTTAGCTCTTCTGGTGGGACTTCCTGGGTGCATAAGCGTTTTCCTGCTTCTGCCATTGCCGCACAGAGCTGGTCAGACGCTGCAGCGAAGCAGGTCAACATGCGTTTCCACGCATCAGAGTCCAGGCCCGATGGACCGGCCGCTCCGGACATTTGACGACTTATCTGCTTGATCAGCGCTCCTGTGAGCCTGGCAAAAAGGATCGGATCTTGAGGGGTAGCCGCGTCATGCCCCTGCAAGAGAGCGTCATCCGGAGGTACAGCAGGCTGGGGATGCTTATCAAGCAGAATGTCACGTACTGTTGAACCTGGGCTGCCGCTGACAGTGTCGCTCATTGACAACACTCCACCCGAGCCACTGGAGCAAACCATCCGAATGGCTGACTGCGTTTTCCCAGAACATACGAGTTTTGAAAACAAGGTGTCGTCAATTTGGCCTGACTGGTCGACGTTCCGGGTATGGTGTGCCGGAAGATGCGCCTGGATGCATCGGCATTCACGCAGCAGGGTGTTGATGTCTCCTGACTTCCAAACAGCAAGTCGACGCGTCAGGTGAGTTCCGTGTTCGGAGGAGGAGCCCTGTCCGTGCGGTTTCTGCAACAGGAGGTGGCACGCGACAGCTATTGATGTCCAGGCTCGTTCACGGTTGGGCGCCGCGTCGGAAAATATGCGAACCAGTCGTGCAATTTCCTCAACAAATTGCTTCCCGGCCGCTCCGAAGGGAACAATAAACAAATTTCTCCTCCAAGTCACACACTCTTCATACGCCCCCTGCAGGCTGTCTGGTTGACCCTCAGGAGCAGTCGGCAAAGGGCCCAAATCGTGCGCCGCTTCTGTACTGGAGTTGTCTCGTGCCGGCTGCTGTGGCTGGGGCTGACTGGCCAGCGGTGTAGACGGGGTGGTAGACGTTGGCCGCTGCGACACGGCTGGGATCGGAGAGTCTGGATGCTGCGACGCCTGCCGCAACTCCTGCATTGACATCTGTGAGCTGGCCTCAGGCTGCGATGCATCGGTGGTTAACGACTGCGTTGAATCGAGAAATGCCAGAAGATTAACGTCCGCAGTAGAAGGCAATGATTGGCTGCATGCCAAAGCAGAGGCTGATGCTGACTGGAGGTCCTGTGTCCTCGTAGAGGCTGTTTGTCCACTACCAGCTAGTGCAGGCTGAGTACCATCTGGCGCTGCAACGGAGGCGCAACTTCTCGGCGCCTTGCTAAAGTTAGTGTTTCTGCATCTCCCCTTTGAAAGCGGGACGCAATTGTCACAACTGACACTATTCTTTGCGCAGCTGCAATTGGCACAAGAGCCCAATGCGTTACACTTGCAGCATTTAGGCATGATGAACACAGGACATTGCGTGAAAACTGGCTCCGGAGCTAATACCTCACAGCTCCTGGGTGGAGGTGATGCAATACTGAGAAACAGAGAAAATGCAAAGAGTAGCGCCAGCAATTGGAGTCCGCCACCAAAAACTTCACTAGTTAAGGGTGATAAATGACGCGGGGGCGCTATCAGCGCAAATGGTTGCACTGGGAAATACTCTAACATAGAACGCAAGGAGGGTAAGGTAATGCGGGGTAGGGAGCTGAGGTGAGAAAAAGGTGACGGTCCCAGAGGACGCCACAAACAAGTGAGAACACGAATACTTGCAAGGAAAGCAGCCAAGAACACAACACAACCCAACACCAAGAATAGAAAAGAGTACAGTACCATAAAACAGGTGTCCAAGCTTCCTCCTCAGTCAGTTGTTAATCGTCAGAGCTCCAAATCAAGCAACCGTCCTCCACCAGCGCACCAGCCAACTACTACTACTACTACTACTACTACTACTACTACTACTACTACTACTACTACTACTACTACTACTACTACTACTACTACTACTACTACTACTACTACTACTACTACTACTACTACTACTACTACTACTACTACTACTACTACTACTACTACTACTACTACTACTACTACTACTACTACTACTACTACTACTACTACTACTACTACTACTACTACTACTACTACTACTACTACTACTACTACTACTACTACTACTACTACTACTACTACTACTACTACTACTACTACTACTACTACTACTACTACTACTACTACTACTACTACTACTACTACTACTACTACTACTACTACTACTACTACTACTACTACTACTACTACTACTACTACTACTACTACTACTACTACTACTACTACTACTACTACTACTACTACTACTACTACTACTACTACTACTACTACTACTACTACTACTACTACTACTACTACTACTACTACTACTACTACTACTACTACTACTACTACTACTACTACTACTACTACTACTACTACTACTACTACTACTACTACTACTACTACTACTACTACTACTACTACTACTACTACTACTACTACTACTACTACTACTACTACTACTACTACTACTACTACTACTACTACTACTACTACTACTACTACTACTACTACTACTACTACTACTACTACTACTACTACTACTACTACTACTACTACTACTACTACTACTACTACTACTACTACTACTACTACTACTACTACTACTACTACTACTACTACTACTACTACTACTACTACTACTACTACTACTACTACTACTACTACTACTACTACTACTACTACTACTACTACTACTACTACTACTACTACTACTACTACTACTACTACTACTACTACTACTACTACTACTACTACTACTACTACTACTACTACTACTACTACTACTACTACTACTACTACTACTACTACTACTACTACTACTACTACTACTACTACTACTACTACTACTACTACTACTACTACTACTACTACTACTACTACTACTACTACTACTACTACTACTACTACTACTACTACTACTACTACTACTACTACTACTACTACTACTACTACTACTACTACTACTACTACTACTACTACTACTACTACTACTACTACTACTACTACTACTACTACTACTACTACTACTACTACTACTACTACTACTACTACTACTACTACTACTACTACTACTACTACTACTACTACTACTACTACTACTACTACTACTACTACTACTACTACTACTACTACTACTACTACTACTACTACTACTACTACTACTACTACTACTACTACTACTACTACTACTACTACTACTACTACTACTACTACTACTACTACTACTACTACTACTACTACTACTACTACTACTACTACTACTACTACTACTACTACTACTACTACTACTACTACTACTACTACTACTACTACTACTACTACTACTACTACTACTACTACTACTACTACTACTACTACTACTACTACTACTACTACTACTACTACTACTACTACTACTACTACTACTACTACTACTACTACTACTACTACTACTACTACTACTACTACTACTACTACTACTACTACTACTACTACTACTACTACTACTACTACTACTACTACTACTACTACTACTACTACTACTACTACTACTACTACTACTACTACTACTACTACTACTACTACTACTACTACTACTACTACTACTACTACTACTACTACTACTACTACTACTACTACTACTACTACTACTACTACTACTACTACTACTACTACTACTACTACTACTACTACTACTACTACTACTACTACTACTACTACTACTACTACTACTACTACTACTACTACTACTACTACTACTACTACTACTACTACTACTACTACTACTACTACTACTACTACTACTACTACTACTACTACTACTACTACTACTACTACTACTACTACTACTACTACTACTACTACTACTACTACTACTACTACTACTACTACTACTACTACTACTACTACTACTACTACTACTACTACTACTACTACTACTACTACTACTACTACTACTACTACTACTACTACTACTACTACTACTACTACTACTACTACTACTACTACTACTACTACTACTACTACTACTACTACTACTACTACTACTACTACTACTACTACTACTACTACTACTACTACTACTACTACTACTACTACTACTACTACTACTACTACTACTACTACTACTACTACTACTACTACTACTACTACTACTACTACTACTACTACTACTACTACTACTACTACTACTACTACTACTACTACTACTACTACTACTACTACTACTACTACTACTACTACTACTACTACTACTACTACTACTACTACTACTACTACTACTACTACTACTACTACTACTACTACTACTACTACTACTACTACTACTACTACTACTACTACTACTACTACTACTACTACTACTACTACTACTACTACTACTACTACTACTACTACTACTACTACTACTACTACTACTACTACTACTACTACTACTACTACTACTACTACTACTACTACTACTACTACTACTACTACTACTACTACTACTACTACTACTACTACTACTACTACTACTACTACTACTACTACTACTACTACTACTACTACTACTACTACTACTACTACTACTACTACTACTACTACTACTACTACTACTACTACTACTACTACTACTACTACTACTACTACTACTACTACTACTACTACTACTACTACTACTACTACTACTACTACTACTACTACTACTACTACTACTACTACTACTACTACTACTACTACTACTACTACTACTACTACTACTACTACTACTACTACTACTACTACTACTACTACTACTACTACTACTACTACTACTACTACTACTACTACTACTACTACTACTACTACTACTACTACTACTACTACTACTACTACTACTACTACTACTACTACTACTACTACTACTACTACTACTACTACTACTACTACTACTACTACTACTACTACTACTACTACTACTACTACTACTACTACTACTACTACTACTACTACTACTACTACTACTACTACTACTACTACTACTACTACTACTACTACTACTACTACTACTACTACTACTACTACTACTACTACTACTACTACTACTACTACTACTACTACTACTACTACTACTACTACTACTACTACTACTACTACTACTACTACTACTACTACTACTACTACTACTACTACTACTACTACTACTACTACTACTACTACTACTACTACTACTACTACTACTACTACTACTACTACTACTACTACTACTACTACTACTACTACTACTACTACTACTACTACTACTACTACTACTACTACTACTACTACTACTACTACTACTACTACTACTACTACTACTACTACTACTACTACTACTACTACTACTACTACTACTACTACTACTACTACTACTACTACTACTACTACTACTACTACTACTACTACTACTACTACTACTACTACTACTACTACTACTACTACTACTACTACTACTACTACTACTACTACTACTACTACTACTACTACTACTACTACTACTACTACTACTACTACTACTACTACTACTACTACTACTACTACTACTACTACTACTACTACTACTACTACTACTACTACTACTACTACTACTACTACTACTACTACTACTACTACTACTACTACTACTACTACTACTACTACTACTACTACTACTACTACTACTACTACTACTACTACTACTACTACTACTACTACTACTACTACTACTACTACTACTACTACTACTACTACTACTACTACTACTACTACTACTACTACTACTACTACTACTACTACTACTACTACTACTACTACTACTACTACTACTACTACTACTACTACTACTACTACTACTACTACTACTACTACTACTACTACTACTACTACTACTACTACTACTACTACTACTACTACTACTACTACTACTACTACTACTACTACTACTACTACTACTACTACTACTACTACTACTACTACTACTACTACTACTACTACTACTACTACTACTACTACTACTACTACTACTACTACTACTACTACTACTACTACTACTACTACTACTACTACTACTACTACTACTACTACTACTACTACTACTACTACTACTACTACTACTACTACTACTACTACTACTACTACTACTACTACTACTACTACTACTACTACTACTACTACTACTACTACTACTACTACTACTACTACTACTACTACTACTACTACTACTACTACTACTACTACTACTACTACTACTACTACTACTACTACTACTACTACTACTACTACTACTACTACTACTACTACTACTACTACTACTACTACTACTACTACTACTACTACTACTACTACTACTACTACTACTACTACTACTACTACTGTTCAGACAGAGCCACCGCTTTTGCCGTTGGATGGTGAACAACTTCACGGCGCTACCGCTAATCGCGCTGCAGAGGCTCGATTGGATATCCGTGCAAGTATCCGTGCAAGGGGCTTTTGGTCGCCACAGCAAGATGCATTCTTTGATGTGAGGGTTAATCGCGCTGCAGAGGCTCGATTGGATATCCGTGCAAGGGGCTTTTGGTCGCCACAGCAAGATGCATTCTTTGATGTGAGGGTTACTCACCCCTCGGCGTCTTTGCTGTCGCGACAGGAAGTCCTTGCACAGATTTCCCGGAATGAACATGAGAAGAAGCGGGCCTATCTTCAGCGTGTTGTCGATGTCGAGAGGGGGTCATTCACTCCGCTCGTATTCTCGACAAACGGCGTATGTGGCACGGAGTGCTCTCGTGCATTGAAGAACATTGTTCAGCTGGTGGTAAACAAGCATAGTGACCTCCAGTATGCTGTTGTGATGGCACAGCTACGCTGCAAAATTGCATTTGTTTTGCTGAGGTGGTCAATCACGTGCCTCCGTGGTTGCAGAGCGTCTTACTTGAGGAAGAGAATAGGCCCATCTTTTCTCGACCAATGTCGCCTTCTGTCCATGTAACCGCCTTCGGTATTCATATGTTGGCCTATTTAACATTGGCATGCTCTGCGGATTTGTAGGCATGCTAGGCAATTTAAATATTATCCTGCAAAGTATTTTGTAGGTGCTTGACTACTATACTACGTCATGTATAACAATTGGTACATGACTTAATAATAGCCGTTTGGCATGGTACAATAACCTTTTTTTGTTTTATTTTTTATTTTTAATGGCTTTCTCTTCTTCCTCGGATGGTTTACAATTTGTATCACAATTATTTGTGGGTTCAGCAATAAAGGATGTGACTACTACTACTACTACTACTACTACTACTACTACTACTACTACTACTACTACTACTACTACTACTACTACTACTACTACTACTACTACTACTACTACTACTACTACTACTACTACTACTACTACTACTACTACTACTACTACTACTACTACTACTACTACTACTACTACTACTACTACTACTACTACTACTACTACTACTACTACTACTACTACTACTACTACTACTACTACTACTACTACTACTACTACTACTACTACTACTACTACTACTACTACTACTACTACTACTACTACTACTACTACTACTACTACTACTACTACTACTACTACTACTACTACTACTACTACTACTACTACTACTACTACTACTACTACTACTACTACTACTACTACTACTACTACTACTACTACTACTACTACTACTACTACTACTACTACTACTACTACTACTACTACTACTACTACTACTACTACTACTACTACTACTACTACTACTACTACTACTACTACTACTACTACTACTACTACTACTACTACTACTACTACTACTACTACTACTACTACTACTACTACTACTACTACTACTACTACTACTACTACTACTACTACTACTACTACTACTACTACTACTACTACTACTACTACTACTACTACTACTACTACTACTACTACTACTACTACTACTACTACTACTACTACTACTACTACTACTACTACTACTACTACTACTACTACTACTACTACTACTACTACTACTACTACTACTACTACTACTACTACTACTACTACTACTACTACTACTACTACTACTACTACTACTACTACTACTACTACTACTACTACTACTACTACTACTACTACTACTACTACTACTACTACTACTACTACTACTACTACTACTACTACTACTACTACTACTACTACTACTACTACTACTACTACTACTACTACTACTACTACTACTACTACTACTACTACTACTACTACTACTACTACTACTACTACTACTACTACTACTACTACTACTACTACTACTACTACTACTACTACTACTACTACTACTACTACTACTACTACTACTACTACTACTACTACTACTACTACTACTACTACTACTACTACTACTACTACTACTACTACTACTACTACTACTACTACTACTACTACTACTACTACTACTACTACTACTACTACTACTACTACTACTACTACTACTACTACTACTACTACTACTACTACTACTACTACTACTACTACTACTACTACTACTACTACTACTACTACTACTACTACTACTACTACTACTACTACTACTACTACTACTACTACTACTACTACTACTACTACTACTACTACTACTACTACTACTACTACTACTACTACTACTACTACTACTACTACTACTACTACTACTACTACTACTACTACTACTACTACTACTACTACTACTACTACTACTACTACTACTACTACTACTACTACTACTACTACTACTACTACTACTACTACTACTACTACTACTACTACTACTACTACTACTACTACTACTACTACTACTACTACTACTACTACTACTACTACTACTACTACTACTACTACTACTACTACTACTACTACTACTACTACTACTACTACTACTACTACTACTACTACTACTACTACTACTACTACTACTACTACTACTACTACTACTACTACTACTACTACTACTACTACTACTACTACTACTACTACTACTACTACTACTACTACTACTACTACTACTACTACTACTACTACTACTACTACTACTACTACTACTACTACTACTACTACTACTACTACTACTACTACTACTACTACTACTACTACTACTACTACTACTACTACTACTACTACTACTACTACTACTACTACTACTACTACTACTACTACTACTACTACTACTACTACTACTACTACTACTACTACTACTACTACTACTACTACTACTACTACTACTACTACTACTACTACTACTACTACTACTACTACTACTACTACTACTACTACTACTACTACTACTACTACTACTACTACTACTACTACTACTACTACTACTACTACTACTACTACTACTACTACTACTACTACTACTACTACTACTACTACTACTACTACTACTACTACTACTACTACTACTACTACTACTACTACTACTACTACTACTACTACTACTACTACTACTACTACTACTACTACTACTACTACTACTACTACTACTACTACTACTACTACTACTACTACTACTACTACTACTACTACTACTACTACTACTACTACTACTACTACTACTACTACTACTACTACTACTACTACTACTACTACTACTACTACTACTACTACTACTACTACTACTACTACTACTACTACTACTACTACTACTACTACTACTACTACTACTACTACTACTACTACTACTACTACTACTACTACTACTACTACTACTACTACTACTACTTGGAAGCGTGTTTTTATTGACCACATAAAATGATGATGCAAAGAAAGAAAAGAACACCGGAAACATAATGCTGGATTTGAAAGAAGAAGAGAAAAAGGAAGATTAAAAGAAACCTGACCAAGAGAACTCAAGCATTGCACCCAGGAGGCAAAAATGAACTCAATCCCTAGCATAGGCTCAATGAGGTCGTGTAATTGCACAAATTTCAACGGATCCAAGTGAAACTCCAACCAACAAGTGGAACGAATTCAAATATTACAAAGCAACAGCGAAAATAGAATAACAACACAGTGAACAAAAAAAAAAGAAGAAAAGAATACTATTCGATAGACAAGTCCAGTTACTGCGCACGTGACATGTGCGCCAGTGCGCGGCACTCGGTTACGAAACCATGACGGCCTGTACCGGAGACACCACGGGCATACGACGATCTCGACCCCCGAAAACACGTAATCTGCCACCGGATTAGGGAGGTACCTATCCTCGATCGCAAGTGACCAAGGACAAGGGCGTATTGAAGATCTCGATTCTTATCTGCTATACGGGCTGCCAAAGTCTTCAGGAATCTGCTGCACTCCGGCGCACTCTGACCATTCGTTGCGAAAACCAGAGGGGTAAATGACCCGCGATCCACCTGGTTAATCCGGTCAGCATACTGTCGCTTCTTCTGGCGCTCATGCTGGGACAACTGACCCGCCACTTCCGGTCCAGACAGCAAAGACGGCCTTGGGTGAGTCACCCGCACATCAAAAAAGGCGTTTTGCTGCCTGGTCCAGAAGCCACGAGCCCGTATGTCCACACGAGCGCCATCAGCTGAGCTGCCAGAGACTGCCTCGCCCTGGAGTGGCATCAGCGGTGGCTCGATCGCCACATCACACACGACGCTGCCGAGGGCGTCCGCAAGGAGATCCCTCAACTCGTTGTGGCGCTGCGTTGGGTAGCCTCCACTGGGGCAAGTGAGTGCGTGATGGTTTGACATCTCCCCTCCACACACACAGGACAATGCAACCCCATCCAGCGATAAATCATACCGCAGACAGAGTGCATCCCTGAAGTCAGATTTATTAAATACTGACCCAGGTATGTGCATGGAAGGGGGAGTGCCAAGCCAAGTGGATACACCACCCTCACCTGCCACATCCACAAGGAGGCGCTGCTGATCCGACAGATCAGGCTTGATCCCAGTCAACTACTACTACTACTACTACTACTACTACTACTACTACTACTACTACTACTACTACTACTACTACTACTACTACTACTACTACTACTACTACTACTACTACTACTACTACTACTACTACTACTACTACTACTACTACTACTACTACTACTACTACTACTACTACTACTACTACTACTACTACTACTACTACTACTACTACTACTACTACTACTACTACTACTACTACTACTACTACTACTACTACTACTACTACTACTACTACTACTACTACTACTACTACTACTACTACTACTACTACTACTACTACTACTACTACTACTACTACTACTACTACTACTACTACTACTACTACTACTACTACTACTACTACTACTACTACTACTACTACTACTACTACTACTACTACTACTACTACTACTACTACTACTACTACTACTACTACTACTACTACTACTACTACTACTACTACTACTACTACTACTACTACTACTACTACTACTACTACTACTACTACTACTACTACTACTACTACTACTACTACTACTACTACTACTACTACTACTACTACTACTACTACTACTACTACTACTACTACTACTACTACTACTACTACTACTACTACTACTACTACTACTACTACTACTACTACTACTACTACTACTACTACTACTACTACTACTACTACTACTACTACTACTACTACTACTACTACTACTACTACTACTACTACTACTACTACTACTACTACTACTACTACTACTACTACTACTACTACTACTACTACTACTACTACTACTACTACTACTACTACTACTACTACTACTACTACTACTACTACTACTACTACTACTACTACTACTACTACTACTACTACTACTACTACTACTACTACTACTACTACTACTACTACTACTACTACTACTACTACTACTACTACTACTACTACTACTACTACTACTACTACTACTACTACTACTACTACTACTACTACTACTACTACTACTACTACTACTACTACTACTACTACTACTACTACTACTACTACTACTACTACTACTACTACTACTACTACTACTACTACTACTACTACTACTACTACTACTACTACTACTACTACTACTACTACTACTACTACTACTACTACTACTACTACTACTACTACTACTACTACTACTACTACTACTACTACTACTACTACTACTACTACTACTACTACTACTACTACTACTACTACTACTACTACTACTACTACTACTACTACTACTACTACTACTACTACTACTACTACTACTACTACTACTACTACTACTACTACTACTACTACTACTACTACTACTACTACTACTACTACTACTACTACTACTACTACTACTACTACTACTACTACTACTACTACTACTACTACTACTACTACTACTACTACTACTACTACTACTACTACTACTACTACTACTACTACTACTACTACTACTACTACTACTACTACTACTACTACTACTACTACTACTACTACTACTACTACTACTACTACTACTACTACTACTACTACTACTACTACTACTACTACTACTACTACTACTACTACTACTACTACTACTACTACTACTACTACTACTACTACTACTACTACTACTACTACTACTACTACTACTACTACTACTACTACTACTACTACTACTACTACTACTACTACTACTACTACTACTACTACTACTACTACTACTACTACTACTACTACTACTACTACTACTACTACTACTACTACTACTACTACTACTACTACTACTACTACTACTACTACTACTACTACTACTACTACTACTACTACTACTACTACTACTACTACTACTACTACTACTACTACTACTACTACTACTACTACTACTACTACTACTACTACTACTACTACTACTACTACTACTACTACTACTACTACTACTACTACTACTACTACTACTACTACTACTACTACTACTACTACTACTACTACTACTACTACTACTACTACTACTACTACTACTACTACTACTACTACTACTACTACTACTACTACTACTACTACTACTACTACTACTACTACTACTACTACTACTACTACTACTACTACTACTACTACTACTACTACTACTACTACTACTACTACTACTACTACTACTACTACTACTACTACTACTACTACTACTACTACTACTACTACTACTACTACTACTACTACTACTACTGAACTTCGCCTTTATTTGAAAACAAACCGGGTATCAGAAAGAAGAAACTGAAAAGCGCAAGCAAGAAAAGCAATGGTGACATAAATAGGAAAATCCAATCAGAAAATAAAATAAAATAAAAGAATCAAGCCAACTAGGGAATACAAAAACAAAGAGCAAACCCGCAAACACCATCCAAGCATCGCTACTACCAGTACGGTGACGTTTCCATTCACCCAACCGCTCAAACGCTTTTAAAACGAAAACAAATACAACAGAATACTCTGAGACAGAATGAAACCAATGACAATATTATGGCAAGTCCATTGATGCCCGTCAGCGCGGCATATGAGCCAATGTACGGCACTCCGTTACAAAGCAATGTCGGCCAATGCCGGATCCACTGCGTAGGTATGATGCACGTGACCCCCGGAAGCAAGTAATCTGCCACCGCATCAGAGATAGACTGATTCTCGAGCGCAAGTGGCTGATGATGAGACGATACGGTATGTCCGAGTTCTTATGGTGCAATTGTGTTGCGAGGGTCTTGAGGAAGATGCCACATTCGGGAGCACACTGTCCACTGGTGGCGAAAACAAGCGGAGTGAACGATCCTCGATCCACCTGGTTGATTCGATCGGAATACTGACGTTTCTTCTGACGCTCGTGTTGGGATAACTGCCTCGACACTTCTGGTCCAGACAGCAAAGACGGCCTTGGGTGCGTGACCCGTACATCAAAAAAGGCGTTTTGCTGCCTGGTCCAGAAGCCACGAGCCCGTATATCCACACGAGCACCGTCAGCTGAGCCCCCAGAGACGGCTTCACCACCCAACGGCATCAGCGGTGGCTCAATCTCGACATCGCAAACAACACTAGCGAGTGCGTCCGCTAGGAGGTCGCGAAGTTCATTGTGTCTCTGGGTAGGGTATCCCCCGCTTGGGCACGTGAGGGCGTGATGAACTGACATGTCTTGGCCACAAACACAGGATAATGATATGCCATCAAGCGGCAGGCCATACCTCAGGCACAATGCGTCTCGAAAATCAGACTTGTTGAATATAGTTAAAGGAAATGAAGCCGATGGAGGCGTAACCAGCCACGTTGACACACCGCCGTCACCCGCGACATCCACTAGTAGGCGCTGCTCATCCGTCAGAGCGGGCCTGATCTCCTCCAATGCAGCATTGTGCTGCGCCCGGCGTTCCCGGCGAGCCTGCGTGGCCAAACCCCTGGAGGCAGCGATGATATCGGCAACAGGACCGTCGATAGCATCAGGACCATCGACAGCACCAGTCAGCACGCAATCCACCATGGGCATTATCGACGTCCGGCAAAGGAGGTACTCAGCCTCCGCACGCAAACTGCCAATGCGGATAGCCAGCCCTCCATTCCTCACAGGCATTGCAAAGAGCTGACGGAGTACACCATCAGCCGCAAGAGGATGGCCTGTCAATGCTGGCAGCAGATGTTTGTTGATGACGTCATCCAGTGGCGTATACAGGACAGGGTCCACAAAGACTGCACGCTGCAGATAGGTCCAACGGGACTGCAGAGAGGCAGAGAAGACGCGAAAGGCCGCCTGAGGCTGGGTGACAGCCAGACCAGCAAGGCGCCTAACCAATGTGGACAGTTCCTCAACACGGCTCTTCACAAAATTCTCTCGGAACTGTTGGTCTCCAATGGCCCCGCCAAGGTAACGAACGCCGTCGCTCCGGATACGGACATCAGTGCCGGCAAATACCTCCTGGGCCCTTTCCATTAAATGTGGACGGACGAGTAAAACCGTCTTCATGGCATTGGGGTGGTAGCCATACCGGGGCCCCTCCTCCACGATGCAATCCCAATACCCACGCAGCGGCAAGAGCTCTCCGGCTGCGGCATCGTCATCCGCGTACCAAATCTGGCTGGTGCTTGGAAGTCGACGCGACAGCCGAGATGCCAGGGGCACAGTCGCGAGAGCGTAGAACGCCATGGCAAGAGGATCCCCTTGGCATGTACCCTCCCGGGAATAAATGACCTCTCCGCCATTGAGGTATAGAGGGATGTCGGCCTGGTAGGTGTTAATGAAAATTCGCCCAGCGGCAGGACAGATTCTTGGAATGTTGTGCAGCGCCGCGGCCCTGTTCAGAGAATTGAAGGCGTTGGACGCATCCACCAGCAGAATACCTTGAGTCGTCTCGCGGTCATAGAGGCCGGTCAAAGCCTGCACCCCGACCTCGCAAGCCGACGGGACGCCGACGCACAGCTGATGAGGAGCAGTAACCGCAGCCACATCCCTCTCGATAACCGACATGACCACTTTCCCGATCACGCGGCGAAACACCTCCCCGATGGCTATAGGCCTTACCCCAGGCTGCTTATCCAATGGAATGAGCCTTGCTGCCAGGAATGAGCGGAGATCCCGCGGCTCAATTGCCTCAGTGCAAAGACGCTTGGCAGCACGAGCCAGAGCCGAGCACAGGTCGTCAGAAGCTGATGTATACATTGAGGCCATCCGACGCCAGGCAGCGGAGTCAAGGCCTGACGGACCCGCTGCCCCCTTCATAATCATGCAGGTCTTGCGGATTTGAGCTGGTGTTATTGAATCAAACAGCACATTCTCCTGGACTGTGGCTTCATCATCGAGTAGAATCTCTGGTTCTGCATCAGCCGGAACAGGATGCTTGTCTCTCAACAATTCCAGTACCGACTTGCCACCCACAATCTTGTCCAACGGGAGTACGCCACCACCACCATCATCCTCCAGGTAGTGAGCAGCTGTTCCAATGCGGTCGCTGTATACCATTTTTGCGAACTCGACGTCATCCAGACCATTAGCTGCTGTTTTGCCAGGTGTTGATCTGGGTAGATGGGCTTGAATGCACCGTGCCTCACGCAGCAATGCCGCCATGTCTCCACACATCCACCAGTCAAGACGCTTGCGTAACGATTTCTTGTTGTCAGAGGCATTGGATACTACAAAAGGCCGCTGCAAAATCAGATGGCAAGCAATGACCACAGCCGACCATGCAAAAGCTCCGTCGCGAGTTCCGCAGCTGAAAAGACCAATCAGGCGAGCTAGTTCTTTGACGAACCGACGACCCTCATCCCCGAAAGGTATGATAAACAGATTCCGTTGCCACTTGACTATTTCTGCATGGGTTTTGTCCATTAAAATGATTATATCGTCTGTTGGCAACGACCAAAAGCCATCAGGTTCTGGAGAATCACATTTCTCGGGTGGCAGATCAACAAACTGAGGCTGTCGAGACGAGCCGGGACCCACAGAGGTCGGCGCTGCAGACGCAGGTACCCGGGAAGCTGCAGTGGGGTCAGCAGAAGCACCCACGGGCGAAGGGGCGGCAGCGCAATCAGGAACCATCCCGGAGCACACAGGAACAGGCAAGTCCACCCGCAGTGACTCCCCACACGGAACCGCAGTCGCAGACACAGAACTACTACTACTACTACTACTACTACTACTACTACTACTACTACTACTACTACTACTACTACTACTACTACTACTACTACTACTACTACTACTACTACTACTACTACTACTACTACTACTACTACTACTACTACTACTACTACTACTACTACTACTACTACTACTACTACTACTACTACTACTACTACTACTACTACTACTACTACTACTACTACTACTACTACTACTACTACTACTACTACTACTACTACTACTACTACTACTACTACTACTACTACTACTACTACTACTACTACTACTACTACTACTACTACTACTACTACTACTACTACTACTACTACTACTACTACTACTACTACTACTACTACTACTACTACTACTACTACTACTACTACTACTACTACTACTACTACTACTACTACTACTACTACTACTACTACTACTACTACTACTACTACTACTACTACTACTACTACTACTACTACTACTACTACTACTACTACTACTACTACTACTACTACTACTACTACTACTACTACTACTACTACTACTACTACTACTACTACTACTACTACTACTACTACTACTACTACTACTACTACTACTACTACTACTACTACTACTACTACTACTACTACTACTACTACTACTACTACTACTACTACTACTACTACTACTACTACTACTACTACTACTACTACTACTACTACTACTACTACTACTACTACTACTACTACTACTACTACTACTACTACTACTACTACTACTACTACTACTACTACTACTACTACTACTACTACTACTACTACTACTACTACTACTACTACTACTACTACTACTACTACTACTACTACTACTACTACTACTACTACTACTACTACTACAGTCTGTATCGGCTATAGAGTGACCGGATATAAGAATATATCGGCTACAGTGATATTGGTACGAAATATCAAAAGCAAAACGTATTTTATCCAGTACAAATATCACTATAACCAATATTATCGGATGTAATGATATATCGGATATTATGATGGCAACATAGAATCAAAACATGCATAACACACTACATTATAATCGGCTATAGTGATAACTTTAAAATACATGTTGCAATAATATCAAAGGCCCTATTTTTTTTACTTTCTTCACGTTGCTTATTTTGATAGTGACACATGTACATGTACATAACAGAATTTTTTATGGAAATGCGGGCACTGTCAACTATGCAGCATGCTCATTTGTCAAAACGCCATGCTGGAAGTATTCCCTTGCCTTTCATGTTACCGCTCATTTATTCGCTCATGCATAACCTTCCTAGGGGCTCCCGTAAGAAGACCATAGGTCTGTGGGAAACACCCTAGTAAAATAAAAGTTAATAATAAAATAATAATAATGTGTCGCTCGAAAAAAATCGTTAATAATAAAATAATAATAATGTGTCGCTCGAAAAAAATCGATCATATCGCATATAGTGATGCATCGGTTATAGTGATAAAATCACGGAAATCAAAAGGGTACGCTATAGCCGATACAGACTGTACTACTACTACTACTACTACTACTACTACTACTACTACTACTACTACTACTACTACTACTACTACTACTACTACTACTACTACTACTACTACTACTACTACTACTACTACTACTACTACTACTACTACTACTACTACTACTACTACTACTACTACTACTACTACTACTACTACTACTACTACTACTACTACTACTACTACTACTACTACTACTACTACTACTACTACTACTACTACTACTACTACTACTACTACTACTACTACTACTACTACTACTACTACTACTACTACTACTACT
The DNA here is from genome assembly GCF_964019385.1 of Sycon ciliatum. Lineage (NCBI taxonomy): Eukaryota > Metazoa > Porifera > Calcarea > Leucosolenida > Sycettidae > Sycon > Sycon ciliatum. The sequence goes on along the minus strand of NC_088650.1, from coordinate 12,321,310 downwards.
ACTACTACTACTACTACTACTACTACTACTACTACTACTACTACTACTACTACTACTACTACTACTACTACTACTACTACTACTACTACTACTACTACTACTACTACTACTACTACTACTACTACTACTACTACTACTACTACTACTACTACTACTACTACTACTACTACTACTACTACTACTACTACTACTACTACTACTACTACTACTACTACTACTACTACTACTACTACTACTACTACTACTACTACTACTACTACTACTACTACTACTACTACTACTACTACTACTACTACTACTACTACTACTACTACTACTACTACTACTACTACTACTACTACTACTACTACTACTACTACTACTACTACTACTACTACTACTACTACTACTACTACTACTACTACTACTACTACTACTACTACTACTACTACTACTACTACTACTACTACTACTACTACTACTACTACTACTACTACTACTACTACTACTACTACTACTACTACTACTACTACTACTACTACTACTACTACTACTACTACTACTACTACTACTACTACTACTACTACTACTACTACTACTACTACTACTACTACTACTACTACTACTACTACTACTACTACTACTACTACTACTACTACTACTACTACTACTACTACTACTACTACTACTACTACTACTACTACTACTACTACTACTACTACTACTACTACTACTACTACTACTACTACTACTACTACTACTACTACTACTACTACTACTACTACTACTACTACTACTACTACTACTACTACTACTACTACTACTACTACTACTACTACTACTACTACTACTACTACTACTACTACTACTACTACTACTAGTACTACTACTACTACTACTACTACTACTACTACTACTACTACTACTACTACTACTACTAGTACTACTACTACTACTACTACTACTACTACTACTACTACTACTACTACTACTACTACTACTACTACTACTACTACTACTACTACTACTACTACTACTACTACTACTACTACTACTACTACTACTACTACTACTACTACTACTACTACTACTACTACTACTACTACTACTACTACTACTACTACTACTACTACTACTACTACTACTACTACTACTACTACTACTACTACTACTACTACTACTACTACTACTACTACTACTACTACTACTACTACTACTACTACTACTACTACTACTACTACTACTACTACTACTACTACTACTACTACTACTACTACTACTACTACTACTACTACTACTACTACTACTACTACTACTACTACTACTACTACTACTACTACTACTACTACTACTACTACTACTACTACTACTACTACTACTACTACTACTACTACTACTACTACTACTACTACTACTACTACTACTACTACTACTACTACTACTACTACTACTACTACTACTACTACTACTACTACTACTACTACTACTACTACTACTACTACTACTACTACTACTACTACTACTACTACTACTACTACTACTACTACTACTACTACTACTACTACTACTACTACTACTACTACTACTACTACTACTACTACTACTACTACTACTTCAGTACATGCTGCATTGATGCGACGCTGCTGCATAGTACTAGTAGTATAGATTAGAACACAAGCATGCATAATCTGTGCATCACCCTTTTCTCCGTACAGCACGTTGCCCAGGGAAAATTTGAATGGCCAAGTTCAGCCACACTTCCATTACAGCATTCCTGCAGTCAGCTATAACGGTTTATTTTAATAAACTTAGGTAGCCAGTTTAGGCAATGTTGCTCACATTCCACCACAAAGCAAACGCAGTTTACTAGGCCTAATGAACTGCACTAAGCAGCAAGAAGACTTTCTGACTGTGGCTATGGAACTACAAAGCGATCGCCGCATGGGTTTTCCCAACAGCATGACGTTTATTAGGCTCAACATTGTTGTATACTATATTTACAGTGGAAATCAAGACAGGCATATGCCTAATAACAATGGACCCACAACATTGACTCAGCAATTTGACTGTATGCAGTGGTCCTGCACTCTGGCACCTCAGCTGTTGTAGGTGTTCAGGCCGTATGGCGTCTGGCCTTCATACAAATGGGGAAGCCTGTCTTGGAATAAATGTACCATTACGCCATCAACTAGACTTGGGAACAAGGAGTGTACCCATTGCAGTAGCTTAGTCTCTGCATAGGGATAATTGCATTGGCGAAGACGCAGCGTGGCGGTGCGGGCAATGGCATAGGCAGCATCTGCAGGGTCTCCGTACATCTTCAGAACATCAGGTAGTTTGTCTTTAGTATTGGCCTTTGTGTTGTCAGTGCCAAACAGGCCCAGTGCAACCAAGGAGATGGACACGTTCGACTTCTGAATCATCAGATCTTGTCGTAATGACCCGAAGAAGCCATGGAGGCCAAACTTTGATGCTGAGTACACATGAGTTAGTGCCAGTGGAGAAAGACCTACTGCCGATGACACAGCCACTACCGATCCATGACTCCTCTCCAATGCTGGCAGTGAGTACGTTGTCAAATAGATGTAGCTCAAGAGATCGACTTCCACAACTTTGGTCGCATAATCCAAATCAGACTTGCTCGACCAGACGGTGTAATAGCCTATCACGTGGTTCAGTATCAAATGATCAAATCCTCCCAACTTCTCCTCAGAATATTCAATCACACCTTTGCTGGTATTCTTGAAGGAAAGATCCCCGGCAAACACTTCCACTTGTGCTGCTCCCAGGTCACGACATTTCGCCTGCACTTGCTGTAGAACTTGCAGTCTGCGAGAAACCAGCACTAGTCTTGCACCAGCCCGGGCGTAAAGATAGGCAATCTGTTCACCAATACCAGTCGATGCTCCGCACACTATGACTCGTTTGTCCTTCAAGTCCACATTCGGATCAAACGTGTCGTACAGGGACACCGCTAACAGCACACCCACGACTAGCACGGAGACAAGCACGAGTGATTTTCGACTCATTCTGCCCTGACACAACTAATTACTTCACAAGAGTTTAGACACACAGCATAGGGTCCTTGCTCAATCACTACGAAATCCCTCTCGTGCACGTGTCGAGGGATTGAATGGTTTCTGTACCGGTGCGTAGCTGTTCGGAACTGGCAATGCACTTCTTTGACACAAGTTGTTAGATTATTATAGGAAATTTTTAGTATTGACAATCAAGCGTCTGACAAGTGACATCCAAGCTCGCTGGCCCGCTGGGCCTGGCGCATAATGCCATTAATGGCCACGATCATTGAGTACGTCACCAATGACACCTGTTGTGTCCATTTACTATGATTTTTTTAGAAATCCTGGGGCGGCAGGCTGTCTACCTCGGTTGTGATGCATCGCATGGGATGATGCTGCTGAAAATGGGAAGAATGCGTTCATCAGTTCTGGGGTGGGTACATGGTGCATGGTGGAGTTCTCTTTATAAAAACAAACTACTCCCTGGTCCGAACAGAGAAACTAGGGCGGAGCAGGGAAACTACCTTTAAATAGGGGTAGTCCACAAATATCGATATATTTTAGAGAAGATATTCATTCGCCTTCCATAGACGTCAACTACGGAACTTGTTCGGAATTAGGTATCCCGCAATCATCTCCAACAAAGACCTATATTCCAGAGCACACACACAGCCACTTTCGCACACCGTTGCTGTCCGCCGTTTCCGGATGTTGGGTCATGTTTCTTTCGAAGGCGATAAGCCAAACCCACCGGGAAATATTTCCATGGGTGGGACAGCAAAAAGAAAGTGAAAAAAATAAAAAGCTAAAAACCAAAGGGACAAGAAATTATATAGGGGAAGGAAAAGGAAGAAAGGAAAGAAACTCAATCCGAACTCCAACATCAAAACAATAATAAAGAATTTGCAGCGACAGGCAAATTATTATTATTATTATTATTTAAATAGGCGTCGAGGCGACAATATTTTTAGAATTGCGATCAACAGAACGAGCTGAACCGACATTTCACAAAGGCTTCAGCATCAGCATCGCTTGCTGCATCACCGGCAGAGACGACAACAATACCTACCTCAATATCAACGAGACCCAGAAGAACAACTGCTAATTACACCATGACCTATTTCAGTACGGAAGTACCGAGCCAACGGAATACACAACAGGAGCGTGAGACGAGGGATGGGAGGAGACGGGACCTGATTGCTCCGAGGCAGGACGTCGTTGAGGAGGATTCGGCCAGTGAGTCCAGTGATTCCAGTGAGTGTGAGAGCGAGAATGATTGTGTGAGTAAGAGTGGGTGCGAGCGTGTGTTTTCTAGTAGGAAGTCATCAGTGTATAAGCATCTTGCATCTCGTCCTGATTGCTGCAAGGTTTATTCTGATTCTTCTTTTTCTGTTTTGTGCCGTGCTCGTGATGGTTATAAGTTGCAGTTGAGTGTGTTAGAAGCTGTTTGTCAACGTATTCATAAGCCTAATCTGTGTGTCCAGAAGGACAGCATTATTCGTTTGAAATTGTTTTAGTAGCAGCTTGTTCTGTCTGTTTGGCTCTGGTTGGCCATGGTGTCATATCTTGTGTCACAGTATACTACTAGTACTAGTCCTTACAAGTTCGTTAAGTGCTTTCGCAGTTTTTCCTGTTATTTAATACCTTAGTGCTAGGATTATCATTTTCATAGGTGTTGTTTCTTCTCACTCCATTTCTCTTTATTAGTATCTTTCTGGATTGTTTTTCATTAGTACAACGTAGCTTCCTGAGGAGTGTTGTGCGAAAACTAGTTCGAAGTACAAATTATTTGTTCATCATTTTTCCCATATCACATTTTTTCTTTCTTCCATGTTCTTCACTGCCTTCGTATCCACTCGTTTTTTAATACAATAAAAGCCTTTGTGAAATGTCGGTTCAGCTCGTTCTGTTGATCGCAATTCTAAAATTATTATTATTATTATTATTATTTTGAAACTCGGATGTTGAGCCATAAATAAATGTAACATGATACTATATACAGTCAGAAAGTGCAATAACTAGGCACAAAACTGACAGAGTACTGAAACATTCGACGTCCTGACACCTAGCTTCAACACATCTCCGTATATAGTATCATGTTACAGTGATGGAGAGTTACTCTTAACTCGTATCGATATGTCCTTTTCTCTTCTACATTATTATTATTATTATTATTATTATTATTATTATTATTATTATTATTATTATTATAAGCCTGTTCGCGTTGACATCACCAAGTTACAGTAAGCTTGGCTAGTTTTCGCATAAGCCAAATGAACAAAAGAAATGAGGAACGAGCGAGGCCAATGAGGTGAACACACGCGTGCGACTGCAGAATAGGCAAACGGAATATACATGTACATGTAATAAGACAGTCCTAAAAACACACGAAATGTCAACTATTTACTTCAACAAATAAAACTGGAAACGGATGAATACAGGAATCATGACAGCTGACGGTACATAGTGGCAAAGCGACATAACACGAGTATACTCTACACGATAGCACAATTCTACTTATAAACTACAGCCGAGAACCACGTAGTCGAAAACTAACCAACGTGGGTAAACCATTTTCACATGCACAGACAATTTGAAAAAAGGTTCGAACGTTCAGGAAAAAGGCATTACTTGCATGACACATTGGCAGGACGAACAAGGCAAACTTCTCTTACCCACAATAATAGAACAGCTTACTGGATCTTATATTAATTTTAACATCTACCTTCACTGATGAGCTATGTATTAGCAAAACAGCTGTCTGAAGGAGTTATCAATATCGTCTACGGAAGCGTCCTCGCAGTGGTGATGGTTGTGTGCAGGAGGGTCTAGTCGGCTAAAGAGCGCAGTGTAATGGTGGAGGTGACTCAACAGCTTGCAGGATCGCTTTTCTAGATAACACTGGGAATGAAAGTGGAATGGCGCTCATTAAGATTCGCAGGACCCCAATGACCTTGCCACTAGATAACACCCGGCCCCAGCGAAGCTAGTGAATCACCTGAAACAAAATGGGAAAGGCTTTTAGGGGATTGATGCAGGACAATTGAATTGGTGAAATGGCGGCCTACAATTGTTTTTTGTTTGTTTTTTTTTCTCTCCAAAAACAACAAGTAACCCCAAAGCACGAAAAAGGCCAAAAACTAAACCAAGAACATGTGCAATAACATGCCTACATGCCTACATGCGGCCTACAATTGTAGACGACGCAGGACATACATGTAGTATCAAGAGTACATAACCCCCTCTTGGTAGTATCCGTACACATATACACGTACATGTACATGCATGTTTATAAAGGAGAGCTGTACCTCTCCATTATGGGAAAGAGAGAGAGAGAGAGAGAGAGAGAGAGGGGGGGGGGGGAGAGAGAGGGAGAGAGAGAATCAAAGTGGAAAATGTCGGAAAATTGCCCAAGCATTCACCAGGAAACCTTCTATGTAGAGCTCCATGCGTTGCGCATTGAGCACTCGTCAGGCCGTTTGCCAAACTTTTTCTATAATCATGAAAGGTGAATCTTCTGGTGTCAGAGAATAATGTAGGTAAGTGTTCTTCTGAAGTATTGAGATAGGATCAAAGACAAGACAGGAGGGGGGGGAGGGGGGGGGGGGCTGTGCTGCAACTCCGAGTTTCACATAGTCACGATCATCAGGCAACTGATGGCTCCAAAACGGGCAGCCTGAAATATGACGAAGCAAAGTGAGATATACTGAGGGGAACCAAGTCTTTAGACTTGCCCCTTGCTTGGGGCTATGCGATAGGATCAAAGAGACAAAGAGATTATTTTAATTTCGGCCTGTCAGCGATTATTTCTTTTTCGTCTTGGAAGAGACACAGTTAGCGCACATTGTCCCTGATGTATTGGATGACCGCGTCAAACCCCATGTTGTCCGTGTTGGCGTCGATAACGCCGCTGGTGCCCTGCTTGGTTGATCTGGCGTTGATACGCGGCGTGCAAACTCGCCGGCCGTCGCCAAACGGCGCTGCAAAGTCATTGTCGATCAGGAACACGTCGAACACGGGTTTCGCGTCCGTCTTGACGTGCACCACAAGGTTTTGTACTCGGATTGCGCCCTCTCCGCGCCACTTGACGACCACGTTCTGGGGCTTGATGTCAGTGTGCGCCCAACGCGCGCTCGCCAGCTTGCGCTGAATGTCGCGAATCTTGGCGATTAGCTCATCCCTGTTGGCACGGGTGATCCTGCCCTCCCGGACAGCTCTGTTTATCACAGTCCCGGCCGCCATTTGCACACCTTGTGGCGTGCGAGTGAACTCGATCCCGACGCCGAGCGAGCGCAGCTTGTCGTAAGCTCTATACATCTTGTTGCGTTCGGCCGCCGGAAAGTCCTTCAGGTAGAAGTCGCCATCTTCGTTGATAACGTGTTCCACCGGCTTTCCTTCCTGAGCGTTCATGCCCATCGCCGTATAATTACTATAATAGACCGTTGCCATTGTGCTGAACTCAAAGAATACACAGCGCTGGAGAAGGAGAACACGACACTGGAAGCGGACAAGAGCCTGAAGAGGCAAGCAAGAGGCAGGCAAGCTTTCACTCGGACCAAGCGCACCTTATTATGGTGCAGTGGGATGGACGTGCCCGCGACTAAATAGCCCACCTTGCCAGCTAGCTAGCTTCGCTCAAGCAAGTTTCACGCATGTACGCATGGAATGCAGGGGCCGGGCGCGGGGTGTCTCGTCAGGATCGACGGTTCCAGAGCTCGACACGCGGCCCTTCGTGGACACGCAGGACGTCACATTCATACTTTGCACATTATCAACTGCTCAGTTATCAAAGGAAAGCATAATTATTGGTTTCAAAGTTCAAAGGAAATGTTTGTGACTCATCCATTTGATCGAAAGTACATGACTGTACATGAGCAGCATGCACACGGGGCAGAACAACAGAGACCAAAAACAGCATTGAAAGACAGTCCCAACGACCCAAGGGGGACTTTCTTAGCATCGTGCATTCCCGCTGACGTACTCGCATTGCTTGTTTTCCGGGAGTGGTCAACCGGTCGCGCAGAGTCGTGTGCAAGAAGAGTTCACGAAAGGAATTAGGTGACAGACGCTGTCGCTTGTGGCTCAATGTAGCTGAACCATCGGACCTTATTTGTCAGCTTGGATCACGTGATCCATCCAGCTGCCGCGTGCGGCAAACAGCCCAAATAGCGCTAACTCTGGCCTGCGAGCGTTTTCTGCGACTAGCGCGCTAGCGCTCGTGACATACACAAACGCGCTAGCCAGAATGCTTTGAATTAATATTTGATGGCTTTCAGCTTCTATTTTTTGAAAAGTAGCGCGCTCACACCAGCTCGCTCACTCTTTTCCTCTTTCATTTTTTAGGGCAATTCTTATTGTTTTGTTTGATAGACGGCGGTTCTCCGTGGCCTAGTGGAGGCTGACGGGGAACAACTCCAGTCCATTGTACAGGGTCTCGTTCCAGGTCTCGATGCTGGTGATGTCCTCAGCGCAGAGCGCATTACACCAAAGAAGCGGGGTGAGGCAACTGGGAACGCCCGTGCTGGCCCAAGACTGGTAAAAGTCAAGCTCACAGAGAAGGGAAAGCGAGTGTTAATGAATGGAAAACGTGCTGCTAAATATGGCGCACGTGATGTTTTTGTCAACCACGATCTGACACCACAAGAGCAGGCCAGACGTCGTGAGTTGATTCCAAAGTTTAAGGCCCTCCGGGAGAAGAATTTCCCCTGCACCCTTCCTCGGGACGTGATCCTGAGTAAAGGCCGTCCTATGAGCAAGGATGAAATTGCTCGCATTCTGCAATAGGATGCACGTGGGAACCCTTCTGTTGATGTCACATGTCCTAGTCCTATACAAGATTCCGAATTGAATATTGCTCATATCAACATTTCTAGTATACGAAACAAAGTGCATGATGTTCACAAAATATTACATGACCATAACATACACGTTCTATCCGTCAATGAGACATGGCTAGATGACTCCACCACTGACGCAGCCATCCACATTCCTCAGTACTCCGTCTTTCGCAATGACCGTAATCGACATGGCGGTGGTGTTGCACTCTACATCCAAAGTCACTTGGACGCAAGATTAATTCAACTCCCATCGTCAATTACCACGGCATTAGTACGTCCTGAGGTGCTCTTCGCTGAAATCAATGTGCCACGCTGGCCGTGGAAGGGAAGGTTCGCCACCTAGTTCAGAGAGTGATATCACAGTAGATGCGTCTCCCCCTGCTCCAGGTACAGGCATTGGACAAAAACGTAGAGCTGAGAGCCCGACGGAGAGTCTCGCCCCGAGTGACACTGAAGTCAGACAAACAGGTGCAGAGAAATCCGTTAAGAAACAGCACGCCTGCACCGCTCCAAGTGCAGCCCTGTGCGTCGGGCCTGTGAACGCTGGTGGTGACGGCCAGAGCATCACTGTAGAGATGAGAGACATGTTTGAAAATTTCCGTCATGAACTTCGAACGGAGCTGAAGACAATCGTGACAGACAGCATTGCCGAGACCATCGGACAACGTCTGGACAGCCTCGAAGTCGTCGTGAACGAGCAGCGCCAGGACATCAACCGCCTGTCAGCGGAGAACCGGCGCTTGAAAGCCGCTATCGAAAAATGTACTGAAGATGTTGTAATCTCAGAGAATGGCGCCAAGTCCGCCATTGCGGAAGTAAAGCAGACAGTCGCCACCTTCACTGCCAGACATCCTGTCGCCAACCTCACCAGCCCAAATCCAGCTGGAAATGCCATACAGGGCACCTCGGAGGCGACACTGCTTGACCTCGTGGCTGAAGCCACGGATAAAAGCAGCAGAGTGAACAACATCGTGCTACGCGGCCTTTTGGAGAGCCCCTCCGAAGACCTACCTGCCATAATCAGCACCTTGGCTCCGCAAGTTGCCCCCGGGGACATCCTGTCTGCGACGCGCATCGGTCAGTTACACAGTAACAGCACTGGTGCTGTCACGACTTCAGCTCGTCTAGTGCGAGCTGTGCTGGCTCCCACCACCAAAGCACAGCTAATGCGCCACAAAACGCAGGCCAAGCACAAAGGCGAGAACGTCTATATTCAGCACGATTTAACCCGCCAGGAACAGGCAAGACGAAAAGAGCTGGTTCCCAAGTTCCGTGCTCTGAGAAGCAAAGGCGTCAAATGCCACCTTCCACGTGATGCCATTACACTGAACGGTAAACACTTGACATCCCAGGACATTGCCCGCCTCCTGACCACACAGAGCCAATAGGAAACAGCCCGGGCATCCCCAACACCACACAAGAGATCTGCAACTGCTACGGCTACCACTACTGCACCGTCTACCAGCACGATCAGTATTGCTCATTTATCACCAGCATCAACAGCTACAACTCGAAAGCTAAGTATTGCTCATATTAATGTATGTAGTCTTTATAATAAATTGCATGAGATCAAATCACTTCTACATGCTCATAATATTGATGTATTGACCCTCACTGAAACATGGTTGACCGACACTGTTCCTGATAACTGTATAAACATACCGAACTACACCGTGCACAGACAGGACAGGCAGACTGGGAGAGGAGGCGGTGTCTGCATGTATGTTAGAGATGAGTATGATATTAATCGGAGATTACACCACTCCTCAGACGTGGAAGTTCTTGCTGTGCAGATAAATGTATGCCAACAACCATTGACCATATTCGGCGTTTACCGAGCGCCAGCGGTACCTGTAAGCTTCTGGTCGATCCTCACTGACTTGATCGACGACTCGCTGAGACGTGCACCAGCCTCCACCTGCTCTATTGTTCTAGGAGATTTCAATGTGAATGTACAAGATCCTAATCATACACACTACTCTCATCTACAAACACTCTGTAGTGATTTCGACCTCCGAAATGTTGTCACCTCGCCAACCAGATATCCAAGCGGAACAACGATAGATCTAGTATTAGTACCCAACTCCACTTTCACCACACCACCTGCAGTACTCAGCGGGACTGATATTGTCTTCAGTAGTTCGACTGTAATTGCGTGTGATATTTCAGACCATAATCTGGTTCATGTTCATTTCACCGTCCATTCTGATGCTCAGCCACACCAGACGAGTAGACAAATACAGATACGTAAGCCACCAGTTCGGTCTTTGAATATCATAGATTTCCAAGAAACAGCCACTGAGAAAATGTTCAACCTGTCCCACCACGCTAGTGCCTCATCGCCAGAGTCTCTAAACACACGCATTGTACATTGGCAGACTGCAGTTCAGGGTGCACTAGACGAGCATTGCCCTGTTAAACGTGTGAATATCAAGAAAGCATACGCTCCAGCCCCATGGATGGATGATGAACTCCGCCTTCTATTGTTTAAGCGCAAACGGGCGCACCGTGCAATGCTCGGACACCCAGACCAGTCAGATCTCGTACAACAGTTTAGAGCACTTCGCAGGCAATGCAAATACCTAACTAGAAAGAAACGGTCGACATACTTCCAAGAACAACTTGTCTGCCACAGAGGCCACCCAAGAGAACAGTGGGGTATTATAAACAATCTACTTGGCAGAGCTAAAGCAAATCAGGAACCTGCTGCTAATGTCTCCGACATCACAAAGACATTTGCGAAAGTCGTGAACGATCCCTCGATTTCTGATAGTGCACCTTGCATGCCCCACGGCCCTCTACCTGAATACTCATTAGCTCAGTTTTCATCAGTCAGTGTTCCGGAAGTGCAATACTACATCCAACGCATGAAAAGCCGTAAAGCCACCGGACCAGACAATGTTCCAGTTGCTGCTTACAAGTTAATCAACAATGAGATCGCTCCCTCACTATCCAAGTTGTTATCTGAATCTCTGACGTCTGGTGAATTCCCAGCTCCGTACAAGTCAGCCCATGTTCGCCCCATCCACAAGCGCGGTGATAGGTCGGTCTCCTCCAACTACAGACCAATATCACTGCTCCCCCATATGTCAAAGTTACTTGAGCACATAGTGCATGATCAACTCATACGCTACATCCAGAATGCACCACCCGCACTGCAACATCTCCCTGCAGAGCAATTCGCCTACCGCAGAGGCCACTCCTGCGAAGACTTGCTGACTTGTGTTACCAACGATTGGATGCTTGCCTTGGACAAGGGTGACTACGTAGTGGCTGCCTTCCTTGATATGTCAAAGGCCTTTGACACTGTCAACCACAACATGTTACTTCAAGAACTACTTGAGATTGGTATTGGCGGAGTCGCTCTGCAATGGTTTCACAGCTACCTTACAAACAGACAACAGTGCGTGGTCACTAAGACTCAACAAGGGCAACCATACACAAGCAACAGAGGCGTTCCACAAGGCTCTGTTTTAGGGCCGTTTCTATTTAACTTGTCCGTGAGGAAACTCCCCGCTGTGCCCAAACACTGCAAAGCCCGTCAATACGCAGATGATGTGTCTTTATACAGGGCGGGGAAGAATGTCCAGAACTTATGCAAAGACCTCACAGAGGACATCATCAAAGTAAAGGAATTCTTGGCAACGAGAGGTCTTATGTTGAACTCCTCGAAAACCCAGCTTGTTGTGTTCAGGCCAAAGTCGAAACCTCTTGACCCCGATGTCAACGTTCAGATTGAAGATGTCACCATCACCCCTAGTGCACACGTGAAATACCTCGGTATAGTTCTTGACGAACATCTCTCCTTTGGAGTTCACATTGCACAATTAGAACGTAAAATAGGCTGTAAGTTAGGAATGTTTAGAAAGGTCCGAGACCATTTAACGATCGATGCTAAGAGGGCTTTCTACATCTGTTCCATTCAGTCCATACTTGAGTATGGGTCTAATTCCTTTGCTCACTACCTTTCTGCCTCCCTCCATGACCGTGTTGTCCGACTTAGTAATAGAGCGCTGCGTATTGTATTTTGCATGCCCCGCCTATCTGATGTCTCCCTTGTTCTTGCCCGCTACCATATCATTCCCTTGTCTGTCAGGTACCAATTCAAGCTGTACGTTCTAACGTACCGTGCGCTTCATGATCTGGCTAGTGTCTTTGTTGCTAACTGTTTCTGTCTCCGCTCTAATTCTACCTGCACTAGTTCTCGCACCCGCTCTCAAGTGTCCTCTTCCCTTGCTCTTCCGACAGCCAAACGTCGCTATGGTTTATTTTCTGTCACTTTCCTTGGCTCTGACCGCTGGAATGCCCTCCCAGCGGAGGTCCGCTCAAGTTCTTCCTTGCATACCTTCCGTAATTCTGTTCTTCATTTTTTAGGGTACCCTGTCAAAAGGCCTTAGGCCTGTGGGGATTGCCCTATCAAAAATTTAATAATAATAATAATAATAAACATGCAAAACGAGACCAACTGATCACTGTTGGTACCGCTTACAGACCACCAGGACAGCCTGTCGCATTTTGGGAGACCTTCTCCTCCGCTGTAGACCACGTTATAGCGCGGAATGACAAGACCATCATTCTAGGGGATTTCAATGTTGATGTCCTAAAGAAGACATCACCACAATACGGACACCTACGTCAACACTGCCAAGAATTTTGTCTGCGGAATGTCGTGACCCAACCGACCAGGCTGCCCTCGGGTACCTGCCTCGATATAGCGCTATGCTCTGACGACCTTAAAACTTCCGCATGTCATGCCATTGCCCTGCACGGCATTACTGACCATCAGCTGGTCTTAGTAAAGACTGTCTTGCCTATGACTAAACCTACGAGAGTTGTGCGGCAGTTACGGAAGCCGCCATTGTGGAAACTGCCTGCAGACGAATGCACCGATTCCATGCTTGATGCACTCACTGATTCCGCCTTCCGCAGAGTACCCCCAGATGGCTCACCAGACGTTAACACAATGGCAACTAGCTTCTCTATTCTATGCAAAAGAGTTCTGAACGAAAAGTCGCCTGTGAAACAAATTACCATCAGTGCTAGGACTAAGCCTAAACCACAGCCTTGGGTAAGCGATCAACTCCGACGGTTGTTAGAAAGGCGCAAGCACCTCCACGCGAAGGTTTTGAAACATCCCGGAAATGAATCTGTGAAACAACAGTACAGGGCAACAAGGAGGGAAGGCACACTGTTAAATAGAAAGCTGAGACGAGAGTATTACAACAGGGAGTTTCGAGATGTGAAGAATAAGCCAAGGCAACAGTGGGCGCTTCTAAACTCGCTCACAGGGCGCAACTTTGTCCGTGAACAACCAAAAGCTACGTTAGGCGATCTGAGTGCCACATTTGCGTCCATTGTCACTGATCCTAATCCTTGCCCACCCTTGAGCAACCTAATACCTGACATCTCGACAACAGCTGACGCAGACGCCCCATCTTTTAAAGAATTTCGTGCCGTTTCAGCTCTGGAGATAAGCGACCTGTTGAAGCATTTGAACTGTGCCAAGGCAGCTGGATCGGATGACATTCCTCCTCTGCTCCTACGCCTCTGTGAGCCTGCCGCTGCAGGTCCCATAGCGCAGATCATCAACGAGTCCTTGAGTACTGGAATGGTGCCAGATGTGTACAAATTGGCTACAGTGTGTCCTGTCCACAAGTCAGGGGACAAATCTGAAGCGTCGAATTATCGCCCCGTTTCACTTTTGCCGATTGTTTCTAAGATCCTCGAGAAGGTAGTACATCGGCAAATGATAAGGTTCCTTCAAGATCACGCTGAGCTTCGTATTCTCCCAGACGAGCAATTCGCCTACCGCAGAGGGCACTCCTGTGAGGATGCGTTAACTCTCGCAGTAAACCGCTGGATGATGAGTGTGGACGAGGGCGAGTATTGCGGGGTTGTACTCGTGGACATGAGCAAGGCCTTCGACCGGGTACGCCATGAACTACTACTTAACGAGCTTCAAGCTATTGGCATAAGCGGAGTAGCACTACAGTGGTTCTCCAGCTATCTCCAGGGTCGACGACAACAGGTGAAAATTGGAAATAACAGAGGAGACGAGACACATTGTACACGAGGCGTTCCGCAAGGGTCGGTGCTAGGGCCTCTGTTATTCTCTTTGTACGTGCGACATGTCCCTGGAGTACTTCGCCACGCAGAGTCCCAACAGTATGCTGACGATATCGCCTTTTATATACACTGTCAGTCTACTGGAGAACTTCAGCACAAGTTGACAAGTGAGTTGAACAGACTAAATACGTACCTTGGAAGCATTGGTCTCATCTTGAATGCCCAGAAAACGAAGTTCATGGTGCTTCGGAAGAAGGCTCTGCCTCTTCCGCCGGATCTTACCATTGCATGCGGTGGTGTCGATATTCGACCTTCTGCCACAGCGCGTTATCTTGGCCTCATTATTGACCAACACCTCACCTTTGAGGATCAAGTCAACCATGTATGTACATCTGTTTATAAGAAGACAGGAGCATTCCGCCGCTGCCGCCGTACAGTAGACCACACAACTAAGCGAATATTTTATTTATCCCTCATCCAATCCACTATTGAATACGCCAGCAACTCGTATGCTCACTGTCTTACACCATCTTTATACTCTCGCCTTGTTACTTTAAGTCATATCAGCATGAAACAGGTTTTTGGTCTCCCTCGCCGTACCCCGACTGTCTTTGTTTTGCGGCACGCTAAGTTATACTCCCTCGAATCTCGTCTCAACTTGAGGCTTTTTATTTTTGTTTTCCGCTGTATTCATCAGCTTACAAGTCCTCTTCTTTCCTCAATGTTCACCCTCCAGTCGGCTGCTACTTGCACCGAGAGGCGCACTAGAGGGCAATCATTCTCTTCACTTTCTTTGCCCGCTGCTACCACTAGATATGGCATGTTCTCCATTTCTTTCCTTGGCGCTGATAGGTGGAATTCTCTGCCTGTCTCGTGTCGTCAGGTTGAGCATCTATCCGTTTTTGTTTCGCTCTGTAAAGAGCACTTAGGGTTCCCTGTAACAAGACGGCAACGTCTGTAGGGCCTTCCCTATCAAAATAATAAATTCTACTACTACTACTACTACGAAGCTTAGGGTCTCTTTGGGTTTGCAACCCTTACCCTCCTGGAAAAAATCATAGTTGCTAGACTGCGACACTTCAGACCAGGTACTATTAGAGCCGCTAATGGACGACGAGCTATTTTCCGCTATCCGGAGCTCAAGCATTTGAGCCGCTAAATGGACGAGACTCCTGGGGTAAAGGATGCAGAGAATGAGGAGAAAACACTCGTATGGAGCAGGGAGTAGGTATTGTACTACTTCCTGGTATGGAGCACTGAGAAGCGGTAAGTCCTAGGGCAATTCTTAGCCAGTAATTACTTTCTCGCCATAATTATGTTCTCGTTTTTCGTGTCTTCTGTAATGCCAGTACAGTGAGTACACTAGCAGTACGACTACACTGTAGGCGAGAGTCCATAAGCCAGAGTGTGCAGCTCTCCATCTATGCAGCATAAACAAATTAATGACAAATTTCCTTTGCCTAAGGGCTGGGTTCCACTGCCGCTCCGCCGCACATCATCCACGGCATGAAACGTCATCATTACGAGCTGGTCCAGCGAGGCCGCGGCTCATCACCAGCTTTCGCTTCGCTGCTTGATACAAAAAAATGCAAGCCGCGGTCACGGCTTGCATTGTTTCCCGCACTTAATTGTTTTATTCGGGGGAATTTTAGTTCGTTGCACAGGCCAGAACACGAGGATTTTTTTGGATTTCATGCGCGCGCAGGCAGGCTAAATGTCATCAAAAAACGTCGAGCACGATCGCGGTACCGTGAATGGCGAGTGTCACTGGAACCGCGCCGCTCTGCTGCATGCAGCCAAGTACCGTGGAGCAGCGGAGCTGCGGAGCCGCAGTGGAACCCGGCCCTAACCAAACTTATAGCAATTTGAAAATGTTTGACAATTTTTCATAAAAAACTTGACAACATTGTTCTTCTGTAGAGTGCCGCTGGCAACTCCATCGATGAACTCCATCAATGAGCGCAGGGATAAAGTTTAGAAACCCTTCGAGCGAGAACGTGTTTTCAAAAAGGAAGCACAAATATGCCGCGTAACTTCCCCTGTAGTATGGCCCCATCAAAGCCACTCGCTGACTACTTACCAGTAAAATGGGGTTGGACGGTTGTCAGATTAGCTGACATGTTTTCTGCCAACACAACCATAAGCAGTTGTCAACTCTCAAGACTAAAAGAGCTTGCGAAGAAAGTGAGAAACCTTGGCTATGAAAGCACATGAAGCGTCAGAACATAATCAAGCAAACTTGGACCTAGATTACCAGTGTCTGCTCCAGAGCCAGGTCAGTGGCCCTGTTTGTGAGTACTTGGACCTTTTGGAAAAAAGAACACTGGGTTACCTGCGACCCGGTCGGAAGTCCTGTCGAGTACTATACTTTTTTATACTTCGAGGGTATACATGTACCGCCACTGACAGGCTGCATACGCTTGCAGATGCGTGCGGCCAGAGTGCCCAGTGCGAGTACGTTCATACATGTACATGTACAATCATGTACATCAGGAAGTCGAAAGTAAGTTTACGACTCCCTGAGTCAGTGTTGTTGCGTCCCACTCAGCACCCTTCTGGTTCATTTCGGCACCAGCACTCTTTGCGTATGCAGAGCTGATAACACGGCTGCCGGTACCAGTTGGCAAGTGACCACAATCTGCAATTTGCATCCAGGGGCTATCACTCTTGTAGCAAACGGGAGCTTTCCCAGAAGAGACTCAAGTTGACATTGGATAGTTGAAGCTGTGTGAAGAGTGGCCCGAAGGAGATCACGAAGCTCGGCAAGTTCGTCCATAGGCATACTGATGTTAGCGCGGCGGGTGTCCAGGATGACGCCGATAAACATTAGGACGTGGGCTGGACCCTCCACTTTTGCTGACGCCAGAGAAAACACCGAGGTATGTAAACGCGCGGCGCCGAGTAGCGAGTTGCTGGCGAGCTAACACTGGTCCAGAGCATGCATTGAGGAAGCACTTTTACTGACGCCAGAGAAACACCGAGGTATGTAAACGCGCGGCGCCGGGTAGCGAGTTGCTGGTGAGCTAACACAAGTTCAGAGCATGCATGGAGACAGAAACGTTAGTCGAGGTACTCCCCGTAATGGGATGATGCCAATAACGTCAGGACTTGAGCTGGACCCTCCACTTTTGCTGGGGCCAGAGAAACATCGAAGTATGTTAACGCTCGGAGCAGAATAGCGAATTGCTGGCAAGCTAACACAAGTCCAGAGCATGCACTGAGGAAGTAACGTTAGTTTAGGTATTCCCCGTAATGCAACAGGCGTGTGAGTGCGAACTGCTAGCACATAATCCATTCACTGGCGGATGCGACAGAGTTCCATATAGCTGGACTGGAGCGTAATACAGTCTGAAGGGCAGGGCACTCTCATAAAAGTATTGATCCTGCCAGCGGATCGACAAGGACCAATCCTCCGGGCGGACGGGAATTCGGCAGAATTCGGCAGTGAGCATGCACGTCAGTTTCGTTTTAAGAAGGGGGTTTAGCGGAGTAAGAAAAGGCCCCAGCTTTGGCTGCTGCATGCTAGCCCAGTGGATGCCAATCTCCTGCCATTGGCCGGGTGCTGATGGAATGGAGTAGAAGAAAAAGAAAGAAGAATATTGCGTTAAAGAATACAATTTCGGTAAAGGATATACCGGTAAGTGGATAGCTAACTAAAATAATTAGCGGTATGGTTTAGAATGGTTGCGACTCTGGATGGCAGTCGTGAGTCCGTCAAGCGTCAAGTCGGCGGAATAGCGCGAGCTCCAGTGTGGGGAGCAAACCCATTCCTAGGTATGGTTTAGATCGCATTATTGTAATGGCCGCGGTTTGATTTCAAAAGACCATAGAAAGTGACGTGCTATCGTTCGAAAGTTTAGGGGTGTGGTACTGATGGGCCGGGAATGTACGGATCGGGTGGATTGTAGTGTTTTGATGGGCGTAGTTTTTGTATAAATAGAATGCTGAGATCATTAGAAGAGGACTATGAGGAAGAGCAAAATGACAGGGGTGACAGTGTTGAAGCTCTGAGCAGACGGCGTCGGCAGTAGTGCCTACACAGAGAGTAGAAGAAGGGAGAAGAAAGGTCCCGCCGCCTCGAGAGTCGCCGTGCTTGCGAAAGGCTATGCCAACAGCAAGAAACGACGGAGCAAATATCCCGTCGTTTGGAGACTCACCGCCTTCGTGACAAGACGCGTTGACAGCTAGAGACCGCTGCACAGGCATCCATTCAGCAGGAGGAAATACATGCTCTCATGCTCGAACTTGTTCGGTGTGCGGGGCCATCATCATGTTACGCACCAGCCTGGCCCTATTCCGTTGATGTTCCGTACCATTCTGGCAAAGACTGCTGGCCACATGTTGAAACAGGGCTTGAAAAAAATGAAATAAGCTAGTACCAAAGCGTAATCTATTATTATATTTACTTTTACTTGGTAGAATGTACCTGTCTGAGAGTTTGAGTTTTGAGTTATGTATCGATGTGCGTTTATGAACCAAAGTTTTGATTGTCATCCACATGTTTTTGTATTGCAAAGACGTTTCTATCAGTTCGAACAACACACATGATGACCTAGGCAAATATTAAGCATAGCGAGGGCTCCTGGGCGGTCAAGCCCTCTCTAGCCTTCAAGCCCAAGCGCTCTTTATTTGTGCGATATCGAAATGAAAAACTAAATGCAATAACAACGATGAACAATAATTTATTTATTTCAGCCAAGTACAAGTGGGGTCTATTGGTATCCTTTATTTCAGCCGAATAAAACTGTTGTTTATTGCTATTGCATAATGCATGATAACCTAGGCAAAAAAGATAGTGAGGGCCCTGAGCTTTCAACTGAGCTCTCTCGTTGGTATTATTAATATGGAGGTGTATGTGCCAATTTTTCACGTAGGATTGCCTGCCACTTGCAGCACTGCATTGCCTTCTGCAACATGGGGAAAGCTGCGTGCTCAGGCCCGTAGCAGCTCCATTCTGGTTGGTCCAGCGGGACCTGACTTCCACAATGATTTTGCGTGCTTTTCTTGTGACGGGCATATACATGGTACAAAGTATGTGTGTATGTGTGTGTGTGTGTGTGTCTGTGTGTCTGTGTGTGTGTGTGTGTGTGTGTGTTGGCGGTCCTCTGGACAGCTTGGTGACATCGTCCAAGATCGACAGGGATGGCGGGTCACCTGCCGTGACGCTGTCGACGCTATTGTACAGTCCCGCATGGAGCCTGTGGCCACATAGCCAGTCATGACAGTGGAAGAAGGAAGGAAGGAAGGTGTGTGTATGTGTGTGTGTGTGTGTGTGTGTGTGTGTGTGTGTGTGTATGTGTGTATGTATGTGTATGTGTGTGTGTGTGTGTGTGTGTGTGTGTGTGTGTGTGTGTGTGTGTGTGTGCATGTGTGTGTGTGTGTGTGTGTGTGTGTGTGTGTGTGTGTGTGTGTGTGTGTGTGTGCGTGTGCCCCCCCCCCCCCACCCCAACCAAGTTCATGGTTTCTGGCCCCAACATCTCTAACGACGATCTAGAGCCGCTCGAGACACGAACCATGGAGATTGCCCATGTGTCGTCTTTTCG